>NW_026000222.1:6730951-6943451 GCF_001458135.2 Marmota marmota marmota | reverse complement strand
CAATTATCTTCTCCACACGGATGGCACGCTCTTCCCCCTGCCTCCCCCAAGCTCGCTCTCCTAGTGTGGCCCTATGCCACATCCTGACTGCAAAATAGCTCCATTTGGGCGCCCCGCCGTCATGGTGGGGACAGAATTGCTCATTTTCTGTGTATGGCTCTTTCTCTCTGTTCCCTTCCCAGTGACCTTCACGCTACAGGGCAGCTCTAGGGCAAGGGCCCGTGAGGCTGAGTGGGGGGACCTGATCAAGCCCCACTGTGGAGCCAGAGATGGGCCACCTGGTCAGCAGGCGTTTCTCATTCTGAAGTGACTCTACCTGATCAGCTCTTCTCAACTGGATCTAAAGGCCACTCGAAGTTGGAGGTTCAGAAGGATCTGAGACGTACCCTTGGTTGAATGCCCATGGAGCCAGGTTCTTGACACCATGGCCTCCCGTCTGCAGGAGGGGTTGTTCCCACGCACAGCGGGGGAACAGAGGCTCCATCCGACAACGTGAGCAACTCATGTTAGATGATGCGCTCAATAAAAAGCGAGTCTGAAACTCCCAATATCTGAGAACCAAATCCATAGTGACCTCCTAAGTTGCTTTCCAATATGTCCACTTCCATCCACGTCCAACGCCACCATCTCAGGTTGAAGGACCATCAAGTCCCCTTGGAATATTGGGATGCTCTGTCCAAATGCACCCACACCCCCTGGTATCCCCATCCCCCACAGCCAGGGGCCTCTTCTGGGGCAGAACTGAGCCCTGCTATCTTTGTGATTCCAGAGTGTCCCACCTCTGTGCTGGCCCCCGTGGCAGCTGCACCCTGTGTGGCCACTGAGCATTTGATCATGGCTGATGTGACTAGGAAGCTGAATTTTTGATATTTTGGGATTTTAAACATTTGAGTTCTCATGTGGCTAGTAGCCACAGAATTGGAGGGTTCTAAAGTATCAGTGTCACAACAGCTTCATGCCATTCAAAATATCCCCATCTCCTTTCAGTTAAGAAACCAAATCCCCAGCCCAGAGCAGGACGCAGGACGGAGGTCCCACCACCTTTTCCCAGCTGAGTTGGATCCCTGCATCCTCGTGCCGTGTGCACAGGCCTCCGGCCTCCTTCACTTCCTGAATCGCCACATCCCTTCTCCACTTGGGGCCTTGTACAGAAAAAGCACTCCATGTGGGATTCTCTTCCCACGGCACCTTCACCTGAGTCACCGTCCTGCTCCTTCAGGGAAACCAGGGAAGCCTTCTCTGGCCAATGGCATCCAGTCTCTGCTGGACCTGCTCACAGTGCCCGTCCTCCCTTCTGCTGCTCTGGAGCCACATTCTCCAACTACGTACTTGCTCTTGGGTTTCCTGATTGAAGTATTACTCCCTCCCATGCCTTTTCCCCATCTCTGAAGTCTCCTGATTTCTCTGCCTCCCTTCATTTTAAGGATCCTTAAAATGTGCTCAGCCGGGTCGCCCAGGATAATTTCCCATCTTAATGTCCTTCAAAGCTTCTAAGTCCTTTTGGTTAAGTAAAGAAAAATATCTTCACAGGTTGAGGAGGAGGAAGGTGGCATCTTTGAGGGTTATCATTCTGCCACCCCTGCTTCCAACTAGATTGCAAACTCCCATTACCAAGCACGGTACCAGAGTATCAGAGTATTGTCAGCTTCCTTGAGTGTGAGTGTGAGTGTGTGTGTGTGTGTGTGTGTGTGTGTGTGTCTATGCTCAATGAATGAACAAGTGATACAGTTCCTTAATCAGAAAGAAACTACCTTGTAGAAGGAACCATGCACTGCTTACTAAGCATGTACATCATCTATATCTGCTTTGAAAACTTCTGTCACTCTTGTGACTGGGGTCCCCACCATTTCCTCCTTGGTGCTGGCTCCTTCTTGCCCTTTCACAGGTTCCTTCTGCCTGCCCTTCTGTCCCTGAGGACTCAGAAATTTTTATGCTGACTGAGTGTCACTCTGAGCAAGTAAAGAGATGATGCCTGAACAGGAATCCAGGTAAACGGGTACACTCAACCTGGGACAGCCCTCAGGCTTTGGTCTCACTCCAGAGCATTCCTGTCAATAAGGGTGAGGATGGGAGTGGCAGTGGAGATTTGAAAGGTGACTGTGGTTTCCATTTTGCAGATTATGAACTCATATGCCTATGAACACACACACACACACACACACACACACACACACTTCTGAAATCTATTTTTAAGGCATAGAGCAAAATCTCATGCTGACAGCTACTGCCTTGATCACCGAATTTCAAAATATTTGTTTTCTAATAAATTGTATGTAATTCCAGAATATTTTTGAAGCCGGGAGGACACTAAAATCATCTCACCCAATACTCACAGGTCTCTGGCCCCTTCACACCAGAAGAGAAACCTGGAATAGGTTTCTCCAAGACCTGCCAATGTGCGGGTGGTTGGGTAGATATATTCCAAGCTTTGCACCTTTCCAACATCACATTTTCAAGAAACATCTCTTAGAATCCTGTTCCTTAGGTTTCTCATATTCAAACCTTGCTGTGAATTTGGATTTAGAGTCTAATAAATCTAGATTAAAATCCTGGGCCCTGATCACTTCTTGACACGGGCCAAGTCAACTTCTCTGACCACTTTTTCTTTGTGTGCAAAAGAGGGTATGAGGGAGAGAGGAGGAGAACATCCACTTCTTCACGTGGGTGTTGCAGGGATTCAACGGTAATGCTTGGAAAACCTCTTTCCACTGCATCTACCACCGCACTGATTGAGCACCGTCTCTCTCCTCGTCCTTCCCCTTTGTGTCCACCTCTCTGAAGATGTGGCCCTGGGGGAGGGGGGGTGAAGAAGCATTTTCCTGCACATCATGGCACTTAAAGTCTAGAGAAATGCACAGAGGTGAATGGAGGTGGTGGGGTGATTCCGGAGGCACAGGTGGACCACAGAAAGGCAAGCCACACCAGAGCCACTGGGGAAAAGTGACATCCAGGCTAACACCTAAGGAACTTGTGGGGATTTGTGAAGAAGAATGGGACAAAGTTCCCAGCAGAGGGACAGCATGCAGGAAAGCCAGGAGGTGCAGGACAGGCACATGGGGGGCCAGAGAGGTCAACCATGGCTGGGTCTCAGGTGGTGTGCTCGAGATGAAAGGTGAGATCTGGAGGGAGCACAAGGCGGGGCTACAGATGGCCAGGCACAGAGAAGGTAAGGAAGGGTGTCCTCTGAGCATGGCCCACTCCACACTTTGAACTGTGTTTGGTCTCAAGCACACAACAGGGTGGGGAACCGACCAGCTCCTGGCATGACTGGGCAGAGAGGAGTTGTCAGAGGACAGAACAGGAGGCTCCCACCTCGGAGCAGCAGAGACGGGACTTTCCTGGAGTCCACCCGGCTGGGCTGCTGTGGCACTTTACAACAGACTGCGGGACGAAGCTCAGTGGGCCCTGACATCAGTGCTCAGAGTCAGGAATGTGGGGTTTTCAATAAAAGTGCAGGCAATGGGCCCAGAGGGAGCCCCGGCTCAAATGAGCTTTTATATTTTTATGTGGAACGTAATCACGTTTGGTCATGATGGAGGCGGCCCCGTTACTGCCATTAGAGTGTTTATGGTTCTAGGGGGATACAGGACTATGGCCGCACGTGCTCACAACTAAAAGCAATGGGGTGTGCTGATTCCAGAAGCGGCTGCGGAATACCAAGAACACATCAGTTGGGGAGATGGGCGGTGCCTTTGGGAGCTCAGCTGAGAGGGCTGGGTGCCCACAGGTTTAGAGAGTCCCCCAGGAGGGACAGAGGGATCAAAAACTCAGAACCACCCAATATTGGTAGGTTCTTCCATGCTTTATCCAGTATCTTGAGAATTTCGACATGGTGGCTCCCAACCATCAACCTATCTCCCAAGCATCCAACACCCAGGCTCAGAAAGCTTGGGGTCCCCCCAGGCTACGGTCAGTAAGAAAATCAATTTCCAGTGTCTGCTGTAGCAAATTACTACAGCTGGGCAGCTTACAGCAAAGAAGTCTGTTCTCTCCGTTCTGGGGGCCAGGCATCCTGAATCAGTGTGCTGGGAGTCCCAAAGCAGAATCTGTCTCAGCTTGCTGTGCTCCCAGTCACCCTTGGCATCCCTTGGCTTTGAAATGCATGTCCCCACCTCTTGACTCCATCCTCCCTTGGCCTCTGTGCATCTCGGCCTCCTCTACTCTTCCTATAAGGACTAACCATGAGATTTAGGGCCCATCCTCATCCAGGATGATGTCTGCAAACACTTTCTTTCCAAATAAGGTCACAGTCGGAGATGCTGTGCAGATGTGAACTTGGGAAGACCCTACGTAACCCACAACAGTAAGAAACAGAGGTAGCAGCCCAGCCAGACCTCTCTGGGTGCAAAGTCACCCAAATGGGGGACATGTGGCTAAATGATGCTACATTTGATCACATCTCTGATTTCTAGCTCTCCACCGAGTTTCTCTGAGCTTTTCTTATTTCCTGATAAAGGAAGGCTCCAAACCACTTCTCACAATTTCAGACCAAGTCTCTTCATCAAGTACCCTAGAAGAACCACAAAATCCCAGAGATTCTATAGGGAAGCACTATGGTACTGGAAATAAGAGGATGGTACTGATCTTAGAATGAGACACAAGTCTGACTTCTCTCTGCTGCTCATAAGCTGGTGACTTTGGGTAAATTCCTTCACCTCTCTGAAACTCACTTTCCTTATCTATAATTTGGGTATAAAATCCCTCAAATTTACTTAGTGGAAATAAATAGATTAATGGGCACCAGGTTCTGAATGTTCCCAGCAGCACAGGTGCCCAACAAATGTTTGCTTACTCCGAATCCATTGCAACACTTTAAAGACAAGGAGGACAGCAAGGCCCTGGAATGAGATGGTTGTTTGAACCCCCTCAAGTGCAAGGTGATAAAAGGGGCAGAGGTAGACATAACTATGTGTATCGGGCACAAACACACAGGCATCCTACACATGTGCATCCATGGAAATATCTATGGTCACCTCCCTTCATCTGTCTCCCTATCCACCTGCTTCTTTTTGTTGAGTGCCTGACATAAATCCCAGATCTTGCTTAAACACTACACTTCTACCACATTATTTAATCATCGCATCAAACCTATAAGGTCTCTATTATTCTTGCCTCCACTGGGAGGCAACAGGGACAGCCCAAAGCCACCTGGGGAGCAGAGAACACACCTGCTGAACTCTTTGGCTGGACCAGGAAAGAACAGATGGAAGAGGTGGCCCGGAGTGGGGCCTTGGCTGTCCCATGGCTAATGAGTCGCCAGTACTTTACCATGTGGTAGGGAGACTCTGGGCAGCAGAGCCAGACAAATCCAAGTCTGTGCCTGGTCTCTGCCACTCAAGGGCTCTGTGACCTGGAGATCCTGACTCATCTCTCTGAGCCCATCTTTGTCTCTGCTAAAGGGGATGAAATATCAATATCCAGAAGGTGATGTGAGAATTAAAATAATAAACACACAGGAAAGGTACAGAGATGCAGAAGTTTGGTAAGACTTCCCAACACAGAACATGACTCAAGAGGAAATAACAGAAACGCACATGTGTGTTTGCAGCGGGGTGTACAGAATGAGCACAGCTACACCATTCAGACAGCTCCGGACTGCAACCTGCCACGTCCAGCTAAAATGACACATTGCACTAGGTGCACATAATGGCATGTTCCAGAGTGAGGAAATGAACAAAGCAGGGCCACAGGAACCGAGCTCGCCCATGTAACATGGGCAAAAGAAGCTAAACGCTCCATGTGGTTCTATCAACACCAAGCTCAAGACAGGCGAGCACTGATCTAGGAGGTTAGGATTCAGGTGAGTGGTGACCCTGGGCAGGGCTGAGTGGTGACTAGAAGGGGCAAGGCCTTTCCTAGAACACCTGCGACCTCCTCTTTCTTGACCTGGGCGCTGTTCACAAGAACGCAGTTGGTGAAATCCCCCAGACTGAAGCGTTCCGCTCTCTGAGATTCACCCACACTGTACCTCAACCACAGCTTTTCAAAAACCATCAGGCACAGCTTCTGGCTCTCAAACCTGTTCTGTATGCACCCATTTTCATTACCCAAATTCTAGAATCACAACCTCTCCAGGAAAAGAAAAGTCCATCTGCCAATGATGTCCTCAGTCACGTCAGCCCACTGGGGCGCCAACAGCCTGGTGTTGGGGCTGAGGGAAGGGCACCTAGGGTGCAGCTGGAAGGTCAGAGGTTGGAAGAGTGAGGACAGCAAGGGTCTATCTCTCATATCTGTTTACGACTCTGAGGTTTCCTGACCAGAAACTCCCAGACCAAGAGAGAGGTGGCCTCCATGCATCGTCCCATCTACTTTGTGGCCAAAAGCTTTGGGAAATCCAGCTGGGCTCCCAGTCCTGCCTGCTAAGCCTGCTGGCCTGCCCTGGCTGACTCCAGCACCTCCCCTGCCCCTGCATCCAGCCAAGCTCACCTTGCCTGGCTTCTCTGCATCTCCGAGTCTCAGCCTCCATGCAAAGCCCTCAGCCTCAAGTAGCTTCCTCCTCAGAGGATCTTTTCATAAAATTTCTGTTCTTTTATTATATTGGAGTGGTCCCAGACATTAATTTTATTAGCATTGATCTGTCCCTGTGCTTATTTACCATGTCTCCTCTTCTACCAAGTTGACGCTCTCCCCGGAATTCTCTTTCCATTCCAGCCAGTGCCTTTCACGTCGGGATGTTGCAAAGTACAGTTCTTAGATACGTGGAATCAAGGGCATCTTAAATTTATTAGTAGAAAAAAATAATAGATATTTTCCCCTAAAACATTAACCCAGCAAAAATATTTTTACCAGATAATTCCTGATTGCACTGCTTCTCCAACATCCTAAGTGATTCTAGAAGCATTTTTGCAACACAGTCATTTCAAACCAGAGGAGGTATGAATGGATAATGGAGGGCCAGAGGCCACAGCAGGAGCATGAGGACAGTGACAAACTGAAAGGTCAGCATGTGACCAAGCAAAATTCAGCAACTGTTGATCAGTTCTATGAAAGCACTGACATTCTCAAAAGCAGAGGTCTTGTTACCTGATATCCCACCTGTGTAAGAGGCAAAAGCACCTATTTTTTTTCCCCAGGGTTCACGGCAGCTGTTTTGAATATGGGCAGTAGATTGAACATCTTCCAGTGGACAAGCTACCTGTAGATGAAGTCCTCCACTGACTCTAAGCAACTATTTGTGAAATAAAGAGAGGCTACAGGGAAAGGAGGTGGCTCATTGCCGATGACATACTTGGCATGTGGCTGGGCACAATCTGAGAATAAGGCTCAGAACTCAACACTGTTTCCACTCCACCATGATGGAAAAGACCTCTGTGCACACATTTGACCTAATTGAGATCAACCAGCCATCATAAAATTAAATTATGCCTTGAATTAAACACACTCTATTGAGAAGATCCTACGTGCCTCTCTTTATTAGCGTTAAATGAAAGCTCTTAGCCCCCTGATAAGGACCCATCACAACAATCTTAGAGAGTTAGGCTACTTTAACATCTGATATTAATTTACAGCCAACCTGGAGGAAGAGCGCCTGTGCAAGGTGCTGTACTGTAAAATGCCTCTTTGTGGAGACCTGAGCCCTCGCTGCCTGCAGCAGCCCCCTTTTAATTCTGTCTCAGCAGTAAGGGCCTAACCCTGTTATTGAAAGAGTAATCGTAAATCTGCATGAAGTTTCTGATGATTAGTTTTGCTTGGAATTGGGCCAAAGAGCCAGACTTTTGCCAATTCCATATGTACATGTAAGTTCTTTCAAGAAAGAATCCATTAATCCTCCCACTAGGCTGGGGATAAGGAGTTTGGGGGCCTCACAAAAGAAAGAGCCCCCTGACTTCAGTTCCATGTTTAAAGGGTGTGCAAGGACCACATAACAAGCCTGTTAATAAGTGGTCTAATGACAGTACCGTCTAACAAACGGCCTCACTTCACCCCCACTGTAGCACTGAAGGGCACAGACTATGAAAATTTGGGACAGATAAGGAAACTGAGGCTCAGAGTTTAAGTCATTTGTCTAAGTGTATGCAACCAGTAAGACACTGAGCTGGGTTTCACCCTGTCCTGCCTGACTGCAAAGCTCCTGTTCCGTGGACCTGTGGCCGATGTGGACAACATATCATTCCGCTCCAAACGGGGCTCCGTGTGGCATCTTGCCAATTAGCCAGTGGCCAATGATTCACGTTGCTGATTATCTGTCAACCTGGCTTCCTTCTTCCTTTGCCTTAAAACTCTCACACTATGCAAGGTGAGATAGCAGGGGACACAAAGAGGAGAAGGAAAAAAATAAAGAAAGAAAAAGTAGCCGATGGTACAAGTGCTTCCTGTATTACTAAGAAAGAAAACCAGCCGTGAAAGAGTTCAGAACTACGGGATGGACAGGAGTCTCAAATGCATTTGATTAATAGTTGCTCAGCCCTGAGGTGGTTTGTGACAGATTCCCAAGATCACAGTAATTTGCAAGTAGTAAGAAAGCGGTAGGCTGAGGCCCAGAGTCCAGGGCTGGGGTTTTAGGCCCTGTTACTTCTCTCTCTTCTCTCTGAATATCTGCATTGGCCATGCCACCTCATCTCTTCCCATTTCAGCTTCCCACCCAAAACAAGGACAGCACCCCCTGGTTAGAGACTAAATTCCCACTCCCCAAGTAAGCAGGAGAATAGACACCTTCAGAGAGAACTCCCACATCCTGTAAGTCTGCTGCCCATCCTCTGGGCACCATGCAGGCCCACTGCTTCCTGATAGCACCACTGCAACCAGATCTCCCTGATTCTGAAGGCCCCAGGGCATGGGAACAGGAATTCTAATAAGCAATCTCACTGTAAATGTGGATTTTGCTTTTGCTAAAGAAAAAGAACTTGCTATTCCATAGCTAAGAGAGCTTGATTTTAAACATTGGGGTTCCCTCGGACAACTGGGTCCTCCAGGCAGGAATCACACAGCAGTTGTGCCCATTGGGAAGAACACACTTGTGCACATGTGTTGGACACTCATGGGGAAGAGACGACGCCTTGCCCTTGTTCAGATGCATCTCCTTCATGATGCATTCAGTCAGGTGACATTAAGGGCTTTAGAACCAGGTGGGTTTGGTTCTGATTCATGCTGACGGGAGGAGAGCAGGGTGTACGAGTGCACGTGCACTGGGAAAGGAAGCGGGGATGCACGTGGTGGGGATGCACATGGACATTCTCTTCTGATGGCTTCTATTTCACCACTCAATGCCACCACAGGGAATCAATCTGTTACCAGAGGGGGGATGAGATGGGGGTGAAGAGAGAGTGGCGATTGAGAGAACAGAGTGGTGACTCTTCCCAAGCTGTGGCATCTCCTCTCAATGAAGGAGAGAGAAGCAACTGCCACTAGGCAGGTTGACATTCCATGATCACCAGTATCTGGAAGGATTTCATAAATCTTTAAATGCCACTTGTCATCATCAAACAGTAGAAGAGGTCAAGCATTGTCCCTCCGTCTGAAAGTAGACTCAGGTATGATTCTCCACCTGGGCCGTTGTGCCCTCCACCTCCAAGAGACACTTGGCAATACTTGGAAATGTTTTGGGTTGTCACAACTGGGAAAGAAGAGAGAGACTGCTAGTGGCATTGGTGAGTAGGACCAGCAATACTGCTGAAAACCCTGCAATGTCCAGGAAGCCACCACAAAGGAAGCTCCTCCCAAAGTGTTGAGAGTGCCGGGTCAGAATCCTGGATCAAAAGGACATTTTATTTACACAAAGCCATACTAAGATCTCAAAATATCCTGGACTTTTGAGCAACTAAAAATCCCTGAATTCCTCCTCTCTCCAATTGTCAGTGTCCCCCAGTCTCCTTCAATAATTGACTTCTCTGAAGCCCAGCGTGTGACCCTACAGTTCACCGGGTGAAGGCCCATCTTCACGGTCCCTACCTTGCAGAATTAAACCACCTGTGTTTGGAAATGTTGGGACATAATGATTACTGGATGGAGGTTTTTGCTTAAATTAGGAAATAACAGAAGTAAATTTCCAACTGAGAGAGCCCCTAACAAAAAGAAGTTAACAGAAAAATTGGATATTCAAGGGTGCGTTATGAGTTTAAATGAACTGCGAGCTAAAATAAACTAGCCTGATCACCCAACACAAATGGCAATTGTGAGCTGAATTTGGTCGAGGTATACTGCAGTTGTAGGTAAATACACTGAATGCTAATGGTTTTATAATAGTCTTATTAATTCACCCTTCGTAGTTAATGTTTAAGATAAACTCTGTGTCTTTAGAGTAATTTATGCATTCCACTTTTGGAGAATTCCAATTGAATGAATATGAACATAATCATTTTACACAAATGTTCTCCAAGGAGGGAGCAGAAAGTAGGAACCGGGCAGAGACTCCCTACTGCTTTATTCATAATGGATCAGCCGATTCATTCCTTATTAATTTAATGGAGTACAAGTAAGCAGCGTAACAGCTTGAGTTTAGGAGTGTTTCACAAATGGGGCTTTTTGTCTGTAATCGCTTAATCCTGCAGGCTAGGCCTCATAAATTGAATAAAAGAGGGAACTGGGTTTTAATTAAGTCCAAGGAATGAGGCTGTGTCAAAGACACAACCACTCCTGACAAACCTAGGGGTGAAGTGTTTGCTTTATATCCCACGCTAAGAGCATCCTGGCCAGGCAGCCCCTGACCAGGGCCTTTTGATGTTGGGCAGGAGGGGAAATCCTTTCCCTTTCATGAGCTCACTTTTGGAAGAGCAGGGAGAGGAGAGCAGATTACTCTGAGCTCTTGCCAGCCAGACCCCCCCACTGAGCTGGTGTTCAAGGGAGGAGACAGGAGAAGGATAGGGCATTGCTGTTCCTTGTTTGCATCTGTGCTTCTGGCTAGAAAGCAGAGACTGTCCACCAGTAGCCCAGTCCCTGGAGGAGAGTTCCTTCCCAGGAACTCATGTGCCCTATGGGCAAGAGTCTGGTATCAAAGCTGGATGGAGTCAGATCCACATCTCAGCTGCAAGCCACAATGACTCCAGGTCTGGAGTGGGAGAGATAATGCTTTGGTGGATTATTACTAAGATGCAGTCAGTTTATGTGGTTGGGCACTTTGCAAAATGGCAACTCATTGAGGACATTCAGTGAAGGGCAAGAATCACTTCCCACCTAAAGCATAAATGTCCTTCCATGAAAAGTGTGATAAGAAATACAGGCAATTTTCCTCATGTTTCCCTACCAATATGCTCAGAAAGTCCCCGTTTGCTGGAGCCTTTGACAGGTCACCCTTTATATAATGGCACTTTTGCAAAATTCCTCGAGGCCCCTTGTGGCTGCTCTTGTCTGTCCCATTGCCCCCACATCCTCAACGCTGGCCCCTGTGAATATGGCACCTTGTAAGACAATGAGAACCTTACAGATGTAATGAAGTCAAGGATCTCAAGACGGAGACATTACCCTGGATCAGTTGGCTCAGCCCAACATCATCACATGGGTCCTTCTAAGGGAACAAAGGAGACAGGAGAGTCTGATCAGGAGGAGGCCTGGGAAAGCCACTAGTGCTGGCTTGGAGGATGGAAGAAGGAGCGGTGGGCCAAGGAATGCAGGTGGCTTCCAGAAGCTGGAAAGGCCAGGGGTGGATTTTCCCTGAAGCCTCCTCAAGGATGGAAGTCCATCTGATGCCTGTATTTCAGTGCACTGAGACTTGCCTCAGATGCCTGCTCTCCAGAACCATAAGATGAGAAGTCAATGGGAATGAATGCATTATGGCAGCAACAGGAAATTAATCCAGCACCCAAGCCAGACGATCCCATCCCCAGGAGCACTTGAATTCTGTCCCTTTGGAATTAGGACACTCTGCCTGATGAACTCAGCCTTATCCTTTGGTGACTGTGCTAGCTAGGTGTGATTTTTAGTTGTTGCCTTTGGGATTCTGAACTTCTCCATGACAAGCACAGAGACCAGCATCAGGGCCTGTCCAGGGCAGGGTCCAGCACTTGGGTAAGACATGTTTCCGATTGGAGAGACAGGCCAGGCTGCAAATAGGTTGGGACTGTGTGTTCCCTGAAGAATAGAAAACCCCAAGATTGAAAGGATTTGGTTTTTCATACAAGCAGTGGTAACACCAGCAACCCACAGTGAGGGTGTTGAAGTCGCTACTGTTTATGGAGTGATTCCTGTGGATCATGCCAGCCTATCCTTACCTCTGACTCTCACAACAGCTCCTGGGGATCCTCACTGCCTATCTTTCCAGGGAGTACACTAAGGTTAATCAGGTGTCAAGTTGGGATTCAAACCCAGAACCCTCTATATCCACAGCTCCTTACCTTCCCAGATTCTCGTTCTGCTCGCAGGTATTGTTCAACTATTTTATGTGATGTTGATATTCTCCTTGTTGACATTTCAGGGAAATCTTTCAGAAAAAAATAAAAGCAACACCGTTTCAAACTCCAGCAAAGAGAGCGCCCTCACTTTGCTTCTTTCCTGCACCTAATACTTACTACTTGCTGCTGGATAGTGGAGACCTCAAGGCATAGTGGTTAGCAAGCTGGCTGGTCTCTGAAGTTAAGGGGTCTACAGAGCAGTGGGAACAGTCACAGACTCAGATGCTGTGCTGAGGGTTAGAGCAAGGGCCCCTGCTTCAGACTGGAGCAGGTGGGGGATCAGCAGACTTCTGGGCAGATTGACGGGGAGCAGGTTGAAGATGAAGCAGGTGAGGGAGGATCCAGGCACAGCAGGGCTGCGGTAGAGCAGAGGTGGCTCACGGAGAATTCCAGAGGGTCAACATCGCTGGTGAACTTGTTTTATCCAAACCTGCCACTTCCTTAGCCTGGGACCTTCGGGAAACACTTTGCTTCATTTCTGGGCCTCAGGGTTTGTTTGTTTGTTTGTTTTAATCTCTAAAATGGAGACACTTATTCTTGCCACACATAGTGGCTATAGTGTCAAATGCCACTAGTGGTTTACAGTGCTGTGTGTTGGGCACCTTGCTCCAATCTAACCCTTCACTGGAGTTAGCTCATTGCATCTTCACCTGGACACTATGAGGAAGATGCTGTTATCGTCCCCATTTTAAAGATGATGAAAATGAGTTGCAAGGTGCCAGAGAGAGAGAAGGAAGAAGAGGCTAAAACTCAGTATGCCTGCAGAATCTGGGTGCTAATCCCTGGGCCACGCCCACCATGAGTCAGCTGTTGAGTCTTCTGTTCAGTAGGAGACCTTAGGGAATGTGATGTGAGGTGTTCTCTCCTCTGCTGGACACATAGGCTGTTTTGCCGCTCATATACCTGGGGAACTGATCCTTAGCTATTAACAACAGCAAGCACTCATTAAACCTGTGTTAGTTGCTAGGCATGACACCAAATCTTTCACACAGGCTGCCCAACTTGACCCTCAGGTCATCGCCATGATGGTTCCCAATAAGGAGATGTGTCCCAATAAGGAGACAGAGGGTTAACAGGCCATGTTGTTTTCCAGAGTCACACAGGTAGGAGGTGAGGCATATTTTCTAAAGGAACCAGGCAGAGCACTGGAGTTCACATGCTGAGACACTTTAACACAGGTGGCATCAGATGCGACTGGGCTGCAGAGTTAAGACTGGCTGGGCAGCATAATGACCGAGGGAGTTAGGAGATCATCCTTGTCCAGCACAGATCAAGATGCACCAAGTCAGATATAATGAAAAGGCCACTGATCCTGGTCAGGCCAGCAGACAAGCAAGGGCAAATGGTATTTGTCTGTATGTTCACACCCTCTCTAGCCACGTGACTCTGCAGAACTAGCAAAGGCAGGTGTGTTACCATAGATATCTGTTCTCAAAGACTGTTGCATGGGAACCATGTGCTTCTCACAGGCTTTCTCCTGTCTGCTCTGGGAGCAGGGGACCATGTTTGAATCCACCTCAGGCCTTGGGCTGAAAAACCTCTTCTGTATTTGCTGGTATCAAAGACCTACTATGTGTCCCCTATGGGTTCCCCATGACTCCCTCCAGTTCTTTCAGGGGTGGGAATCTAACTGGTTCTCCTGGGCCAGGAAGTGAGCAGTGACTTGGTATGCTGGGTCAGAATCACCACGCAACTTAATCTCAGGAGCTTCTCTCAGCAGAGGATTAGCTACTTGGCTTATTCTATATCCTCAGTTGCACACACAGAGCTGTTTTATCAAAGTATGTGCAACAGTTCTCGGTCATTAAAACAGCATTTGGTAGTTGAGCTTGCTCTGGGAGGCTGAGATGCCCAGAGCCTGAAGGGACTTGTCTGGGGTGATAATACCTGAGGCATTATTTACAGATTTGTGTATTAAACGAACAAAATGGGCACTCCTTCCCTAGTTCACAGTGCAGCATTCTTTAGCCATCACCCTGGGAGAGGAGACTCTTTTACACATAAAAGTACTTTGAAGTATTGTGATCACATCAAGAAAGGAGTCAGGGATAATGGGAAGGAAGGAAGGAAGGGTGGAAAGGCAAAGGTTTATTGAGCACCTTCTCTTCCATTCACATTAATCATAGCTACGTGTTCCTCAAATATAAATTGGGGGGAAAGAATGTTCCTAAGGTTCTAAATAAGGAAGATAATGATACAAGCAACAACTGTCTTGAACACCCCAGAACACAGTGCTGACTTCTTTCCATGTATCCTTTCATCTAAGCCTCACAGCATCTCTGCAGCATAGGTACCATTTTACAGATGAGGAGACCTAGGAACAGAGAGGCCAAGGGGATGGCAGAGGTACTGAGGGTCACAGATACTGTTGAGTACTGGGCAGTTTGTCTGCCAGAGCCTGTAGGCTTAATGCCCAAGGCACTTGCTTCCCACTATGCGGGGAAGGTGCCTTGGAAGAGCAGAGGAAAACGTGGAGCCCTGTGCTCCCACACTGAAGTAGCACTAGCCAGGGACACTGAAAGGTCATCTAACTGATGAAGCAAGAAAGGCTTCCTGCAGGAGGTGTCCTCTCTAGTATCTGGATTTTCCTATCCATGCAGGTCTAGTTCCAGAGGGGATACAGGTGCCAGACATAAAAGATGCTTCTGTCTTCTCCAGGAAACAGAACAGAAAAGAGGTGCAGGGAGAAAGAGACCCACAGGGGCTCTTCCCTGCCTCGGCGCCAGCAGGCTGACTGCAAACTCAGTGTGCCCATTTGGGATTGAGTCTGGAGGAAAGGAACAGTGGTCCCTGGGCAATTGTTTTTAGAGTCAGCTTAAGAAGACAGGGATATTCCCGAGTCAGGCCCCCACCTGTGCAGGCCAAGGTGCGGGGGGCCTCCTGGATTACCTCCGAGGTGGATCCACCACAGATGACAGGTAGATTGGAATAGGTTGGAAAGCACCACTTCTGGAGATGAATCTGTCTCTGAAAAGTGTCAACAAAGCCCCTTTTATTAATCGTCAACCTCTTTGTCCCTGCCCTGCCTTCCACCAAAAATAAAAAATAAAGAGAACATGAAAACCTGTTGGTCTTCACTCAGCTGCCATTAAAAAAAAAAAATCAAACAAATACAGACAACCTGCCTTTTCCAAGCACTGACTTCCAGACAGATTATCGGATCTTGAAGCAAATTAGGCCAAAGATTAGGAGAATGAGAACTTGCTGGAAAACGTGCACGGCCTCTTTAATACCCCAGGTTTTCTTTAAACATAAAATTATAGCACAATGCACAGAAGGACGGCAGCATGATCCTTTATCACAATACCCAGCCAAATTTAACTCGTCTCAAGTGTTATTAGAAGAAATAGAATTTACTGCTATGGACCTCTCTTCAATACCACTCCTTCCCCGTTTAATGAAATGTCATTATTCCAATACAAACCCTTTCTTTTTGCAGCCTGTTCCCCCCACCCAACCACTATATTTCATTTCCTGCAGTTACGTGGTATTATTGCCTTTTTTCCACAGCTATTGATTTAGGTGTGTATGGTTATTACAATGCAAAATAAAACAGCTCCCCCATCCATTCTACCTTGTACCATTGAACATTAACTTAATTTGTTTCAAATCTGCATTTGATTTGGCAAGGAAACCATTTATCTTTATGAAGAAAGCCCTCATAAAGTAGAGAGTTTAGGAGATCACTGCTTTAAAAATTTAATAGCCTTGTGTCTTATACACTAGAAAAATGAATTAAACCTTCAAATAGTATATGTCTCAATGTAACCTTTTTTGCATTTCATACTATGTTTAATTTATTATATTCTGGAGGAGGAAAAAAAATTAGAGGACACGTCTCAGGATGTGGCTGGCTTTGCATTGCATGCAAAGTCAGGTCCACCTCGCGAGCTCTGTGATTTGCTGCAACTCCTCCTTCAGCTCCTGCTGGAGTTGATGTTGCAATTTCAGGTGGAACAGTCATGGGTTCTGTCCAGGGCTGATCTATGGCAGGGAAAGGGACTCCGTCCCTGGAACACTTGAGAAGCCTAGGAGTAGAGGGAAGGAAGGAGAAGGTAGAGCCAATGGTGTCCAATGACACTTCACAAAGATTCAGAAACAAATAACTGCTTCCGCTCAGAGGTACCAAGGCACCTTTAAGAAGACAAGAAGCAATGCCCACACATGGTCTCAGATGGGACCTGAGCAAGCTGGCACTGGTACCCAAAGTGTTATCTCATGGAAAGTGGGGGCTGAGTCTCCAGCCCTGGATCGCTCGCTCTCTCTTTATTATGAACCTCTATTTTTCATTCCTTGCCACCTTATTGTATGATAAATGACAACACCAAACATCTGGTCAGTGGAAGATGAAACTGAGGAGTGAGGCTATGAACTTCTTGATCTTTAGCAGTGAAAAGCATGGTTCATTTTATACTGTGACACTTAAAGGGTTGGTCCACATATTGCTATGTAAATTTCTTGTTTCTTCTATCTCCATCAATATCACCACCACCATCTCCATCATCACCACCCAGTAATCCAGCACCATCATCCCTACCCCATCACTGACACCAACACCATCATCACCATCACCATCATCACACCATCATCCTCAACCCACCATCATCATCACCACCACACCACCACCACCATCCTCCCCACCCTACCACCTACACCAATACCAACACCATCATCACCACTACCCCCATCCCCATCATCTGCAACCCACCAACACCAACACAACCATCACTACAATCAAAACCATCACTTCGGCAACAACCACCACTATAACCACCATCATCCCCATCACCATCAACACCACAATTGACATTAATACCTTCTTGTGCCCAGGTATGCCAAACTTTTATGTACACTTTTTCCTTCAATAATACAATGCTGAGCTGTAGGTACTATAGGCGTTCTTGGGCCAAAGAACCCAAGAAGATTCAGAAATACGAATCGTCCAATGTCATAAATCAAGGAAAGCTAGGACTGGAATCTTACTGCCAAACCACATTGCACTTTTAGTGTGTTTTCACTAAACAACACCAGCTCACAATAACCTCTCAACGTTGATGATTTGTTCTTCTTCAAAGACTCAAGTTACTTGGCTATTCTATGAAACTTGAAACATAAGCTGCAGAATTAGGCTCATAAAATGGCAAAAAGGCTCAGGTCAGCTGGCAGAGGGTTCAGAGGAAGGCTTCAGCCTCTGTCAGTCCCTGAGGTCTCCTAAGCCGTCCTGGGGGCTGCAGAGTCGCTGGCACCGCCCTGCCTCCCAGCCTCCTTTGGACCCTCCTGGGCCTCCCTTCCTCCAGCAGGCCTCACCTGACTGGACCACTTCCAGCAAAGCCCTTTCTTCCCTCTGATGAACGTCTCTGTGATCAAGAGCCAGCACTTGTCTTGTGCTTACTCTGTGGAAGGTTTTATGCTGCATTCTTTCCCTGGATTACCTCATTTAATTTTCACTTTTCTGTAGGAGATTCATCACTGTGCTCGCTTCACAGATGATAAAGCAGAGGCATATAGAGGTGAAGCAACTCGCCCAATGACCACACGGGTAGTCTCAGCCGCTGAAACCTAAGCAGCCTGAATCCTCTCCTCTGTTCCTTGAAGTTTACCACCAAATAGCTTCCTGTGCCTCTTTCACAACAGACTGCCCAACCTTTAACAGCCCCAGAGCACGGAGAAGGGTACTGGGTCGTGGGGCTGTCACACATGTTTGTGTTCGTGCCCATCAGCCAAGGACACCCAGGGACATGCCTGCAAAATAAAGCTGGGGTTATTGGCTTGGTGGAGCAAGAGGGATCCCACAAAACAGGGCGCTGGGCACTAAACCAGTAAAAAGGTGCTGGAATGGACACATGGGATTCGGAACCCCAAATCACGTGAGGTGATTTGAAGCAAATCCAAGGATGGAAGAGTTTGCCCTGGATCCACACTGTGAGGACGTGAGGGAATCCTCTGACTGTGTCTTGTTACCTCTGACATGGGGGAGGAGATGGGTGGTGCCTCCGTTGTGGCTGGTAAAGAGGGTGCAGTCCTCACACCAGCAAGGAAAGGGAGCTGGCCTGGCCAGCTCAGGTCTTGCCCGCTGAGACGCAGTTACGCAGTGGTCTTATTTATGCCATACTGCATCGTGGTCACAGAGTGGCCTCATGTGATGGTGGTTCCATAACCTTGTTCATGTGCCACAGAAGAAGACCATGGCCTTGCCATACCCAGGATTATGAAAGTTGAGATTTTTATTATGGAATTTGCCAGGAAATGGTCGGAGTCGGAGAATATCATGCTAAACGAAATAAGCCAATCCCACAAAACCAAAGGCCAAATGTTTTCTCTAATATGTGGATGCTAATTCACAATAAGGCAGGAGGCACTAGAGAAGAATAGCGTTTCCTTAGATTAGGTAGAGGGAAGTGATGGGAGGGGAGGGGAGCGGATGTGGGGATAGGAAAGATAGTAGAATGAACCAGACATTATTACTGTATGTATATATGTGACTGCATGACCAATACGATTCTGCAACACGTACACTCAGAAAAATGAGAAATTATATCCCATCTACATATGTTATATCAAAGTGAATATATGCTTCTAGTATCATATAACTAATTAAAACAAATTTAAAAATTTTAAAAAAGAAATAAAGAGATAATGTGGATAGTACCTCCAATGCTAAGACTACAAATATTTCTGTTCGATTTTATTCACTCCATTCTTTCTGACTTAATAGTAATAAAATAACAGTTTTCCTAATAGCATTATGCACAAGAAAGAAAGAAAGAAAGAAAGTAAGTAAGTAAGTTAGTTAGTTGAGCCTTTGATATTAGGCCAGCACCCGGCTATGAGTAGCTACATTTCTCTTTCTTAACTAACTGCTG
The DNA here is from genome assembly GCF_001458135.2 of Marmota marmota marmota. Taxonomy (NCBI): domain Eukaryota; kingdom Metazoa; phylum Chordata; class Mammalia; order Rodentia; family Sciuridae; genus Marmota; species Marmota marmota. The sequence continues at coordinate 6,924,265 of NW_026000222.1, read as the reverse complement.
TTTCTCAGCAAAATGTCCCTGGAACTCAATACTATGGAGGTGTCAAAGCAAACTTGAGGAATAGATGTCTCTGAGCTCACAGTGAGGTCTGCTTCGCAGCACATGCAGTGGGGTGTTGGGGGCAGAAAACAAGGTGGTCAAGAACAGACTCATGGGCAGAGTGCCTGGGTCACATCAGACCCTCACCAGGGTGAGTTCTATAGCCTCTGTGCTACCACTTTCTTACCAGATAGAAGGAAGAGAATAATAATACCTCTCTGAAGGGGTTGCCGTAAGGATCTCTGAAGTAATTTATAGAAAGTATTTATTAATGGACAGATAAGATAATTCCTCAATAAATAATAGCAGGCATAATGGTCATCTCCTGCTGTCCCCTCCTGCTCACAGGCTACTCCAACCCTGGTCTTCCTTCTTTCTTTGCATGTGGCTTTGAGCCCTGACTGCCCCTGGGGCCTCTGCCTGGCAAGCTTGGCCCATATAACTCATAACTGTGAGATGCCCAGAATGGCCCCCAAAAGATGCTCATGCCCTCATCCCCAGAACTTTTGAAGACACTACTTTATGAAACAAAAGAGACTTCACAGATATGAACAATTTAGAAACTTTTCGAAAAGGAGATTGTTCTAGACTATTCAAGTAGGTTCCTGTAATTACGAGGGTCTTAGAAGTGAGAGAGGGAAAAGAAATAATGTGACAAAGATTTTACCTATTGCTGCTGGTATTTATTTATTTATCTATTTGTGTTATTTGTTTATTTATGGTCCTGGGGACTGAACCCAGGGGTGCTCTAGCACTGACGGACATCCCTAGCACTTCTCATTTTTTATTGTGAGACAGGATCTCACAAAGTTGCTGAGGGTCTCACTAAGTTGCCCAGGCTGGCCTCAAACATGTGATCCTTCTGCCTTGGCCTCCCTGTGAGATCACAGGCACGCACTGTGGCACCCAGCATTTATTTGAAGTGCTGAGAATCGAACTCAGGGCCTTATGCATGACAGGGAAGTGCCCTACCACTAAGCTACATCTCCAGGCCTCACTGCTGACTTTAAAGATGGAGCAAGGAGCCACACACCAAGAAAATGAATTCTCTAGAGTCTCTAGAAAGAAAAGCAGCCCTGACAGCATCTAGATTTGGGTCCAGTGAGACCTGAGCCATAGCTGTAGTCTACAGAACTATAAGGTAATAAATCTGTGTTGTTTTAAGTTGGCGCATTTGTGGTAATTTATTATAGTGGTCATGAAATACTAGATCCTCCCACGCAACTCTCAGCTCCACTGTTACCACGTGATAGATCCTTCCTGACCATTCACTTCCTGACTCAGTTTACCTAGAATTGTAAAGGTCTCAGCATAATTGGAATGAGTACTACTGCCTATCCATTGTTGGTAAATGTCAATTGCTTATTTCCACATTCTTTTATACTGAACCCACATAGAGCCTCAGAATCCTTTTCAACACAAACCTCAAGGTAGCCATTACAAATCAACTGCAGTTGGAATACAAAAAGGAAATTATTGCTATCCTGGGTGATTGAAAAATGGTTAACATAATTTTAGAAGAAACTATGAACATTAAATATTGGGCTATATAATGATACACATAAAAATAACAATGAATGATTGATTGCTATGTGCTGGGTACAGTCCTAAGATTTGATATTCAATACATTTTCTGATCTTCATATCACCCTTATGAAATGGGTTCTACTTTCACTGATTGGCAAACTGAGGCATTGAGAAGTGAAGTACTTCCCAAGGTCACCCAGGTAATAAGTGACAGAGCTGATATCTGAAACCCAGGACTTTAATTCTAGACACCGCTCAGTAAGCACCTGACAGTATATACATATTGTCAGCTGGGATGAGGAATGTGAGATCTGTTCCTCTGAATAGCTGAAGGGCTGCCAGATATAAAAGAAGTAGTTCTGTTCTGTGTGGCTTCAAGGGCATGGAGCAATCCTTCCCGAGGGCATAATGCACTCCCCATAATTCACATGCTTCATCCTCAAAATTACCCCGTGTGGTTACTATAAAAGCACGAGAGTCTGGCTGCAAGGAGAGGATTGCTTTGCCCAGTTCAAAAGGTTCAAGAGCAGCCTAGTCAACTCTCCCACCTGACTCTCTTTCCTGCATGCCCTGACCTCTTTTACCTGTAGCATTAATTCAACCACACTGGACTCTGCCCAGTTCTGGATCCAGAACTCTGCGAATACAAAGACAAAACAAACCCGCCTTGAAGAAATGTGCAGCCTAGTGGAGGAGATGCACTAACATCCCCTTGTAATCTGTCACTGCAGAAGCCCCAGGAGTCCTGTGGGATGCAGGAGAGAAGACGGCAAAGGGTCCAGTCATTGCCAGGGCTCTGAAGGGGAGGATGTGCATTAACAGAGAACACAGGGATGGCCACGCACCATGGAGAAGTCACTCTAGTATTATCTAGGAAAGAACTTCCCACCAGATTGTCAAAAACAGAAATTTCACTTACTCTGATATCATCATAGAAGGATTTCAATGGCTTGTGTTTAAGTTGCAAGGCCATAAAAATCTTAAGCACTGGCTGAAACATTGGATTTAATGGCTTTTGAACCCTCCCCAGCTCCAAACTTACATGAGGTCTTGGCTTTCCATGAATTTTTTTGATTATGCAATTTGACCCCATCCCACAAGTATTCAGTTAGCACCAACAAGCTTCATACGCTGATGTCTCAGCCCCAGTATCTGAAAATTTCTCAGCCCAAGGGAAAGAAACACATTTTCTGATGAGCCCCAGATCCTTGCTTAAGGCTACATGTTGCTCTTCTGGTTACAAAGAGTCATCTATGAAGCACAGTCTGTCTTTAGAAATGATTCTAGAAGTAGACTGTTATTTTTCAAATATGCATTTATTTGTTTCATCTACAAACATTTATTAGGTACAAATCCTCTGCTAGTTACTAAGAAAAACTTCTTCAGTCCAACAAAATGCTCTCCCAACTCTAAATGCAAATGAGATGAATCGCCAGCCACCAAGCCTTCAGGGACATGGCTGGGGTCTGGCCTCCTTGCCAAGGAGGTAGCAAGAGGAGCTGGAGGGTTGGCTGTTACTTGTAGGGAAAGTCTTCAACAGGAACTTTCAAATGGGTAATGGTAATAGGAAACATTTTATACTAGAGTAGGTTTTATACTGGAGTAGGTATTGTGGTAGACAGAACAATGAGCCTCTAAAGATGCCCACGTGCTAAGCCTCAGAACCCAGAAACATATTACTTTTACAGGGTAAAAGGGGACTTTGCAGGTGTGATTAAGTTAAGAAACTAGAGATGGGGAGAGGCGCCCAGATTATTCAAGAGGTTCAATGTAATAACAGGAGCCCTAATGAGAGGGAGGCAGGGTCAGAGTCAGAGAGAGGTTTGAAGATGCTGTGTCGCTGGCTGGAAATAAGCATGGGGCTGCAAGCCAAGGAATGCTGAGGGCCTCTGGAAGCTGAAAAAGACAGGATATTTATCCTCTCCGAGAGCCTTTAGAAAAGCTGAGCCCTGCCAACACCTTGATTTTAAGGACATCTTATCAGAACTCTTAGATAAGAGACTTATGCTGTTTTAAGTCACAAAGTTTATGATAATTTATTACAGACACAAAAAGAAAATAATACAATGCTACGTGTTCAGTCACATATCAAGTAATTTACAGTCATTTATTGAAAAAGAAATACTCACCAAGTACGATGCTTCGGGAATTGTGCCAGGTTCTCAGGGTATAACATCAGCTCTAAACATTTCAGTCACTGCTCACAAGGAGCCTATTAGAGTCTCAGGAAGAATAAATGAGGAAATCACCCAATAGGTCTGGCATCATTACATCCATTCTAGAGATAAGAAAACCAAGGCTGCAGGAGTAAAGTAACTTCTCCAAAGCCCTTTGAGTTATAAATGGCCCAGCCAGGAATCAAACCCACGGGCCTCACAGGAAATCAACGCCATTTCATTTTTGTGAAGTGGATCACATCTGCCATCCCAGAGATTCAGGAAGAGGAGGAAGAAGGACCGCAAGATCAAGGCCAGCATTAACAACTTGGTGACACCTTGCTTCAAAATAAAAAATAAAAAAGAGCCGGGGTGCAGCTCAGTGGTAAAGCATCCCCTGGTTCAATTCCCAATACCCGCCCCCCTCCAAAAAAAAGGCAAGCAAGAAAGCCAATGTCATTTCCACTGCAGTCTCATTTCCTTAGGGACAGCTCAACAATGCAGATCTAAAATTCTTTCACATGCCTAACCCTCTTATTTTCTTCTAAATTCCCTGAGAAGCTGCAGACATCCTTCCCTCTGATGGGACAGTGGCCATTTCTAAAGCTGCTTTGCACTGGGGTCCTTCTCAACTCCCTTCTTCTGGGATCACAGACATGTATCTTGTTATGTGCAGCCTCTAATATTTTGATTATTTTGATGCAAATCCATCACCCATAATAAATTCCCCTGCTTTCCAAATGCAATCGATTTTAGAAGCATGAAAGCAAAAACTAAGTAAGCTCTGACAGTCTTTGCGAGTGTCCGTGACAGGAGAGACCTAAGTGGCTGAAAGCTATTTTCCTCACCATCAATCCGCCAGATGATTTTCCTCGCACAAACACATCCCCATACGGTCTGGCTAATGCTTGCCTCTTCGGACATATGTGAGCAAATAAATGTAATTACGAGCGAGATGTAATCACAATTGCTTTGCTATTAAAGCTGTTGTATGCCCTCGCAGCTTGGTTAACAGTATATGCAGGAGGGTGGGATCTGCCTGCTACTCTCCCAGGAAGAACACGCTAGAAGTATGGCCTCTTTTATATTATATCTGTGCAAATGCAACATTTAAATGCAGAATTTGACTTTCCAAGAATCATACCAGAAAACCTTTTAACAGAAACAGCAGGGAGAGAAAGCTTTTAAAATCATGATACTCCATGAAGGATTATGAAAATGGAAGTCATCTCAGGAGACGGAATTGCAAACACAATGCGGAAAATCTGCTCCTCTGTGTAAACACATGGGCACAATTTATTCTTCTCTGTTGAGCTATCAGGGGATATTTTCAGCTTCCAGAGAAAGAAAAGGAAAGAAGCCACCATGTCCAAACTGATCTATTCAGAGTGTTGGGCTTGGCTGGTGGCTGGGAGTAGTGGTCACCTCTGTCACACTGAACCAGGCCCTTGAGAAGGGCTGCCAAAGACTCTTCTCATAGCTTGTCAAGCCACACAAATACAGAGGTTGACCAGAGACTCCAGCCTGTGTCCAGTCCTTTAGAGAAGAGCAAGGAAGGGCGGAACCACCGGGTGAGAATAGCTGAATGCCCTCATAGCAAACCTCATCCTTGACCCTACCCAACTCCTGTGTCAGAAATAGCAGACCCAACCACTTGGGGTTGCATGGGCTGTTGGGAGGAAAGAGGTTACTGATAAACGTATCCAAGATGGTCATCATAATAAAAGATCTGTAAAAATAGCACCTTCATGTTGCCACCTGTGTGTGTGGCAGTGTGTCTATCATGAATGGACAGGTGAGATTCACAGAGACGATGGACTGAGAGATATCGGTGCATAATGATGATGATAGCCAGGCAGATAGACGGATGATATACATGATAAACAGAGGACATATGCTAGTTTTTTCCACTAGACCTTTCTGGATCACTTGCCATAATCTGGGAAACCATCTCAACACTGGGAATTGAGGGTAATATGGGGATTCTGCCCTCGAACATACTCTTGTCTAGTTAGGAAAGATAGATGACCAAACAGATTACATTAATAGAAGCAGGAAACACCATGTGAGAGCAGGTAAAAAGTGAGCTGCTTCCTTGCTTTGCCCAAAGTCTTGACTCAGATTATGAACGGGGCTCTCCAAGTTCAAACTCTCATTAAACTCCAAAAACTAGGTTGTTGCTTCTTTAAAAAAAAAAAAAAAAAGACATTTAAGACTGGAATTAAAAAAAAGAACTAGGCATTTTTTGTGAATGGTTATTATATATAATAAATAAGCCATATTTTATTTTCTATATCATGAACTTTCATAATGCTGTGTCTCTTCAATGCTAAAATTCAAGGTTTTTCACATTTTGGCACAAGTGAAAGCAGGATGTGTTCTCCATCAGTGGAAACTCAAAACTTAAATTAGCACTCCTTTTTTCTTTCTTAGATATACATAAAACCATGCTGTCTCCTTTTTTCATTTGTTCTTTTTGATACACATGACAATAGAGTTACTTTGACATATCATACCTGCATGGAGTCTAACTTCCCATTCTTGTGGCTGTACATGATGTGGAGTTTCACTGGTCATGTATTCATATACCAACACAGAAATGTTATGTCCAGTTCATTCTACTCTCTTTCCTAGTCAGCTCCCCTCCCTCTCCTTCATTCCCCTTTGTCTGATCCAATGAGTTTCTATTCTTCCCTCCTCCACCTCATTGTGTGCTAGCATCCACATATCAGAGAGAACATTTGGTCTTTGTTTTTGGGGGGACTGGCTTATTTCACTTAGCTTGATAGTCTCCAGATCCATCCATTTACTGGCAAAGGTCATAAAGTTATTCTTTTTTATGGCTGAATAATATTCCCATGCTGTGTCTTCTATGAACTATGATAGATAGGAATATATTACTCTATCTTAATAACAATTATATAGAGAGTCCTGGTCATGTAGTGTGATGCTGATAAGTACAAGTTATCTGTGGTGTGCTGATGAATGCTGAACAACCAGCTCTCTAGGAGTAAAGTCCCTGATCTGTAGCATTTGCCATTTTTGTGGTAGATATATTCCCACCTGGTTGACTTCAAACTGCCAAGGCCACATTGTTGAAAACAAGTTGGGAAGAGATATTTACAGCTAGCAAGTATATCAGTCCCTATTTATAAGGGGAGTAGTTCTATCCTTAAATCTTTTATCTTGCTATGTCTTTGGGCCATCATCTTGTTTGATGTATGGAATGCTCTTTTCCTAAAATTTGAATCAAATTGTTCCTTCTCATCATTTAAGTCTCAGTGCAAATGTCAACTCAGAGAGTACTGTGGGTAACTGTCCTACATTATTCCCTTGGTCCAGACATTGTCTCCCACAGGGACCAAGGTTCGAGACAATCTCTGCTATTTGAAGTTATCGTACCCATGAGTTTTATTGAGAAATATCTGCCTTCTCCAGCATTAGACTGAGAGCTCCACTCCAGAAGAAAACTCCTTTCTTTGTTTATAGCCAAATCTCCAGGGTCTGTAAATACACTAGGTATGTAATAAATAGCTGTCAAATGATCCAATCAATCGCTCAGAACAAGATTATGATATCAATTAGAACCATGATCTATGTGCCTTTTTGTTCTTATTTTTATAGGAAGAACAAAATTTTCTTTGTATGATAAAATAAGCTAATCAATCATGTGGATGCTACAAGAGTTTAAATCTTGCTCTTATGAGGAAATTATTTAGAGTAGACCAGGAACTTCCACTTCCAAGCAAAGTAGAATAACAGAGACCTGATCCTCCTGCCTGAAACTAGACAAGGATGCATGAAGCAAAGTTTTGTGAGATCCTGGATGTTAGGCATTGAAGGAGTGAGACCACAGTGATGAGAGACAAATGAGCTGAGCCCTACTATTGCTCAGCTTCCTCAACCTGGGAGAGCAGCTGTGATTCTTCTAAAGCTGACACCACACTTGATGGTGGAAGACTGAGCTCCTTCCCCTCCATGACCAAGGGAAAAGAAAAAGGTTACTCACTCTCACCACTTGGACTCGTACTAGTTGTTGTAGCCAGTGCAATAAGGCAAGAAAAGACATAAAAGTGGTCTTGACTAGAAAGAAATATTTCAAAAGTTCTTATTTATAAATGACATAATTGCCTCTTGAGATAATCTGGGGGCTGGGGATATAGCTCAGTAGAAGAGTGGTTGCCTAACATGCACAAGGCCCTAGGCTTGAACTTAGCACCTCAAAAAAAAAAAAGAAAGAGAGAAAATCTAGTGGATCCGCCAAAAAATATTAGAACTAAAAAAATGAGTTACAGGGCATAAAATCAACACACAAAAATCAATTATATTTCTATAGACTATCAATAAGCAACTGAATTCTTAGAAATATATAACCTACTAAATCTGAAACATAAAGAAATACAAAAGCTGTTCATATAAATAATCGGTAAGAAAACTAAATCAGTAATTTAAAAAATAATTCCTAACAAAGAAAATCCAAAGACCTGATGTCCTCCTCACTGGTAAACTCTACCAAGCATTTAAAGATAAAATAGTTTCAATTTTTCTCAAGAACTTTCAAAAAATTGAAGAGAGGGATAATTTCAAATTCATTTTATGAAAGCAGCTTTATCCTGATATCAATTGCAGACAAGGACATTACAGGAAAAGAAAATTGCAAGCCACTATCCCTGATGAAAATAAAATACAGAATTCCTCAACACTATTACTGGCAAACCAAATTCAATGGTCAAGAAAAGGATCACACACAAGGATTAAGTGGAATTTATCCTGTGATGCAAGGAGGGTCCAACATATACAAATCAGTGTATGAACAGAATGAAGGATAAAAAACATAACCAAAGCTCAACATTCTTTTATGATTAAAATAAACTACTAATAAATTTGGGTTAAAAGGAATGTACCCAACACAATTAAGAACAAATAAAGAAGCCCACAACCAAGAATATACTTATTGGTAAAAAACTAGAAGGTTTTCTGTGAGATCAGGAATAAGACAAGGATGCCCACTGTCACCAATGTTATTTGATGTAGTATTGAATAAATAATATACTGTATTTATTGTTAAATCCCAGCCAGGGTAATTAGATGAGAAGAAGGAAATAAAAATATTCAGATTGAAAAGTAAGTAGTAAAATTGTCAGTTTGCAGATAACACAATCGTATATACAGAAAATCTTAAAGAATCCACAAAAAATCTTAGAATTAATTTAAAAATTCAGCAGTTATAGGATTCAAAATAAATATATAAAAATCAGGAGTATTTCTATACTCAAACAAAGCTGAAAGCAACACACTACCCATTTCAAAATATACAACAAAGCCATAGTCATCAATAGTATGGTAGCCCACTTAACAGAATAGAGAGCCCAGAGATAAACCACACAATTACAATTAATTGATCTTCCATAAAGATGCAAGGAGCATACAATAGGGAAAGCACAGTCTCTTTAATAAACGGTACTGGGGAAACTGGGTATCTATAGGCAGAAAAGTTAGATTGGTCCCTTATCTCACAGCATATGCCAAAAAAAAAAAAAAAAAAGAAAAAAGAAACCTTCAAAATGGACTAAAGTTTTATACATAAGATGTAAGCTGTAAAACTACTAGAAGAAAAGCTTCTTGAGTTGGTCCTTGAGGATGATTTTTGTTTTTATTTTTGTGTTGGGTTCAAAAGCACAGGAAATAGAAACAAAAACGGACATAAGGATTCCAGGAAAAAAAAAAGCTGCACATCAAAGGAAAATTAAGAGAGTGAAGAGGTGACCTTTGAGGTGGGAGATGATATGTGTAAACCATATACCCGATAAAGGGGTTAATTTCCAAAATACTAAAGGAACTCAACAGCCCAATAGCAGGAAAACACAGAGCCCAATATAAAAAATGGTCAAAGGATCTGAACAGACATTTCTCAAAAGAAGGCATATGAATGAACAAAAGTTACATGAAGAAATGCTCATGATCATGAACCTCAGGGAAATGAAAATTCAAACTGCAATGAAATGTAACATCATACCCGTTAGAATGGCAATTATCGAAAAGACAAAAATAAAAAGTGCCAGAAAGGATGTGGAGAAATGCAATGCTTCAAACTACGGGTGAGAGTGTGCATTAAACAGCCACCATAAGAAACAGCATCCACGAATTAAAATGGAATTTCTGATTCAATCATATGATCCAACAACCCCACTCTGGGTGTACACCCAAAGGAAATGAAATCAGTATCTCGAAGAGTCATCCACACTCCTGTATTCATGGTAGCATTATACACAATAGCCAAAATAGAGAATAAACCTATGTGTTTTAGTCAGATTTTTAATTTCTGTGACCAAAAGACCTGATAAGAACAATTTCAGACACATTTGATCAGTGAGTTCATAATATATAATTGATAGTTACATATGGAATTCCTCTTACTTAATTCTTTCTCAATCTGTGTATGTTAACTATTATTCATAAATAATTATAAATGGTTTAATATTTTGATTTATAATCAATCAAAACAATGCTTTCTATCATCAGATATTTCTCTTTACATATACAAAAGTTGTTATTTTGATTGATTTAATGTCAGATGGGAATTAAGAGATGATTTATTTCCTGAGCCAATTTTGTAGGAAAATTACAATGCTCTTTTAAACCAAGATAGGAATAAAATATTAAGTACAGCTTTGAAAAAAAAAAGAAGAAGAAGAAGAACAATTTCAGAGGAGGAGTATTTTATTTGAATCACAGTTTTAGAGATCTCAGTCCATAGGTGACACTCCATAGCTCAGGGCCTAACGTAGGGAGAACACCATGGCAGAGGGCATGGAGGAGGAAAGCAGCCCAGGACATATCAGTCAGGAGACAGAGACAATCAGACTCACCAGGGACAAAATATAAACCCCAAAGGCATGCCCCCCAGCGACCCACTTCCTCCAGTTGCACCCGATAGTTACCACCCAGTTAATCCATATAAGGGGATTAATCCATGGGTTAGGTTACATTTCTCATAACCTAATCATTCTACCTGTGAACATTTTTTAATTTTCTTGCACATAATTTGGGGGGGACACCACATATCCAAACCATAACGGTGTCCATCAGTGGATAAACAGATAAAGAAAACATGGAATAAACATACAATGGATTACTATTCAACCTTAAGAAGGAAAAAGTCCTATTATTTGTAATAACAGGTACAAACCTGGAGGACATTCAGGACAAACGTGAAATACACTAGGCATAGGAAGACTAATACAGCATGATCTAAGTTATATAGAAACTAAAAAGGTTGATCTCATAGAAGTAGTGAAAAGAATGATGGTTGCCAGGGACAGAGGGGATGGGGTTGTGGATATGTTGATTAAAAGGTATAAAGTTTCAGTTAGAGATCAAGATTAAGTTCTGGAGATCTATTATAAAGTGGGGTCACTATACTTAATAATAATGTATTTCATACTTGAAATTTCTAACAGAAAGATCTAAAATTTTCTAACCACCACAAACAGTAAGTATGTGAGGCAATGGGTATGTTAATAAGCCTGATTCAGATATTTCACAATGCGGGTGTATATCAACACATCAAGTTGTACAACATAAAGGTATATAATCTTTGTTATAGATAAATTTGTATAAAGCTGGTGGGAGATTGAAAATTAATGTTTTAAAAATACCATTTACAGTATCATCAAAAAGATAAAATACTCAGGAATGAATCTGATAAAAAAAATCTGAGCATTGAAATCTATAATAAATTGCTGGAGAAATTCAAGACCTAAATAGATAGAAAACTGTACTATGTGTGTTATTAAGGAGTCCCAGAGGCTGAGCTGTCCATTCTCCCTAAGTGAGGGAGGTCTTTCTTAATATAAATTAATTAGCCTCATTCTCAAAGTCACATGGAAATACAAAGGGTCTAAATTAGCCCAACCAACCTTGAAAAAGAAGAAAGTTGGTAAGCTAACACTTTCAGATTTCAAGATTGATAATAACTATCAAAATACAGACAATTGATTTTCTAAAAAGTTCAAAGTCATCTCAGGGGCAAAAGAGGGTCTTTGCAACAACTAGTGCTGGATTTCTACAACCTGACCTTAACTTTGGTCTACACCTTGGACGGCATCTGCGTATGAATTCTAAATGGATCACAACCCTAAATGTAAAATCGAAAACTAAAACTTCTGGAAGAAAACACAGAAACAAATCTTTTTAACATTGGGTTAGGCAAAGATTTCTTAGATATTACTAAAAAAGCATGATAAAAATTGATAAATTATACTTGGAAATGGAAGGAGACCCTCATTGTTATACAAAATTACATATAAGAGGATGTGAGGGGAAAGGGAAAAAAAAATCAAGGGAGAGAAATGAATTACAGTAGATGGGGTAGAGAGAGAAGAGGGGAGGGGAGGGGAGGGGGGATAGTAGAGGACAGGAAAGATAGCAGAATACAACAGTCACTAGTATGGCAATATGTAAAAACGTGGATGTGTAACCAATGTGATTCTGCAATCTGTATACGGGGTAAAAATGGGAGTTCATTGAATCAAATGTATGAAATATGATATGTCAAGAGCTTTGTAATGTTTTGAACAACCAATAAAAAAAATTAAAAATTAAAAAAAAATTAAAAAAAAAAAGATGTTCAGCCTCACCTCAAGCCCTGAGGAATGGAGCAGACTTCTATGGACTAAGACCTCTGAAACTGTGAGCCCTTGAATAAACTTTTCCTCCTCTACAAAAAAAAAAAAAATCGATAAATTATACTTCACAAACACTTAAGGATATCTACTCATCAAAAGACAGTGTTAAGGTAATGAAAAGAGAAGCACAACCTGAGAATATACCATCCACAATTCATATTCAGGAGTCCCGCAACTGTGGATTCAACCAACTGCACATCAAAAATATTCAGGAGAAGAAACTGCATCTGTTCTGAACATGTACAGACCTTTTTCTTGTCATTATTCCCAAAACAATATGGCACACCAGCTCTTTACCTAGCGTTAACATTGGAGCAGGTTGCGAGTAATCCAGAGGAGACTTAAAGTACACAGGAGGATGTGCATAGGTTAGATGCAAATACTGCACCATTTCATACAAGGAGCTTGAGCATGCACAGGTTTGGTGACTGCAGGGCATCTAGGAACCCACCCCCCCACTCTCTCAGTCACCTTTTCATTGCTGTGAAAAATACCTGAGATGAACTATTGAAAGGAGGAAATATTTATTTGGGCTCATGGTTTCAGAGGAGTCAGTCCACGCTTGGCCAGCTCCACTGCTTTGGGCCTGAGGTAGAGGGGCATGGCGGAGGAAAGCTGCGCAGCTTCTGGCAGCCAGGAAGCAGTGGGCAGGGAGAAAGGATGGAGAGAAGACAAACCCCTTCAGGGAACATTCCCATGACCTCCTTCCTCCAACCAGGTCCTACCTCCCCGTAGTCCACTCGGCCATCCAATGGAGTAATCCACCAACGAGGTCTTAATCACTTCCCAAAGCCTCACCTCTTATCGTGAGACTCTGGGGAACATTCCACACCCAAACCATAATACCCACAAACACCAAGGGAAAATGATGTTGGCAAATCATATACCCAATAAAGAATTGAATCCAAAATGTGCAAAGAATTCTTGAAAGTCAATAATAAGGAAACAAACAACCTACTAAATACAAAGATATATGGAAAGGAAACAAGTTCACAGAATGTATCTGACATCATTAGTCACAGGGAAAATGAAAAGTAAAACTACAACATGGAACCACTACATACCCATCCAAACGACTAAAATTAAAATGTCTGATCACACCAAATGGTAAAGAGGAGGAGGAAGGCCTAGATGCCCCATGCCCTGCTGGTGGGAATGTAAAATGGTCCAGCTACTTGGGAAAGCAACTTGGCAATTTCTTAAAAAGCTGAACATCTATCTACCACATGATCCAACCAGTCCTGTGCTAAGTGAAAATATTTGTCCATATAGAGTCTTTTACATGAATGCTTATAGAATCTTTATTTATAATAATCCCAAACCCTCCCTAGAAGCATATTCATATAATGGAATATTTCTCAAAATAAAAAGAAAAAAGAATGAAACCTTGATATATACTATAATGTGAATTAATCTCATAATTAATAATTGTGGTAAGTAAAATAAGGCAAAGTGTATAATATAATAAATTTTATTATACAAATAAAATTTGCATCATATCATTTATATAAAATTCTAGGAAACACAAAATAATATATAGTGAAGAAAGTAGATCAGTGGTTGCTGAATGGAAAGACTGACAGCCAAGGGCACAAGGAAACTCTCGTGGGTAATGGATGTGTTCCTATCCTGACTGTGTGAGACTTTCTTTCCCCTCAGTGTACATTTATCAAAACTTTTCAAATTGAACCTTTCAAAAATGTGCATTTTATTAAGTCCATTATACCTCAATATAGCTGGGGTTTGAAAATCCTAGATGCAGTAATGATTTCAGTGGTAGAATTCTTGAAATATGCCCAGACACACCAAAAGAACGGATGATTCACGTTGATGACCTAATTTGAACAAACATTTTAAGCATAATTGATTTGCGCTGCATAGTGAGGCTGAGTACACAAGCATTAAGTCATCAGTCGGATCAGATCACCGTCTTCCTTTTCGAACTGGTTATTTTGGTTAATGTGTGTACATTTGTTCACTCAATAAATATTGAGCACCAACTGGCAAACAGCACTGGACAAATACAGTGGTTTCAGAATATGAGCTCTTTATTTTATGGAGTTTGCATTCTAGTGTGTGAGACAGATGACTAAAGTACAAAACTAATAGATACGGGCTCTTCGTTGGACCCTCACTTTGCAAATCTGCTGTGTGTCCAGCTACGCACAGTAGAGTTGGACAAGCAGCCAAGCTAGGGAGTCTATTCCCTGGGAATGAGATGGAATGGAATGTCCAAGTTAACAGGTGGACCTCCAAGAAGCAATTGTAATAGAGTGCATGCCATGGGGCTGCATGTGGGGAAGCAATCTACAGAGGGCTCACTTCAGACTCCTAAAGAAAGTGAAGTGGAAGCTGAGGTGTCCCTCTCTAGCGTAGCTGTTTTGCCATTCTGGTTCCTAAGATTGAAGGATTGTGTTCTACCTGAGGCTCCTGGATGTTCTATGTGATCATTGTTACAGGCCACCTTCTCAAAGGACCAAAAAGGGAAAACGTGTATAATACTCAAAATGCCAGGTCCTAACAACATGGAATCTGATGGTTTGCTGGGACCAAGAGATGCTTAACTTTTGATCAAGGCAATGTTCAGTCATTCCTAAATGGGTGGGACATCTCTTCCCCCCAGCTTCCTTTTCTCACATCTTTAGAACAGTTCCACATAGGGCTCTTTTGAGCTGTGTCATCCCGGTAAGGGACAATTGGCTAAGGCATTAAATACTGAATAATTCCAATGTCTACCTGCCAAGGGGGAATGAATTCTCTAAACACAGCAAAGAAGGAATATGTGCCCATCAAGGGTGCCATATAAGGTCCCAGCGGTGCATCTGAAGCACTTCCGTCATCAGTCGATACCAGAATTCCTGTGCTCAGAATCTTCTCCCTAAGTCCCCTCTCAGGAAGAAACAGTTCTTAGCATGAATGTCAATAGTGTTTCATGAGATTACATAAAAGGATAAAGCATTTATTGTTCCTAAGGGGCAAAGTGATCTTACAGGAAATTTACTGCTGGTAGCCTCCTAAGAGACAGCTTTCACCAGGGAGGTCGAAGTCAGTGACAATTGCAAATGAACGGACTTCCAGCGACACGGCTTTGGAGATGAAGGCAATGTTAGTGAGGCCAGAGTCATTTATCTAGAGTTTCTTCATGCAGAAATGTTTTACTCCTTTTCTTTGGATTTCATCAGGTTTCAAGCCAAATTTTGATATCTTTAGCATCCAAAATATGCATCCAGGAATCAGACTGCTAGAGCTGGAAAGAATTTGAAAGTGTTTAACCCAACCTCCTTATTTTACAGATGAGGAGACTAAAATCTAGAGAGTCGGTGTTTCTCCATTTCCATTGATTCAATGGATAGCTGTAATAGGTTACGCGTAGGTCATTTAATCTCTGCAACATTTGGGGAATAGGAGTTTGGTGGAGAAAATGAGACTCTGAAGTCTTTTAAGTTGTCTACACTGTCAAGTGACAGAACTAGACTTCACGCCCAAATCTTAGGACTCCAGTGGAGAGGTCTCTTCAACACACCCCGGCTGATGTTAGAAATCCTATAACCCAAAAGGCTTTGAATTTTTTTTTTCCTCTCAGCAAAGCAGAGGGACATGGCAACAGTGCAGCCATTCAGACCACTTTGCCACCTCTAATCCTAACACTGCCTCTGCCTGCCAGTGGCCTCTGGCTAGGGCCTTGACGGTGAGTGTCAACATAGTGCCGTCCCACCCGCTCTTGGCTGTGACGTTCTGTAACTGGGTTCTTGCTCTGATCCCATTTCAAAACTTGTAGAATTGGGATAAATGGAGCACAGAGACGCTCACAGAGGAAAAGGTCAAAATCAAATAGCAGCTGGTTAGAGGACTGTCACATCTGAGATCTCATCAGCCCTGCACCTGGTGCATGAGATCCCAGAGAATCAGTCTCCGTGATGAGCAGACGCTCCACAGCCATCTTGCCCAGTGCCTCCCTGGTCTCATCCCTCCTCTCACCTTCTTTGCTGTTGGTATGAGGTCCTTTCTTGTGATCAAGGCTTATAAAGCTCTTTCCGACGTGACCCGTGTTCCTCCACCCTCCTCCTTCCTGGACAAGCCGCTGCTCGGCCTTCCTCACAGATGCACGGCCACTCTTCGTCCTCAGCTCTGTGTACCTCACCGTCACCCTCAGGCCCTACAGAAGATGTGTCTTCAGCGAAATGGCCCTCAACCTCCAAGCCCCAGCTTGAGGCAATTCCCTCCCTCTGGGAGGCCAGTACCTTGCCCAGATACCTAGGCTCAACCTCCTCTTCAGAGCCCTTATCACACTGCATTGGAAGAGCCTGTTCAATTCTGTCCACTCCCCATGGCGTGGTAAGCTCACCATTGTACCAGCACCAGGCTTACAGCACCAGGCTTACCATCTGCTGTGCAGATGGGGCACAATGACGATGTCAGATGAGTGAGTGATTGAATGTGTCCCGCTGCAAGTTGGTCTAGAAGCAGTTACACTGAAGCCACCTCAGTTGAAGGCAAGAAAGAACGATGCAAGGTTTAGACCTATCTTTCCAGTGATTTCTTTGGAGAGTTCATAGAGTCAGCCTGGTGCAGTGATCCAAAAGACCGCCCAGAGGTCACACAGAGGGTGTCTTGGCCACATATGCTCGAGGTCTCCAGGAGACTGCAGTCAGCTCTAAAAGGCTTCCCACCAACAAAGAAGGTGACTCTAAGATCAAACGTGCAGTGCCCACTGCAGAATTTATTCCTCTTTGATGCTTAAATGGGACCCGAGACAGACAGAAGCCTAATGAACAAAGACTCCAGAAGAGGCAGCCTGTCCACGAGTGAACCGAAATCACTCCCGATTGCCTCCAGTGGACAGCAGTTATGAGCTCCTGTACACAATTTAAAGGTAATCTTGTAATTTATAAAGAAAAAAAATTGCCAATTGAACCTAATGGCAAGTGACATTCGGGCTCAGCCACAATTAGACTCAAGCGGCTTCCCCCAGTGGCTGAGTAGCCTGGCTTCCTGGGTTCACAGAGGGTTAATTCTGGGGTCCCTGGGGAGGCCTTAATGGCCCTGGTTATCCAAACCTTGATTCAGAACAGAGGCCACATATTACGTTTTCTCAGCGTATCCACAGACATATTAGGACGCCAAGTGAAGATGACAGGAGGGGAATATTTCCTCTCTCCTCAGAATCGGCCCAGGAGGGTTTTCTACGGCGACCTCCTCGGACCCTGGCGTTGCATTAGGGTTATTGTCCCGAGAGAAGATTCAGTTAGTGCCTCTGATTCATTTCCTATAGTGCTCCCCTGTTTATTCCTGGTGGCAGCTAACTTGTAAAATTTTATTATGATTTTTTTCTTGGTGTGTGTCATGGAAGGGATTAAAAAAAAAAAACCACAATGATTCTATCACCAGCCCTGAGTACCGATGTATAAATCCACACCCAGGTGTGTGTCTATGGGGAACACAGCGTGACAGGCTGTTCCCTCCCTGGTGGCTGTCATCTGGGTCTAGATCTGTGTTCTGAACAGCCCAGAGACAGAGGGAGGAAGGCACAGTGTGGGGACTCAGGTACAGTGGCCGGGCTAATTGGGATTTTGGACTCCATCCTCTCTCTACCCCATCTGGGAAATCCTTACAATACAGTATGATCAAATCCTCACCACCATGTCCGCACCAACATTCACCAAAATCACCACGGCTCCGTATAACTGCCATGTTGAGGGTTTTCCAGATTACCCCCATTCAAGCCACCTGTGTCACTTATGCCAAACACAAAACATTCATTGTGGGTGCATCGTCTCTGACTCTGTCATTCCCTGTTAGAACAACCTGTTTTCTCCCTCCATGCTTTCCCCTGTTAGTCAACTGTCCAGAATGAACTCAGACACCGCCTCGACCAATCTGGTCTCCAAACACCCTATTAAAATTCCATCCATTTATTGAGATAATCTATTATCTTTATCCCTTGTCAAAACTACCTTCTACCTGAGTCCTCAGATCATGACTGGACCATCTAAATACCTCCAGAGCCTCACACAGCGCTGGACACACAGGGTGCTCAGCACCCACTGGACCATGCCTAGAAACCATGGCCTCCCAGATGGGATCTCACTCTTCAAAGCAAGAAGCAAGGTGGCCACTCCCCACTCACTTGTGTGGCTATTTAACCACAACCGCAACATTCACAAGCAATTCTTGGAATATGTCACTTACCTGCATATTTCTCCCTCTGGACCAGGGGTTTCTTGAGGGCAGAAAGTACATCTTCTTTGATCCGTAGTGTGTGCTGGAGCCACTCTTCATGCCTAGAACAAAAAGGTATTTCGTAAAACCATTCTGAAGAAGTGAATGAATGAACAAGTATATATACAAATGCCCCCTTCTCAACAGACCTCTAGAGTGAAATGGTTTAAATATCTTGATTGTGCCTTAAAATGTAAAAGCAAGCAAAACCAACAAACAAAAAAACTTGAAGATTGGAAGGGATGAACATAAAGAAGAAGAAAGAAAGGAAACTGACATCTTCAAATGACTGTTTGCTGACCCTCGCGGGGATTTGGTGTAGGGAGGCAGGAGCACAGGGTTGCTACAGAAAGGAAAGACTGAAAGGAGGATTTAGTGATAAGGGGACAGTCTGCTGTAATCAGAAGGTGTCTTCATCAGCCTTAAGCCTTCAGGGCCTCCTACTTCTTCCCTGCACCTATCAGACCCTGAGGATAACTAAAAACCACCATGAAAGTCAGACCAGCACTTCTGTGCAAAAGTCAACTTCCATACGGGACATGAGGTCCTGTTGCTGCCGCTAAACATCTCCCCTTTTCCCTCTCTCACCATCTCCCCTGCCCGCTCCCCAGCATTCTCAGGACTGTGACATACAAGGCACCTAGTACCACTGGGCTAGATGGTGCATTTAATAAGAAACCTCATTTCCACATTCATCATCTGACTAATCATGCTGTCAATTTTCCTCATTCCCTGCCCAAATCCTGACTGTGCGTCTCTATCACCTTCTCTGTATGTTTATAGACTTGAGGAATCCTCTCCATGATATTTCTTCTTGGCTTCAAAACATCCTTAATTCCCTTAGGACCGGCGGCCAACCAACTGCTCCACTTTTAGAGTCAGTGACCTGGACCTCCACTGGCAGGGTGGATCTTCCTCGGAGTGTTCCCTACAGCTCTGAGGTCCTCCAACTGAGCTATGGAAGGACTCACACTGGTGTTCCATAATCTGAAATTCCTGGCTAAAACACCAGTGATCGGCTTACTTCCCAAGTGAGGTCAAAAATGAATCCCCTTCTCCCTGTCTCCATTCATCTATTTCTGGGCAACCAACATTGCCCCTGCCTTTTCTTGCCAGAGGATGGCTCTCAGATTCTTTGGGGTTGACCTCCCTACACTTGGCATCAGACTCCTGAATAATCATCAAAGCCTGCAAGATCAGCAATGTGACTGAGACATGACAGACCTCATACAGTCCCCGGAAGGCCACATGGACTTGGATTTCATCACAGAAATGGCCTCAGGTAGAGGGAGCAGTTGGGAAGTCTGTGAAATATACAAGGACCCTACGGAGGGTATGGAGGAGATAAGAAGTGCCAGGCAAGCTCCTCCCCCTCGGCCTCAAGGATGACACAAGTCTCACCCTAGAGAATAAGGGAACGGTTAATGGAGATCTTGTTCTGCACCCTTTTCTTTCAAGACAGGAGCTCACTAAGTCCTTAGGGCTTTGCTAAGTTGCTGAGGTTGGTCTCAAACTTGCAATCCTCCTGCCTCAACCTCCCAAGCTGCTGGGATTGCAGGTGTGAGACACCATTCTTGGCTGTTCTGCACTTTTGGGGGCCAAGGAAAGAAAGCAAATGGCAGGCTGTGTCCAAGACATGACAGATGATCATGAGACAAAGTCACATCCCAGTCTCGGCACTCTGAGCCACAGTTATGTGTCAGCTTTGCACACTCAGAGAGGCTGCAAGGAGAAAGGCCTGTCCCAGAGCCACCTTCCGCTCCTTGCCCTTCCCTTGGCTTCCTCTTCACTCAGCTCACACAGATCCTCTTGAGGTCCGGGTCACAGCCCAGTAGGACCCACGGCAGAATCCATCTGAACACCCAGAGTGCTCCCCAGCAAAGGCTCTGACACCTGCGGCTGCCTCCCTTCTCTCACACCCGAGCTCCTGGGACAATCTCCACGAGCTCTCCTAGTGTCCCCTTCCCTTTCTGAAATACACACCTTACCATTGCACTCTTCAGGGGCCAAGACGCTCTTCATAAAATAAAATCTCATCATTTTATTCTTCTAAAAATTATATAAATGCTACCCTTTGCCATTAAGAGCAAGCTTTAATAATAATAATAATAATAATAATAATAATAATAATAATAATAATAACTGGCTTAATATACAAAACTTGTAAGGATTTGGGCTATTCTCTTCTTACCCCCTGGCTCATCACCTTGTATTCTTTTTCCCTTTCCCAGCTGCACCATCTTTTTCAAGTTTCCTTTGTATTCTCAAGAATTCTCTTCACCCTCAGTGAAGCTGGACCAAGCTCCCACACCAGCACTTCCCCTACATCCCCAGCAAACTTTTATACAAGCACTCATCACAGTGCATGGCCTGCGCTCTTCCTCTCTCAGGCAGAGTTGGGACCTCTCCCAGCGCATGGCCCAGCACGTGGCCCACGGTGACTTCTCTTAGTTATTTGCTGAGTTGAACCCCCTGTCTTCCTAGCATCCATGGCCTAGAGAGAGCACCACTGACCCAACAGCTCTTTAGTGTGGCCTCTGGCAAGGACACCCTCTAGACCTTTGAAAACTGTGACGTGACCATTACGTTTTCCAGGGCAGGAGCAGGTGGGAGAGAAGGCTTCCCGCAGGAGTTCTGTACCCTCCGTGCTGGGCTGCCGTAAAGTGTAGGAGACCAAACTGTCACAATGTGATGACAGATGAAAACTGCTAAATTAAATTCCACTCATCTTGCCATTTGGTGTTCACCTTCTGCTGCTGACCAGAGGTGCTCGTGTGACCGGCTGTGCCTTGGCTGCTCAGACCTTCCTTAAGATGGCAGTGGGTTTGGGTAGCCAGGGCTCCATCATATGGCTATTTTGGGTGGTGGGTATGTTAAAAGGATAGGAAAAGGGCTGGGAAAAGCAACGGCTTTAATCTTTCAGGTGACAGTTCTGGTTGGGGTGGGAAGGATGGCTTTTGTTTTTGTGTTGGGACTTCAAACAGTCCTGATCTCTGTTACTGGTCTTGATTTAGGATTATCAGGGTTTTGACTGGCCTCTTTACTTGACCATGTTCATCCCACTAGCCTCAAAAGAAAGGAGACTCCACTGTCCTTCCCTCCACCCTCAGAAGATCCCAAGACTGCTCGTGATTTCTAGGAAGGGAATTATCTTATCAAAGTCACAGTGAAGCATGGTTGATGGACAGCTCTCCTTGCTAAAAGCTTCCACCTAAAGCAGGACCCTAAGAAACCCCAGGACGGATGGGCTGTGTTGGTGGGGATGGAGCAAACTAGACCATGTGCATGTGGGGACAGCCTCGCTATAATGGCTTGGGGAAGAGTGACTGCCGTGTGATATGCAGGACAAGGCTCTGCCCTCAGTTTGATCCAAACCTATGATTTATACTTCTGCCAAGTCTTTTCTTTAAGAAGATGTTTCATAGGAGTGTAGTAGATACAAAGCCATATTCCAGACTCTAAGTGTGCAGCTACATGACTCTCCACGAATGGACACCCCACACAACCAGCGTCCAGATGATGAAACTAACAGTTCTCTGCTGGTACACCTGTTGGCCACAACCAAACTTCAAAATAAGCACATGGTTTTGAACAACCCACAATAAAAAATTAAAAAAAAAAAAAATAAGCACATGGCGGGCTTCCCTGGCCCTGCGACCTGTGTCTGGCTTGGAGTCACACAGCATAGACTCTGCAGTACCAATCCTGTTGTGTCTGGCTTCCTTCCCGCCACACAGGATTCACAAGCCTCCTCTGTTGGTATGTCCCGAGCTACGATTTGCTTGTCTTCAGTGTTGTCTACTATTTCACTGGGGCTAAAATACCACAATCGATCCATCTATGCCATTGTTGATAGATCCTGGATTGTTTCCAGCTTGAGTCTATTACAAAGAGGGTGTTGAGGAACATTCTAGGGATGTGTCTTTTTGGACATGTCTTTTGGAACAGTGCCCAGGAGTGTTGCTGACTCAGGGAGGACTGTGTGGCTCCACTCCTAGGACCCCATCTTTCACACTCACCCTTCCCATTTTTTTGTCAAGTGACCTTAAGGAAGTCATTTCACATACCTGACCCAGTTTGCCTATCAGTGAATGGGTGAATGGGGCAATTTCTCATTATAAAGCTGTTTTAACGATAATAGCAGGCCAGGTTCGGGGGTGCACTTGCAATTCCAATGACTCAGGAGGCTGAGGCAGGAGAATGGCAAGTTCAAAGCCAGCGTCAGCAACTTAGTGTGGTCCTAAGCAACTTAGCAAGACCCTGTCTCTAAATTAAGTTTAAAAAAGGACTGGCGATGTGGCTCAGTGATTAAGCAGCCCTGGGTTTAATCCCCAGTACCAAAAAAAAAAAAAGTACATTTAGGTGATATCTGACCCAAAGATGTTTAGTGATCACCAAACCATCCACAAGCCTCTCCATCTTCCCAGCCTTTATGTAATCTGAGTTCCAACCAGTGGGATGAGAGTAGAGGTGGGGTGTGCCGTACCTGGGCAGGTGAGGCTCCCCAGAGCTCTCTCTTCCTCTGCTGCAACCCTGGAAAGCAAGTATCAGAGTGGCACCATCACAAGAGGACAGGACTCTCCCCAAGTGACTACATGAAGACGAAACTTCACCCATGAGCAAGAAAGGACCTTCTGCAAGGCTAAATCACTGACATTTCCAGGTTCAATCACCACTACGTTGTTCCAGAGACACCAGATAAATACAGTGCTCCAAGGAAGGGCCTGGCTCCTCCCTGAAGAAACCCCTAGCATCCCCCTTTGAAGAGCTGAGACTCGGGCTCCACACAGACATTCCACAGCACTTCCTTTCTAAATGGCAAAGAAATCGTTTCTTGCTGTGACTCAAAAGAACAATTTGAAAGTGATCTTTTGCTGGAATACATTAATTGAGGAGATCTTTCTTCTCTGTTGAGAAACCAGATTCTACTTCCAAAATCATGTCTGATGTACCCCAAACAGAGCACCGCCCTCCAAAGAGAAGGCCCTTGGTGATTATTAGTTTAGAAAAAAATAAACCCTCTCCCACCAGGTTCAAAGCCAGCCTCGTTCTTTTGTTCCCGTAAAGACTTTCTTTCTTCATGTTCCCTGGTGTCTCCGTGGCCTATGAGCTTTCTCCTAATGATTAAACTCCTAAAAATTCTACAAAGAATGCTTAATAAGGCTTTTGTGTTTTTCCAGTTGCTATAGAGACTATTTAGTGTAGGACTTTAAGTACGTGTAAATATGTATTTTGGACAGTGTTTAAAAACACGTATAATTTACCCGGCCATTACAGCTGCCCCAGTGTGTGTGCGGCAGTCGGTGTGATAAGGCTTATGCAGAGCGTTTTATGGTGGGTTATTTATAGTTATTTACTTAATAGCCTACAAGAGCGCCTTCCATTGTGTAAAGGAACTAGGCATTTACCCTGTTTTCACAATGAGTATCATTTACTCCACTGTAACCATTGATAGTCTCAGGTCCCACACAGGCTGGTAAATATGCAATTGGTATAATATTGTTGATGCAGGAAAGAAACTGTGTTGACAGAGAGTCACTAGGAAAACAGAGGGCCCCCCTCAGAGGAGTCTTGAGCTCATTAGGGAAGCTGTTGACAGAGCTACCCTGGCAGGATAGGACCCCCCTCCTCCCAGAAAGAGGCCGCTATCTGCTTTGAAGTCACCCCAGGGATGTACCCATGGGCAAAATAACACAGATGATAATAGCAACAACAACTAACAGTTACTGAGCCAACTTGACTCTGGGCCACTGGCATGGTGCTCAGAGCCTGACATCCGTCACATGATCCCATTTAATCCTGACACCATAACTCCATGACTTGGCACTGCTATGGCCCTTTGCTGGATGAGGAAACTGAGGCACCAAAGTTGCACAACCTGCCCAAGATTATCACAGGAAGGTGGTGGTGGATCGAGGAGTCAAATCGGGGTCTCTGTTACTCTGAAGCTTGCCCTTTTAAGTGCTGTTTCCTGATACATCGTTCTGCCAGGTGAGGTCTTCTCAGCACTCTATCTCCCCTGCACCCGCAACACACACAGAGTTCCAAATACACAGCTCAGGACTCAAGGCTGTCAGAGAAAGAATAAGATGGGAACTCCCCTGCCCAGGTGCTCAGGCATCTTTTAAACCTGACCATAACTCTAGGGCAGAGACTGCATCACCCCTCTTTGTTCCAATAAAAACTGACTCTCGGGTCAGACCTGACTAGCGTCTCACAGCTTGCCCACAGGAGAGCAGGTGCTCAATATCAGGTCAGAGATAACTCATAAAACTTTTAAAAACATGTGAAAATTCCTGGAGACACTGACAGCCATCCCAATTGGGGGATATTCTTCTAGCCTCTAGTGGGGTAAGCCAGGGAAGCTGCCTCCTACAGTGCACAGAGCAGCCTCCACAGCAAGGAATTATCCCTCCCCAGTCGTCAACAGTGCCAACAATGAAAAATGCTGACAGTGTAATTAAACGCAGTCCAAGATGGAATGGGCCACATTATGTCAGGTGGAGTTAAATTGAAATAACACCAGTGGTTCATTTATCAGCTTAGTTGAAAACAAAATGGATTTCAAGATTCAGGATTTAAAAACTTGGAAGAGTCAACTCATTGTTGTATACCCTGCTCTTTTAGAAAGGCATTTGGAAAAGCATTTAGAAAGAAAATGTTCTCATGTCCTGAAGTATATTCAGTGACACCTGTGATCAGCATGGACCCTCAGCTAGCAGCTGAGGTGGGACGGGAGGAGGCTCAGAGCTCACGCAGACCTGGGGAAACTAAGAATGTTGAACTGGACAGCAAGCCCCATGAAAGCAAGAGTCAATCTATTCTGTTTTCGGCATTACTTTTCTTTCCAATTTTAATAGCTTACACATGGGCTATGCTCAAAGCCAGCCTCATTCTTTTGTTGACTGTGGAATGCCTGTTCCAAGCCATTGCACAATCAAGTGAATGACAGGCTCAGGAGGAAGTATGGAATGATTCCAGGTGAGTCCACCCTCCCCATGGCTCCTCCTCCATCTTCTCCTTATATCCCTTACAATGACCTACTCATAGAGTCCATCAGTCAGCCAACAAACATCTACTGTGTATGTATTCCCACTGGGATCTCTACTGGGCTGGGGCTTTTTGTAGTCGTTGTCTTGATTGCCGTGATGAAAAATCTAATATCATTTTTTCAAAATACATTTAAGCTCCAAAAGGGCAGGTCCTTTTTCTTTCTTTCATCCTTAGATATAAACTATCCTAGAATAGCATCTGACATGCTAGAGATGCTCACCAAGTATCTATTGACTAAATAAATGCAATCACCATATTCTACAATGATGACAAAACTCAGAAGACAAAATTAATAAAATTCAAGATGATCCAGACTTCTTAGAAAATATAAACATCAGGATGAAACTAGTAGTAGGTATATGTTGGGTCTTGGGCATAGGTCCAAGACATGCCCACTGCAGGGAGACTAGAAAGGCATTATTGAAGAATTCAGGATGACCCCTGAGAGCTTCCTGGTACACAAGGTCCACAGTTCATTTATTCCCTCTGCAGGGTCAACCTTGTTGGGTAGCAGCCTTGGGCTTTAGCTGGCTTACCTGTCACTATTTTATTCACAGACCAAACTTTCTGTGAGCTGTGAGAGACATGGACCTGCACACCTAGGAGCCCTGGTCTGGACTTTAAGAATCACCCTTTAGAACTGAAAATTTAAAAAGAACTGTTCTTTGTGAAGTGTTTTCCCTGGGTCAGATTCTGAGTCAGGCGGTACATTTCTATTATATCACAACACAATCTTCCTTAAAACCTCACAAGGAGGGTGCAACCAGTCCCATTTTGCAATGGAGGAAACTGAGCTCAGATATTTTGCATCATGGCTAATTGCTT
This sequence comes from Marmota marmota marmota, assembly GCF_001458135.2. Taxonomy (NCBI): domain Eukaryota; kingdom Metazoa; phylum Chordata; class Mammalia; order Rodentia; family Sciuridae; genus Marmota; species Marmota marmota. Next base: position 6,897,759 of record NW_026000222.1, on the reverse strand, counting down.
TTGGCTTTTTAAAAAATTGTTCTCTAAGGACAGAGTGCCAAGTTTCTGGGTGGAAACTCCAGCTAAGAGATGGGTGATGATCTGAAATGCAGTGTTGGCCCTTCATGTCATCACTGGCTTGGCGCCAGCTCCAATCATACAGCTGTGCTGGGATTTCCAACTAGGGAAACGGGAAGGTGCTAAGATGTTTGGGGGAAATTGGCCAAGCCTGAGAGCGGTAATAAAAAAGACGGCAGTGTCAATCACTGAGTTCAAGAGGATATAAGGAACTCTAGAATCAACATTGGCTGCTCCATGGGCAAGAGATGGCGAACAGGAGGGCCTCAAATAGGATAGGTGTATAAGCACAGGATGAGTTTTATCCACGTCTGAGGGAAGGCTGTGGAACACATGGTCAGCCCTGGACAGGTGGGCTATATTGAATTAGTTGAGAGGGGTCCATACCGCAGCCCATGGGATAGCTGCAAGTCCAGGCTCCATTTACCACATGGAGTTGGAAAAACATTAGGCAAACCCCCCACATGCTCCTGTCTACAGAAAAGGGAGAGAGAGGAGGCATTTATTTGCCAAATATTTTTTTAAAATTTTCTGGTGTGCCTGGAAACGGAGATATAGTTGTAGGCAAGAAACAAGCACCATCTCTATTAACATCAGAAGAGACTGATGCCATCTAGCTAAGCCTGTGCTCAGTCCTGCCACAAGATTCACCACTGAAGAAGGTACTGCTGACTTTCTACAATCTCATACTCAGAACATGGTCCATACACTGGCGGCAGCAGCATCATTTGGGACCTTATTAGAAAAAAAAGCATTTCAGACCTCACCCAGCCATCCTGAGCCAGATCTGCATTCTGGCAAGATCTCAGGGCACCCATATGCTCATTCGAAATTGAATAGTAGCGTCTGCAAGACTTCCTTCCAGGCCAGGGTCCTTGGTGTATTCCACCAGGCACATGGGGGCTGTCACTTCCTGCCAGAGATGTCCTCAGAGAGATGAGGGTTACACCCGATTCAGCCGAGAACAGGCAAAGGGGAAGCAGAGTGTATTCTCAGGAGCTCCTGGAAATAATTACCGTTCTCTTAATAATAAATGAATAGGCTGCAGTCCCAGAACACATTGAGAACAAAGCAAAACATGTCAATATAAAATCCAGCAAATAAAACAATCAATTTAAAATAGATTTCTCTAAATGGTCTGCCTGCTTGGGCCAAGTGCCCTGCCTCTAGGCTCCCAGAGCATCTTGGGCATATTCCTCCCTCAGCCCTTGATTTTTGCTCATGAACTCTTTCTGTTTATATGTGTTCCTTCCATTTCGACTGTAAGGTCTTTGAGGATCCTCTCTCCTGAAAAGATAAGAAAAGGGTTCTGGCCCTACAACAAAGGATCAGAGGCACTTGTAAAAGGCTAAAAGAACTGTCCTCTTTGTAGAATGCTTTAAAGAGAAGAAAACCATAGGCAGTTCTAAATTCCTTCATAAGTAAGGGCTGAAAGGTCCACTCCTCCCCCATTCCCTAGCCGCCCCTTCTATGCCCTTGAAAGTTCTAGACTCCCAGTGCCTCACATTGACAATTACCATTGGCCAACCCAGCGAGTGGAATCTGTCTCACCTAAGGGACTTGCAGATGTTCACCAAAGACAATGCTAAGTGAAGCTAGCCAATCCCTAAAAAACAAATGCCAAATGTCTTCTTTGATATAAAGAGAGTAACTAAGAACAGAGTAGGGAAGAAGAGCACGAGAAGAAGATTAACATTAAACAGGGATGAGAGGTGGGAGGGAAAGGGAGAGAGAAGGGAAATTGCATGGAAATGGAAGGAGACCCTCAGGGTTATACAAAATTACATACAAGAGGATGTGAGGGGAAAGGGGAAAAAAAAAACAAGGGGGAGAAATGAATTACAGTAGATGGGGTAGAGAGAGAAGAGGGGAGGGGAGGGGAGGGGGGATAGTAGAGGATAGGAAAGGCAGCAGAATACAACAGACACTAACTAGTATGGCAGTATGTAAATCAGTGGATGTGTAACCGATGTGATTCTGCAATCTGTATATGGGGTAAAAATGGGAGTTCATAACCCACTTGAATCAAAATGTGAAATATGATACAATCAAGAACTATGTAATGTTTTGAACAACCAACAATAAAAATTATAAAAAGAAAAAAAAAAAGAAAAAAACCAAAGACAACAGAAGAGCTATGTATCTGTGCCCCTGGGAGGAACCTTCCTCCATTGACCCTGGGCTCAGCCACATAACTTCCTTCAACAGATTCGACCAAAGCAAACTCAAAGCACTCAGAAGCTTAAAGAACTCTTTACATGTCTTCTTTTCTTTTTAATTTTTATTAGTTATCAATGAACCTTTATTTATTTGTTTATATGTGGTGCTGAGAATCAAACCCAGTGCCTCATACATGCTAGGCAAGTACTCTACCACTGAGCCAAAACCCCAGCCCCTACATGTCCTCTTTCTTGTTTCTGTGTTTTTAGCAAGAGAACAAGCCTGGAGTTGCCTGGTAGAGATTGAGAAATCACATGAAGAGCCCAGTCAAGATCAGTAATGCCGCCTAACCAACCTGCACCACCTCACAGAGAAATGGGTCAACACTATGAAACTCAGCAAAGTCCAGAACAAATGACTATCCATCTATAGATTCAGAGCTAAATAAATGTTTGTCACTTCAAACTGGGTGTGGCATTGTGTGTTATGCAGCAGTAGTTAACAGCGACAGGCCACCTTAGATGATGCGCCTATTCAAGGTACATCTAATTCCTTTCACACCCAAAGCCTCTGCATTTGAATTCCCCCCTCACACTGAGTGGCTTTAGAAGGTCATAGAAACAGACCCTGACTTCAAGCAGGCTCACATTTTGTTGATACTACAAAGTCTCTTAGAAACTGTCAAGAAATGATCTCTAGAGACAGCCAATGGCAAAACCATTCTTAGAGTCAGTCTTGCTTCTTATGGCCCACAGAAGCTAACTGTAAGTCAAAGCTGGTGTGAACATTGGTAGTAGCAGGAAGCCAAATGAATAAGTTTAAACAATTAAAAGGAGGAGTTAACTAAAGATGCACTTGTCAGGCCTCTTCTAGTTGTAAGGGACAGAAATCAGACTCAGATTTACAGAAGCCAAAATTAAGGTGTGCCTTGACTGAAATGCCTGGGGGGACCCCCCCAGGACATGCGTGGAGAAACAACTCTCCCTGGGGCTCCAACCTCGTCTTATTCCCACCCCTCCGACAGCACTGGTCTTTCATCAGCTAGGAAATACGCTCATAGCCACAGAGCCTACCTGTCCGCAGGGCCTACCTATCCACACGGCCTACCTGTCCAAACAGCCTACCTGTCCACATGGCCTACCTGTCCACAGGGCCTACCTGTCCACAGGGCCTACCTGTCTGCAGGGCCTACCTGTCCACACAGCCTACCTGTCCGCAGGGCCTACCTGTCCACACGGCCTACCTGTCCACATGGCCTACCTGTCCGCAAGGCCTACCTATCCGCACGGCCTACCTGTCCACAGAGCCTGCCTGTCCGCTCGGCCTACCTGTCCACAGGGCCTACCTGTCCACACAGCCTACCTGTCCACACGGCCTACCTACCTGTCCACATGGCCTACCTGTCCACACGGCCTACCTGTCCACACGGCCTACCTGTCCATAGGGCCTACCTGTCCACACGGCCTACCTGTCCGCAGGGCCTACCTGTCCACATGGCCTACCTGTCCGCAGGGCCTACCTGTCTGCAGGGCCTACCTGTCCACAGAACGCACGGTCCCTGAGAAAGAGTGTTTTGTTTTCCCACAGTAGCGCTGCCCAAGGAGGCTTCAAGGGAGGACTCTGATTGGCCCAATGTGGCCCAATTATCACCAAGACACTCATGATGGACAGAAAGGTGCTGCTCTCTAATTGGCTGAGCAGCAGAGTCAGCTCCTCCCCCTGAATGGCCGGGAATGGGCAGGACTGGTTTCCCAAGGAGGAGCCGGCGCGTTCCTCCTCCCCTGGCTGCTGAAGGAGCCTGGCAAAGCAGGTCAGAGAAGAGCTGGACCGAGGGAGGCACGGACCTGACTCAGCTCCAAATCCCAGCTTCTGCAGCTTTCATTTCAAATATTGCATGAGAGGAAAACTGGTTGTCTTGCGGTGGCACAGGAAGGCAACCCTGACCCCATTTTCTGTCGCAGGGCCACCTGCGGAAGGACTGGGAGCACCGCAGGCACCCTAAAAAGCTAGCACCATGGCAACTGGTTCTTCCCCCTCTCTGTCCCTGCATCGCTCCTTTCCCCAACTCCACTCCCCACACTGTTCACAAGCCTCATTTCTTATACATACCATAGAGTCAAAAATGGGCACTAAAAATCTTTTTTTAAAAAGTCATGAGACTGCCGTAATTTTATTTTCCATTTACATCTTGGCCTTCAAATAAATGCATCGATCTCATGGAACCAGAAGGAAGGAAGGACAGGTAGAATGGAAACACCCAAAGAGAGACAGTTATAAACTCCATCTATTCCTGACCAGCTGTGTGACTTTCTAAAACTGACTTGACTTCTCAATGCATCTGTTTTCTGAGCTGTTCAATTCTCACCAGAGAGTATGAAGTCTATCCTGTATAGTTGCTGGGAAGACTGTCAAGTTTTAGACAAACACATTCTAATTCTGTGATGATGACCACTACTGCTATTGCTACTTCTGTTAGTGCAAATGGGTATATATGTGACTGCATGACCAATGTAATTCTGCAACCTGTACACTCAGAAAAATGAGAAATTATATCCCATCTGAGATTCAAATGTATGATATATCAAGATCATTGTACTGTCATGTATAGCTAATTAAAACAAATTAAAAATAACCATGATGTATGACATGGGCACATCATTCCACAGGCTCACTTGGGTCAGCAAGAAACAATGAAGCCAGGCATCGCCTTCAAGGCCTTTGAACCCATCTCAGGGGCCTTACATCTTCTAAGCTGGCTGTGGCCTCTGGCCTCTGCCACCGCAATCCCTTTGCACGAATGTGCACAGCCTGCGTCTCTGCCTCCTCCTCCCCATCCCACCCCTGTATTTCTCCCTCTCTGGGGTGCTGTCCTCTAGCCTCTATCCCCCGTTCTCAGATCCCCTGTCTTTCCCTCTCTCTTTCACCATCCTCCCTAGTGGCCTTGACACTTTCAGAAGAGACTCCTCCCTTGCCTCCGCCACCCAACCCAGCCTGCCCCATGTTTCTACTTCCCTGTCACACACAGCTGTGTCCTGTCTTGACAGCTTAAATACACAAATGTACAAAAAAGTTCATACCAACCTCTGGGGGCTCAAGCCAACACCATCCAGTGGATGGACCCCTGCAAGGGACAAGATTCACCAGCTCGCCAGGCCTGAGGCCCTTGCATGGACACAAAGGCACCTCAAGGGTCACCTGGCTGCTGGCATCCAGCCCAGGTCCCAAACCCCCAGGGAAACCTAAAAGCAGGCACCCTGCTCATTGCCTGCGGTGGGCTGCTGGGGAGTTTCCAAGCGTGGCTTTGAGGAAACTGAAAAGGTTGAATCATTAAATGTTTAGGGAATGTGAAGCTGGCACCCAGCCCTAGGTTTTCTGTGGTATCAGTGATTCCCGGAGAACACCGCCGCTGCTTGGGCTGAGAGCGACTTGGAAAGAGGCAGTGCCACCACTGGCTCACCCCAGGTGCAGGGTCTAGGTCAAGCTGAGGGAACAGGTGGGTGGTCCCAAGAAAGACTCAAGGGATAGGAGAGGGACTGCTGTGGCTGGAGGGGTGAGCTGAAAGAAACAGAGATGTCAACCAGCAGGCCACCCTGCTAAGAGCTGTCCCCTGCTCTTCTGAAACCCAGCAGAGACATCCAGGAAGCACCTGCTCTGCAGATAAGCCTGTTCTTACAGGTCACTGCACTCTGGGTGCATCTCTGGGAAGAGGCCATCAGTGTATGTGGCCCCTGACTGTGGCTCTCCAGGTCAAGCTGCTCTGAATCTCAGAATTCTTTTCAATTCCAAGGCCTTTCAGACCCAAGAGGACTAAGTTCAACTCAGGCTGTCACCACCCAAACCCAGCCTCTGCTGCTTCTCAGGAAATGGTCCCTCCTGTCTGTGGTCCACATACTTTATGAGATTTTTAAAGCCTTTTCAAGCATATGCTCATATTATCTTCTGCCTGATTTTATACAAAGGGTCACACAATATATGTCCCATCTGCACCTGCCTTCCTCTTTTTACTTAACGATATACCTTTGAGATTGATTGACCTCCTAATTCACAACTGCACGGTAGCCCATTCTATGGAATTTCTTTCATTGATGTACACCAGGCCCTAGATAAAGTCTTCACTGCCTGCATCTCCCTCAATTCCATGGCCGATCCCTCCTGGAGTCCAATTGAGTCTACCTCGTGACAATGTCATCCCTGCACAGATGTAACAGCTGCACAGCTGGACTCTCCCGATGGACCTCTCCCCAGCTAGAGCTCCACACACCAGAGGAACCTTCCAAAGTCTGGCCACATCCCCCACCTGCTCAGAACCCTTTAGTTACACTGAGGACAAAGATGGGAACCATCCATCAGTCTTACAGGGGGGCCCCACCCTCTCTCCACTGCCTCCTCAGCTGGTTCTAAGTTCCCTAGACATCAGGCTATTTTTTGCACATTACCCCTGCCATCTGGAATGCTCTTGAACTCTCTGCAACTCCACCCTCTGGCCACACTTAATTCTTCCCTTAATTCTTACATGGACAATACACTCACATGATTCATAGATCAAAAATCTGAAATATACATGCAATAAGTTTTCTGTCCCACTCCAGCCCACTTCCACCCCCACCTCAGTATACTAAGACTTCTTTAAAGCACATGTAAATACATAAAAATGTTATCTTCTTCCTGGTTTTACACACAGGTCCCAGGATATACACACAGATCTGTACCTAGCTTTCTCTTCCTACTAAAAACTATGACTTACATATCATTCCATTTTAGAACCCTGGCTTTTTACAGCTGCATAGTGTTCCTTCCTGTGAATGCCCCATAGTCAATGTAAACTATTTACTGTCCTTGGAGTGATATGCAGTCTTTTAAAAAATTTTTTGCTATTTTAAATAGTATTGCAACAAATAACATTACATATGTCAGACAAGAAAGTATAGAAATAAGAAAAATTCTAGAAAATAGATCTGTCTAAAAGTTTGTTCATTTCCAACTGTAACAAATGTTGCTGAGCTGCCTTCCAATCTGAATGCCGTTCTCAGTCACAAAAGCCTGTTTTCCACAATCTCACTAATACACTGCTTTTCTTATCAATCTTGTGGGTGAAAAACGAATTCTACTAGATACTTTTAAATCCCATGAGAATTTGGTAATTAATCTGCATCAAGTTTTCACATGATGATATTTGAGCCACACACCAGGGTGTCCAAATGCCACAGCTTACAGCCTGAAGCAGCTGGACTGAGATACCTGGGCCTGGACTTCCATGGCCAAGGGCATCTGTGTCCCAGGAAACCTGGACGGCAGACCCATTAGGAAACCATTATTTCAAGGAAAAAAAAAATGTTTTTTTTTTTTTTTATTTCACTGCTATATTTTAAAAACTATGTTATGCTATAATTTAATTGTCATTAAAAATGGATCCTTAATGCCATTAACATGAAGGTTTGGGGTCCTGTGATTCTGGAGTGACAAGAGAAAAAGGAGGAGGCTGGAGAGGATAGTGAGTCCTGAGTTGTGAGGACAGGGTTTCCCAGGCTGCCCCGTGCTCGGGCACAACCTGGTCCTCCCTGCTTCACAAGTCACCAGAGAGGTTAGTGGACGAGATGGGCATGGATTAGGGGCTTGGGACCAGAGGGCACAAGACATAGACTGACCATTCGGACAGTCCTGGGACAAACTCCACTTCCAGTGCTATCCCTGCAGCCTCAGAGAAGCCCCTCGACCTCTCTCCCTGACTCCATTTCCTTATGTGTGACATAAGGGACAGGAATCCCACAGGGTTATTAGGAGGATGGATTAGATGGCCCAGAGGAGGACCTGGGAAACATTTGGTTTTTCCTTACATGATTTTGTTTTTCTAAGAGAACATCTGGCTTCCCTTACAGCTGCGACACAGACTCCCTCTCCCAAAGAACAAGATCTGTAGCTCTCTCCTTCCTGCACCGTGCATAGCCTTGGGCCTGGCATATTGGAAACACCAAACAAACGATATTTGTTATTCCATAATAATCATCATTATTGTTGTCATTCTAATTCTGTATGGCATTAGTTAACAGCTCACTCCTCAGTGCAGGGTGGTGGGACTTGGGTCAAAGGTAACTGGATCCCTTCCCAGGGTCTACTTCACAAGGTGCTCTTATTGGGGTGATTTAAATTCTCCTTGCCTGTCAGATGGAGGTGCCAAGAGGTCATTGACATGACTCATAAGAATGGTCCAAGGTCATATAAATAGAGCACTTAGCACCCAAGAGACTCTTCAACAGGGTAGATCATTTAAAACCTCAGCATCCAGCAAAGGGCCAGGCCCACAGGAGGGCCTCGAAATTGGGGATTTTCATTCTTTTTTTTTTTTTTCTCCCCTGAGAGTTTCATCTGGTTTCCCCCTGCAGCTCGAACACAGCAGCACTCCCAGAGAACAAGGCCCCCGGCATTTTTCTTTCTGCTCAAGCCAATGCTCTGGGCTGAGAGGAATCCACAGCCACAGGCCCTGACCCTGCCCAGCGGCTCCAGTAGGTCAAAGCTCTGATTCACTGTGAAAGGGCTTTGCCACCACCCCGCGAGGTCCGTAAATGTTTTATGAGCTCCCTGAAATGCTCAGATAATTAAAAACACTTTCTTAATTTAATAGCTTGGCTTAATGAAACCGGGACTTTATGTTTTATTTGGAAAGGGTGAACATCCCAGTCACACTTATTAATATTTTTAAGAGTGTGCCCAATTGTGTCCAGGGATTGAGGGAAAGCATTGCTTCAAGGAGGAAAACAGGCTTCCCCAAGTCTGTGACAAGTCTTGGGCTTATTAGAGCTCATTACATCCAGAAGCCTGAAATCCTGAATTAGCAATCATCTCATGTGACGTGGCAGGCGGTTATTAAGGAGGCCACTTATTACAGAAACATGGAATCATCAATTAAAAAGTAGCCCTCCCAGGCCCCAGAGGTCTGCTAGGATCACCTGTGCCACCGCGGCAGCCACTTCTGGGGCCAACATGCAGAACACAGTCCTCCAAGAGGAGCTGCTTCTGTCTAGTCAAATCAACATGAGGGCCCAAGGGGGGCGTGCCGGAACCCAAACAGGTCGAACACAGGCCCACTTGGTTTGGGACAATGTAGGTAACTTCCAGAGGCAAGGATTCCAGAAGTCAGGTGGACCTCCTTGGAGGGCCTGATTGCCTCTCCCCAGGAGTGGCCACCTGATACCGTGGGCTGGGCTTGGGCTTCAAAGCCAGAGGTGGTGTTGTACCAGAGCCAGCTCATGATGGCAGATGGCACGTGTTTTTCTCCCAGTTCCACAGTCAATGACATCTATTGGTAGCTTGAAATCAGCCTCAGGCAGGAGCAGTTACACCTTGGAAATAGGCAAAGGCTACACACCTGGGCTTGGGGAGACGGCTATTCAAATCTCCTGCACAACCCTGGCTTCCAGTTGAAAGGCTGGTTGATCCATCACAAATATGCCCATGGCGATTTATCCAACTTTCCTGAGCCTTCATTACCCTGATGGCTAAAAACGGGGATTAAAACCATTTCCATCTAATTCAACTTTTCGTTTCTTTTCTTCATGGCCTTATTTCTCCCTGACAGTAGAACGACTCTACATTTGTTGACCTGCCGTAATTGCACTCTTCACGAATTCCTCCGTAAAGCTTCATCACTTGTCCAAAAACACATACGGAGCACCTGTAATGTCCCAGACACTATCCTGGGTGCTGGGATACAGCAGTGAACAAAAAGAGCAAACTCTCTGTCCTCAGGGAATAGGCCACGGTAAATGTGTGTGTGAGGTGTGTGCACCCCAGACAGTGGTGGTGCTACAGGAAAAGTGCCATAAAGCAGGAAAGGACGTGCTGGGGTGGGAAGCAGCATTTTAATTTTAACCAAGGCAGCATGAGGGTGTCGTGGGGAAAAGAACCACAGGAGGTGAGGGGGTGGGCCAGGTGGCCAGGTAGGGAAGAGCATCTGGAGACAGGGAGGCAGACAGTGGGTTGGACCAAGCCAGAGGGTTGGAGGAAGCACACCGAGGACTGGGGTTGCAGCAGATGGGTAAAAGGCAAAAGAAGCAGAAGATGATAAAAGCAGCCCCAGGGACACGGGCTTGCAGGGCGCTACATAACCAGTAGACAGTTCCGCCAGAATGGGAAGGGTCTCTGCCAATCTCGCCATCATGGTAGCTGCCAGCTGAGTGCAGCCACAGAGCACGTTGCTAGGGCAACTGAGGAACAGAAATTTTGATTTATTTAATCTTAAATAATTTTAATTGAAAAAGCCACATGTGGCCAGTGGCCACAGTTCAGGGAAGTTACAGATCACGGTCCATATTTTTGGCTTCCACCTGGAATGAGATGAAGAGTCACTGGGGAAAGCAAATGAATGTCCTCTGATGTGCCGGGGCTCATCCAGGCTCACTATGGCCACACTGGGGAGAAAACATCGTGGGGCAAGGCCAGCAAGGAAGCCATCGCAGCCATGCAGCAGGACATGCTGGTGGCCCCGTGACGGAGGGGGCTACATTGTGCCCTCTTCTCTTCCCCCCCACCTAGAAGGCAGCAGGCAGGTAATGATGCCTAGGGAGATGGGTTGAATTAGGAAAATAAGCTCATTATTTTCTCACTCAATGCAATTCTTCCTGTTTAGCCTAAATTCTGTGGCTTGACAATGACATGTGAGGCAGCTTATTCGTAGGTTATGTAGATAAGGTTTTTGCTGAGTATAAATATCATTTGATACAATCAGTATAACCCTAAGTTTATTCCATACACAGGGGTTTCGTGGACTGTTAATGAATACTAAATATTAAATAAGTTACATGACCAAAACATGGGTAAATGTCAGCTTAAGCAAAATAAAATGTTATTACAGTAAATATCAATGCCTTTTGTAATATAAATTGTGCAGCTCCAAGAGGGGATAAATGGGTAGGATCTATTTTCCAACTGTTTTTGACATTAGAGCCCTCCATTTTTCTTTAGTTGAACATGAGGCCCAGTGGCAGTTCAACAGAACACTCCTTAGGAAATACTGCATTTGATGTCTGAGTCATTGAAAGAGGTGACATAATCTGCCACCCCCGTCGTTCTCTAACACATCACCCCGTTATATTTTTTCGGTATGATTTAACAGGCTATCGCCCTCATTTATGGTTTGACCTGCCTATTTGACTATCACTGATGCTAGGATGGAATCCACTGGAGTCAAGGGATCTTTTCAATCTGTCTACAGATGTTTTCCAGTAACTCACACAGTGAAGAGCGCCAACTGAAAGAATGAACTAGAATCTCTGATAACTGAGTCCCTAAGATTTTATGGGACAACCCTTCTCCAAGATCTAAAAATACCAAGGAGAATCTTGCCTGCCCCCACCTTCAAGCATTCCTCCATGAGATTAAACATAGCATCTTGGAGAGAAAGAAATCAGCGGACCACGAGGGACTCCAGGTCAACGCTATGGGGATTCTGCCCCTCAAATGCCTGGGGCTGGGTGGGCCGGGAGACCCTTCTGAGGAGGTGCAACTCCAGCCAGTCTTTGCAGTAAGGGTCAGAAGGCTGCAGAAAGAGTGGGAAAGGCAAGTTGAGCACAAAACTTGGTGCTGGCCCAGCACAGAGCTGGGGACATGCACAGGGGACAAAGACTAGTCTCCTTGGACATGAGCTGTACTTAGCTCTCTGCCCAGGGTAGATGGTCAAATGGGCTCTGGCTGGTTGAGTGAATCCAATAGGAATGAGCTATATGAGGTGAGTGCTCACAGGGGGCATTTTGCAGAATTGTTATTCTGTTAACCCCTCTAGCACCCCCGAGGGCTGGATATATATTTTCCCCTTCCTACTGAGGAGGAAGCCGAGTCTAGATCAGGGTCACTCCTGACCACATCAGCATGGCTCCTCAGTTAGATGTCCTGAGTGGAGAGCCATGCCTCAGTGGCTGTGGAGACCGATGCTGAAACCATCCTCAAGTTGGGACCTCAGAGGTGGAAGGCCCTCTCTGCTGAGCAAGGGGCACAGGAGGGTTCTGGGACATCAGCAGAGAGTAGGTGATGTTTGAGCAGAATATTGGGAAAGGAGGTGGGAGCAGGACCTCCTGGGCAGAAGGCAGAGCGCGGGCAGGCAGGGCAGGGAGGCATGGAGTCCCATCACAGGCCAAGGCAGTCTCCCAGGTCATGTCTGAGTGAATGTTTGAATATTCAAATCAACAGTAGAAAAAGCAGGGACTGCCAAACCTCTCAGGGGTCATAAAAAAATGATCTCTTCAGAATGTCCTGGCAACCAAAAGCCAATTAAAACCCCAGGAGTCCCAGGAGTCAGTGACTGAGCCTTCGAAAACCAAACCCTCCCGAGCCCACACCCTCTCTTCTGGTTCTTTCTTCTCATTGATCGTATTTAATTGGAAGAAGTGGCCATGGGTAAAGTGACTGGGAGAGCAAGTACCTCGCTTAAAATGGGCCCCATAATAATTATTGACTGTACCTTCTATAATAAGCCATATAATTTATCGCCCCAGCCCCACTTCCTGGGCCTCATATCGATATCACTCCCAGGCAGGGGTAGTGAGGGAATAACTGTCAACACTGAGCACAGACTTATTTAGCACTTTATCCCTTAAACTCACTGCTCGGCAGGGTGTTAGCTGTAATCAGGAGCCCAAATAGTCCTGGGTCAGGATAAAAGACTGCACGGGCTCCCGGAGAGGGAAGGCTCCTCTGAGTCAAGCTGAGCTGTCTTTGCACAGGTTAGAAGCCAGCTGGGAAGTACAACCTTTCAGAGCTGCTGAAGAAATCAGAATTAGGAATCTCAACCTAGCCCCTAGTGTGGGGAGTAAGCACACAGCACATGCTCTTGTCCTTTAAGTCTTTACACTTCCCTGACATTGTGCAGGGGGCTGGGTCACCACTGGTCCCTACAGAGGGTCTATCCCTTGTTCTGCTCTGGGATGGCCATGATGAAGGACAGACAAGATAGAGAAGATGTGTCCCTGCCACCATGGGCTTACCGTCTACTTAAAGGCCCAGGTCACACAGATCCAAGAGTCAGAGATAAGAGGGTTCAGAGCCAGTTTCTCGGGCTATCTCAGTGCTAAAGGAATTCACAAGGCGCATGAAAGGAGGTTTCTGGAGGAGATGAGACAAAGAATATCTAGGATTTGGGTTGGTCTAAAGTAGGGAAAGCAAATCCCAAGAGTAAATGCCCCACTTCAAAAATGTTCTTCAGATAAACAGGAAAAATTAACTACTAGGTATTCAACATTACTCTTCAATGTGGTCACAGAGGGGCCTCCAGAGAATTCCAGGAAGGCCCAGATGTGAAGATGGAAACACAACTCCTGGGACCTCAGGGTGGCGCTTTGCTGGTGGTCCAAGTCCAAGCGCCCTAGCTGTGGAAGCAAGCACAGGCTCTCAGATGCCGCCATTGACCTTGAGTCCTCACATAAGCACCAGCATCGCAATGAAGCAAAACCCAAGGTGCTGCCTGCTTCAAAGTGAAGCCTCAGCCCACCCTGGGAAAAGAGAAGGTATCCCCACACTACCAATCATTGCAGTGTTTCCCAATGCTCCCAAAGACACATCCCTGTTAGGAAACCCGGGCTCTTATGACAAAGAACAAGTACAAGGTGCTCACATGGTAAAGGTGCTGTTTGTCATGACCACACCTAACTCCAAGAGAACAAATGCACATTGGAGCAGAGAAGCCATCAAGAGCCTCTGCAGTTTGGGTTTTGCTGAATGCCATGCTTAGTGAGAAATCACCCCAAGAAAATTAGGTTGAAGAGACCAATTTATTCGAGACATAGGCACTAAAATATCATTAAGTCATATTCAGTTCATGCAGAACAGTTGCAGAGTCAAAACAAGAACTGTTCCCTGCCGTTCTACCCTGGCTCTTTGCATACACCTGCATCATCTAAACCAGGTCCGTTTCTCTTGTTCTTGAGAGTTTCTTCTAACAGGACAGTACCCCGACAACTCACTCTTGTGTCCTGGTCTTTGCAATCAACCAAACTCTAGACCCAACGTACATTCTTGTGTAAGTGGTGCATAACTGTTGTCACAATGAATAGTCCTCACTCTTGCCTACCCACATCTATTTTCCTCTAACATTATCTCTCTCCCCTAGTCTTGAACTACCCATAATACAATTTCAAAAAATTCTAACACCAGCCACTCTATCACATGTTCTGGACATGGGTTCCAGCCAAGAGTTCAAATAACATTTATTGAGCAGCTACCATACCAAAGTCATTCTCTTGGATATGCAAAGATAAGTCAAGGTTCTTGGATTGAAAGCAATTCACTTTGTTAAACCACAAAACAGACCTTCCATGTCCTCTATTGACCCAATTGGAGAATGCTCATTCATTGTGAGATGATTTGAAAATGGTGCTGAGTTCACTGAATGCCCACTTACACTGCAGTATCAGAACAGTGACTGGGTCCTCATTTTCCTTTCCCACCTGGAAAACTCCCAGAACTGATCCTTCAACAAGGTTCTGCCAGGCTTGGTGGGTCAGAAAGGTCCAACGCCCTCCTTTGTGTGGCTGCCTTGCCAAGTAATTTTTTTCTGTATCCTTCATCACTCCACAGCCAGCTGTTTCGCTGAGGCAGCTGCCTGCCTCAGTAGACCTTCCAGGTGCTGGACTTGACTTCTCTATTTTCATACCTCCGCATCCAGTTCACTGCCTGGTCCAACACTCATGGTCCGTCCCAATGCCGGGGATGAGTGAGGGTGTCGTAATACTCATGTACTCCTCTGAAGGGAAGCATGTATCCACTCCATTCTTCCCACTCAATTCCCAGTTTCTGTTTAGGTCGAGCTTAAAATTCATTGTGCAGATAGCGCTAGATCTCACCCACTCCACTGGGGTGTTTATCCAGAATTCCCCCCCCCAGACACAAAGGAAGGGAAATCATCCATATAAATAGAAGCATTTGCACCTGTCTCTGGAATCTGCCCTTTGTTATTCCCCAGATGTCATGTTAGTGCCATTGTTTTTTTGCCCAATGAACCCATGTTCCAGACTTTTGTTTACTTGTTAGTTTGCTTGTTTGCAGGTGAAACTGCAGTTCTTAAGACTTCCCTTTTCTTACTGGCTACTAGATAATCAGGATTACTGCGCTAGATGCATAATATTCCAATTCAAACAAAGAAAATCAAGACGTTTTATAAAAACAACAACTAAGAAAAATATTTAGAAAAAAAGAAAATTCAAGCTTTCTTTCTTTTTTTTTTTTTAGAATATGCCACTTTTTTCATAGGTAAATGTTTGAAATGCTAAAAATGGTCTTAGAAGCCCCAATAATACATTTGCAGACCCCTGGAAGCAGGCAGGCCATGGCTACCCAGCCAAAGCCTGGAAGAAGATGAGCGGTCATGGGTGAAGGCAATGGCCTGAATAATGAGTGGCCGTAACCAGGAGTGACGCAACTGTCCATCAACTACCGGTCAGGCACTTTCTATGTGGCCTTAGAGAAGTTTTATGCCTCTTCGTATCCCAATTTCCTACATGCAGATAGAGATAGTGTTCTTCTCTTTCAAGAGCCATAGGTAGTTAATGAGATAACAAACTCCTTGCCCCGAGTGCCCAGTACACACCTTGGCACATGATCCTGCCCAGTCTGGCACAGCTAGCCATTACTATTTTCTCTCTTAGATTTGCTCTCTTTTCCAACTGTCTCATGGCATTTCAGAGTAGGGAGCACACGATTTTAAGAAAGAAACTTAATAGGATTGTGTGGCCAGGAAAGGGAAGAATTAAGACAGGTAAGCTTGTGGGTTTCCATAAATCATGTAGATTTTAATTGGTGTTTTCTATGGCTGCAAGACACGGAGAGGAGGCAGTTCATTACGCTGATGTGTCAGCCTGATCAGGCGGGATTGGGAAGCTGGAGAGAGGGGCCAGCCGAGGCCACATCTATTACTTGGGCTTAAGTAAATCAATCAGCGGTTGATGAAGGCTCATGAGGAATCTATACCCCCCTGTGTTCCTGAGCAGGATTATTGGGGGAGGTGGAGCTGCGAAGAGGAGTTTGCAGCAGTTTTCCCAGTGAAACGTGATATTCCAGCTCTCTGGGGCTCACGTGGAAAGAGAGGGAAGCAAAGAAGCCAACGGATTAACACTCCACCAATCCAGGTGAGTGGAAGCTTCCGGGAAGAAGTCAGAATCTACTTGGTTTGTTCCATTCCGCGTCTTCTGGCCTCATCATAAGCAGAATGGATGGTTGGCTCTAAGAATTAACGAGACCACCTCCTTCCTGATTTTACCCTCATAATGCCACTTCCCAGGGCTCCCTTCAGCCCTGCGTTTGCTTGCTCCTTGGTCTTCTCCCCTGTGTAGGCTGCAGCCACCCACCACTGTTGCAGCACTCCATGTTGGATGGTTTGCTCTCACCTCAGTGGCCTGTGAACTGCTGGGTCAGATGCTGCAGGCAGCGGGGAGAAGAGTTTATGCAAGGAGCAGAGACACGAGAACAGCCTCCTCCAGATGCTGGTGAAACTTGAGACCATGAACTGCACCTGACCCTAGCTTGGGAATACCATACGATGGCCCCTGAATGCCCACGTCACTGGCTGCCACTGACCAGGCCTCTCTGGGGAGGACAGGCCCTTGAGAACGACCATGTCTGTCCCTGGCTCCATCATGCTATTTCTAAGCTGTGTAGCTTCAAAGATAAGGAGTTGACTTTAATTTCATTTTGTAGGATCATGGCCAGGACCTCCCATGTGTTAAGTATCTTCAAAGTCTTATTAATCTATTAATATATTAATTTACTAATGAATAACTAGTCTTAACGGGTAGCTAATTGTACCCACATCTGTATCCTTAGGAACCATCATTTACAAGCTCTCCAACAGGCCTGAGAAAATGGAAGTCTTCTTTTGAAACCATACATCTTCAGGGCAGACATGTATTATTTTTATATAATGAAGCGGTTGTCTGACTAGCTATATAACAACGCAGGTATTTTTAAATAAGTAGAAAAAATGTAGCATGAAAACTTAGTTCTACTCCAGGAGCAGGTTGATAAATCTCACCAAACATCTTTATTTTTTTTACAGTACATTAAGGGAACATTTTTATTTAGTGCAGTCATAGATCTTGACATTATTGGGAAGTGTGTTCTTACAGTGCTTTTTTGTCTTCAGAATTGCCTTAGGAGGACATCCGTTCGCCGGAAGTTCTATCGATGCTTTTCTGGAGGCAAAAACTGTGCCCAAAGCTGGCATGAATTAATTGAGTGTCCTCATGCCCCTCACTATCTGAGGTCTATCTGCAGGAGAGGACTTTTGTTTTCAAAAGGATAAGCCAAGATGTTTGAAACTGGATGAAGAACACACGGTTCCTCAATCTATTCTCTCAACTTTTGTGTACTTTGAGCATTTCCATAATAAGTAGTTCTTTAAAAGGAACTGGCACTAAAAGGAAAAAGGATATCTATGGGAAAATGATGGAAATTTGTTCCCATAGAGGCATTAGCATCCCTTACATTCCAGACTTCATGCTAAGCAGTCTGGAGTGGAGAAAAGAAGCTGTCTTCCAGAAATCCCTTCTCCACTACAGAGGTAGATAACTGCTGTGGACTATGTGTGTGTGTGTGTCTCCTCAAAACTCCTATGTTGAAGGTGAAACCCATCATGTGAAGGTGTTGGGGCATTTGGGAAGAAATTAGGTGCCCAAGTCAATAGGATCATGTCCTCATGAGAAGAAAAGAGACATGAGATAGCTCTCTCCCTCCGCCCTCCCTTCACCTCTCTCTCTCTTCCTCTTTCTCTGCCATTGAAGATACAACAAGAATGTGGTCATCAAGCCGTGAAGAGGCCCCCACCAAACACTGAATTGACAGATATCTTGATGTCTGATCTGGAGGTAAATGAGACTAGAAAACTGAGTATGGAATCTCAAACATTAAAAAAAAAATCTGGAGAATTAGAAACTCATTCAAAGGTTGGGGAGTAAAGAACATGTCATGTTCAGAGTTTGGTTTTGAAAGAATAATGTTGGTAGCCATGTGAAATGGGTGTCCAAGAAGACTGGTATTGAAGACACTCAAATATAAATATTTTTATTTTCCACTTCTTTATCTGGACTCTAGCACGAATCTCTCTTGGTTTGAAAATAAGCAATAGCTCCTATCTGATTTATTTGCATCTATTCCAACACTATAAACTGTCCCTCACATGTCAGTTATTGTGATCAACCGTCACAAACTTGAGCCCCAGTGGATCCGCCTCCTTTGCCCATGATGCTTTGCAGTGTGACTGTTGCCTGTCACACAGGAAGAGGGGTCTATTTCCCACCCAGGTATCCAGACTGGTTTTGTGACATGCGTTGATCAACAGGAGATGATGTGGCTTTGGAAGGCCAGGCCTTTGGTAAAGCTAGCTGAGAAAATTAGAGACCCTGAAAGTTCTGTTTGTGCTTTCAAGGAATGTTGTGGCCGCCATATATGTTTGCGCTCTCACAGAATGTTCCAGATGCCATCCATGGGAGCCAGGACTGGACCACAGAAGGATGAGAGAAGCCCAGCCAGCAGTCACCTCCCAGGACCCAGACCTGTGCCTGAGCCACCTGAGGCTCTCTGACTCAGGCAGCAGCTGGACGGCTGTGTCTACCTCACTAACTCTAGGTCCTCACAGGGCAGAGCCACCCGCCAAGCCAAACATCTTAAAGATACAATAAATTCTTGTTTTAGACTACAAAACTCTGTGGTAGATGTTATGTAGATCTAAATAACTGGTGCAGAAATTGGTACCAAAAGTGAGATGTAGGACCAGGTAGCAAGCAGAAACTGGGAAAATGTGCAGTTGGAGGCTTAGAGAAGAAGCACTATGTTATTTTGTGGCAAAAGTATTGATGAAAACAAAAATCATTTACCATTTACGTGAAAAGCCTCGAAGATAGAAGATATACCTAATGAACTCATAGATCTGGCTAAAGCGATTTCAAGATGAAGGTTTAAAAGTGACCCATTTTTTTTCTTACCTGTAAATAAGGTACAAGAATAGAGAGATGAAGTAAAGAAGAAATTATTTAATTTCCAAGCAGAACTTATAGAAAATACAGAAGGTCAAGCAATTTCTGTGTTAAAAAATAAATAAATAAAATCGTCCTTCAACCCCAAGCTCCCCAGCTGGCAAAAAAATTGTTTTGTATTTCATGAAATAAGTCCTCGGTTCAAGATCAAATCAGACTTAGGGCAGAAAGATTCTTATTTAAAACCTCTGAACTTTAAAAATATCAAATTATGATTTCTGTCCATTAGAAAAAGAGATGTTTTAAGAAGGGTGCTCTCCCACCATAGGCCAACATGTAACCCAAAGTGATCATAGTGTATCCCAGAAACGAATTAAGGGTGTGATTTGGGGAACCTGGAGTAAACCCAATCAGATTTTAGGAAACCCACAAAATGTTAAGAGTATTATATTAGTGATAACTTGGGCAGCTTGCACTAAAATAATATTAAACGGTTCAAAATGAATAGGTTCTTGGTGTTTCCCATAGAACCACAGGATGCTGAGAAAGCTGCTTAACGACAATAGAATATTTCCTATAGAAAAATAGTTTTCAGAAGATAAAGCTAAGAGCCCAGAACTAAAGGAAAACAATGAACTATGGAACCACTCCTAGAGAGAACAGAGATTCTTCTGAAAATAACTCCCAGTCTCTACAGAATGGAAGACTAGGAGGAGGTGTCTGGCTGCATTGCAGAACCCCTACCCAACAGCGACTGTGATGTGCTTCAACTTCTCTGCTATTACGCTGTGCCCCTCTCATTACTGTACACCAAGTGCAAGGTCAACACACAACTGGTCACTGGCCTCCATGTTTCTCTGGGTCAGGAAGACCCTCATCCAAGGAGCCATGACTTAAATGCTTCTTCTGTCACTGGACAAGATGCAAATCATGAGATAGTTGATGTTGTGCCTACTGCTATAAATCGGGTTGGGTTCAGGAAGTTTTGAAAGGAATGGCTTATAGTTTGCTCATGGGGTCAGTGTAAATCATTTTGGCCAGAGGGTAGACTTCCACTGATTAAATATGGCACAAAATTTTTCCAAATATTTCCCAACAAGAAGTAGGATGGTTCTTTATTTGCAAATACAAAGATGACTGGGCCACACTTTGGTTTAAAAATCCTTTCATTCTTGAACCTATTCCATAAACACATGCAGACTCTCAGATCTTGTCTGACACACTCCTTGGTTCTAGGGATAAAATGAACTCCCACTTTATGGGATTTATATTCAAATGGAGAAGTTAGATAAGTAACATGGCATACATAAGGTGCTAATGATAGTGTAGGAGAAAGGAACTGGGCGTAAGGGGGTATGTTTTACCAGGTGTCATGATGACCACCCCAGAGACCACTTGAGATCTGAAGGTCCTAGTGGAAAGGATCCCATACAGGTCAGAAAAGATGTCACAAGGAGAAGCAGTGAAGTGGGAATAAACTAAAACTTTGAGAAGAAAAGCAAGACCCATGATTCAGTCACAATGAGCAAGAGGGAGAGTATGAGAAACAAGCTCAGTAGTGCAAACCCTTACACACACTATCACTGGCCTTCCCCCGAGTCATTTATTTTTAAATTTGGGTATGGACACTTGCCTTGATGGTGCCAAGAAGATGTGGGTAGGTGTCACTACTATCACTTTCAAGTTCAAGCAGAAGCTTTAAAAACTGTGTCATGAGTCCAACACATTGGTGCATGCCTGTCATCCCAGCTACCCAGGAGAAAAAGGCAGGAAGATCACAAGTTCAAAGTCAGCCTCAGCAACTTAGGGTGGGAACCTCAGAAAGGTGTGCAAAGAGGCTGGGGTACAGCTCAGTGGTAGAAACATAGAGTTCAGCAACTCTGTCTCAAAATAAAATAAAAAGAGCTGGGGATGGAGTTCACTTGCTTATCACTCTTGAGGCTTTTCAATCCTTAGTGCCACAACCACCATCACAAAAAAAAAAAAAAAAAAAAAAAAAAAAACCACCTGGGTCTCCAGTCAATTCTCTAGGGTTGCTTTTTTCACTGTTACCATGAAACATCCCAGTTAGAAGCTGCCCCCTCAGTCCAGGGTCTAAAGTGAAGGTGACATGAAGCAGAGCCAGCTGGCAATGGGCTACTTATAATATGAATGTGTGTTATGGTGAGAGTTGGGGTTTATTATTCTTACTACTAAGGCATCAACCAGCCTGTCCTGACTGACACAGCAGGGTAAGGCGTGCCTACCTGACGCTGAGCCACTGGAGGGTGAGCAAGGGACCCACACACTCGGGTGCGTGTTCAGGAGCCATCAGGCTCTCGTGATCAGCTCAGGGAGTGCGCTGATATCAAAATGGTGCTTCAGGTAAAAGACGAGCTTCGAGATCCACCCGTTTGTTATTGTTACCACCATCCCTGAGATACTTGTTACATGGTACAGAAACTGAAATTGAGAAACAAAGGCTAAGGGATTTCCCCGGACTCAGACGCCTGGCCCTCTGTGCAGTACTGGGATGTAACATGTACAGACTTCTCAGTGGATAACATATGTGGAGTGGCACCTATGTGCCAGGCACTGTAACAGAGAGATGGGCTTATATTCTGGCAGGGGGTGGGGGGCAGGATTCACTTTTCAAATAATAAATAGCAGAGAAAGGGACGTACTGAGACCAGCGCTAAGGGAAAAAGACACCGTCCCATCAGGCTGTGTCAAAAAGAGGCCCGACCTCGAGATGGAAACACCTTCCCATGCCATGCCCTCTACCAATCCTGAAGGGAACTTTGCCATGTGGAACCCACAGGAGCCCCCGCATCAGGAGGCCCTGGCAGAGCAACTGACCATTTGGAGACATAGATCTAAAATCAGAGGTTTTCAGAGGTGGTCACATCTGAATGCCTGCAAAGGGGCTGGATGGGGTGCAGCTCAGTGACAGAGCACTTTCCCAGCAAGCATAAGACCCTGGATTGGATCCCCAGCACCACAAAAAAATAACACAAAAAGAATGTTCCACCAAGATGGAGTACAGGCTTCAACGTGGTGCACAGAGTCAGAGGGTTAGGAGGGTGGGATCTTAAAGCATAAAAGGGTCTTTGAGTTTCCAGTCCTATTACAGCATGTTAGTGGATGTTTTGTTGTTGTTGTTGTTGTTTTTAATTGTGGCTATTTTTAAATTGTGGCTAGTGATCGCTCTGTCACGTCTTTTTAAATCAGTGTGTATCGGCATCTCTTGGCATTAAAAAAAAAAAAAGTGTAATGCCGAGATTAAAAGAAAATGAATCTCCATTCGGACCAAGAAGAAATATCCAGATCAGAAAACTGAATTTTTGTCCCACTGTATTTTCAGGGGAGAGATTCAGCGCCACACCCCTTGCTGTCTCCTGATGGTCAGCAGGAAGTCCTGAGTCTGGCTGTGCACAACAGACATCCCCAGATTTGTAGCTGGGGCACCCCAGCACATTGTGTGGCCCGAGTCAAGTTCAAGAACTCCCCCTTGGCTGGAAAGGGTTCATTTTCACCAGAGAAGCCGGGGGTCGCTGGCCTCTCAAATGAAACAGATAAGACAAACAGAGTGTTCTTGTCAGGAACAAATGTTATGTCTCTCCTCCTGAAAAGCTTGCAGATGTTATCAGTAGGAGTCTAGTTGGGCCTAAAACGAGCCCCCGAGAAGTAATATTAACCAGACGCTTGGCAGATCATTTATTTATCTCCCACTAAATTCAATAAAGAGACCCATATATAAATAGGGAAAATAATGGGACTCAGTAATTTATCACTGGATAGAAAGCCATTGTTGCCCTTATCTCTCCCATGATGTTCTATTTGCAGCTGGTAATGAATTACGGGGTTGTCACACCCCTCCCTTGTGGGAGGTCAGTGGAGCCAAACTGGGTGCTACAGCTCTCACTCCAGGGTCCTGGTGGCCGCCATCTTGGGCCCTTGTCCTCTGCCTTTGGGTTCTTGTGTGGGCAGCACAAGGCCTGGGGTATCCCACCTATTCTGTTTGGAACAGAAAGACATTATTTCTAAGAAACATTTATTCCTTTCTTTTGGGTACTTCTGAGGGAGGCGTGGTCAAGGGCTCATCAATGAGACAGCATTTGACTCACTATTTCAGAGTTCCCATGTTCATTGTGTGTTCAACTCGGCTTAAGAGAAGTGGGTGAGATAACAAAATTGGGAACTAAAGAGAGAACAAGGTCTAGAAACAAAAATGTGGCTTATTTGTTTGATTGTGGTATTAATCTTATGGGTGTTGGTAGTGATGATGATGATGCTAATATTTGCTTTGTGCTTGCTACATCCAGGCAGCCTTCAAAGCACTTCACATGATTTAGAAGCTACCTCATTTAGTTCTTCCCACGAACTCATGGGTAGTTTTCTTTTTTAAATTTTTATTTTACAGAGGAAAAAACTAAAACCCGAGAGGATTACTCCCTTGCCCCTGTCACAGAACTGGTTAGTGCTGGCACAGAGACAGCACTAGGGGTCCAACTCCATCGTCTTTCCTGTTGAGTTGAATAAACAAAGCACAGACCTTACGGCTGATGTGCATGATGAGGGAGAGAAGTGAGGCCAAGACTGTGGATTGGCATTTAGAATGGAAAAATGACTTGTTGGGGCCCCTGGAGTCATTAGAATCACCAAGAGGGAAGGTGAAGGTGACATGGTCAGGTCTGAATGTTAAGAATCCCAGTTTCTGACGGCATCATGAATATGGACAGGAGTTGGGATAGGGAGTCCATATCGAGGTCCGAGCAGTGGGCCTCAGAGTAGTTGAGGCAGGAGAGGATGAGGACATCAAAGAAGGTGATGGTTATGGGGAGGAGAAGGAGGCACATTTCAAGACACTAATTGACATGATGTTCTGCGACATCCAGGAATTGACCAGGCCACAAGGCCAAGCCCAGAGTCCCCTGTCTTAGTTGCATCTTTCTTTAGCCTCTTTAAGACAGGGTCTCCTGGGGGCACCGTTGGGATATCTGTGTCCTTTCCCAACCCTTTCTAACATGGCCAAGGCAGGGGAGGACCATCCTGAGCCATTAATATCACTGGTTGGAGAGCCACCAACTGGACCAGATACTTAGCATCTCTCTGGGAGAAGTTCTCTCAGGTCCCTCTGTCCATCTGCCAACATGGTTGGGTCCTGGAAGAGGAGGATTAGAACATAGAAGACAGCTGATCCAAAGAAAGAGAAAGCCCCTTTCCTGGGAATACAGAATAGACACCAAGGGACTCTACCTGCTCTCTGCCGGGTCTTTAGAGAACATCTATGGGTAAGCATTTTTACATATGTGAACTGGCAAAGAAATTCAGGCTGCAGCAAGGAGGATGGACAGACATTCAGACGAGCAAAGATGAGAGATGAAGAAAACTTCCTGTGGCATGTCAGATTCCTGTCCAGGCCTGATGGCGGCTCCTTCCTCCTCTTGAGAACCACACCCCATATGTCTACTCATGGCTTTATAATTCAACTCTCCCCTCCCCAGTTCTTCCAGTTGAAGCTGATTTCAGTTGCTTGAAACCAAAGACTCTTAACTAAGGAGACCCCACATCTAACTTGTTCTATCAGGACACTGAAACCTTCATCACATCTTCTCCAACTTCTCTGAGCCTTCATCAGTGAACCCTCATCCTGGCAATGGAAGGGAAGGAAAAATTGAAAGTCCATCTTCTGGCGTGGAATCACAGCCCGTGGGCAAAGATAAAGGGAAGGATCAACGGACAAGTCTCTCCTGTACTCAGGCGCTGTACCAGATACAAACTCTAGGTCTGAATTAAACGTGCAGTAATCTCTCTTTAAGAAATATCATTAGAAAGCACAAGTGAGTTCCCTGTGCTTTAGTAGACTGACCTGTGAATGCCCAGCCCCTCTCAATGAAAGCTATGCCTAAATCCAGACTAACAAAGAAAAGTCCTCCCACTCACTGAGCCATGTAGCCAATGCAGCTGTGGCTAGAACTACTGGATACAGGTAGAGCTTCCCTAATCCAAAATGCTCCAAAATCTGAAAATTTTCAAGTCCTGACATGACACCCCAGGTGGAAAACTCTACACCATGAAACTCTGCTTGACGCACAAAATTAATAAAATATTGTACAAAAAAAATTATCTTCAGTTTGTGTGTGTAAGCTATATATGAAACAAAACTGAATTTTATGTTTTTATTTGGGTCCCATTCCCAAGAGAACTCACTATGTGTATGCAAATATTCCAAAATCTGAAAAAGAATTCCAAATCCTAAACCCTGCACGGCCCAAGACTTTGGAATGAGGCATACTCACCCTGTTCCACTGGCTGAGCTGACGCCCCTCCTAACAAGGGAAGGAGAATCCAGTGCTTCTCAGGGACCTGAAGGTGGCCAGAAAGCGGCACAGCCCACCTTTACTGTCTTCATTCTCCAGGAGAGTGGACAGCTGTAACTTATCACTCAGCTACAACTCCTCTTCTTTACTCCCATCTGGGTGGTGGGAGGTGTAACTAAATAAATTTTGCTGTGATTTAATGAGCTATGATTTAAGTAAATTTTGCTATGATTGAATGCATCCCCCTTTTTCCTTCTAGAAAGACCCAGCGAGAAACAAAATACCTGCTGGCATGTCCACCCTGAGAGCCAGCAACTTTGTCATCACACAGGGATAAACAAGGAATAGAGTACACGTGGTTCCCACCCCTGTCTGCACAGTCAAGGAAGCGGACCTTGAATGCCCCGCTTCTGGTTTGAACTTGGGCTTTCCGACAGCTGCTGCTTGTCTGAAAGTGTCAACACCATATGATTTGAAGAGACCATGTCACAGACTGACCTCATGAAAATAATGAGGAAGAATAGAGTGTAATAATTTATCCTGACCCAGGGATGAGGACAGGAGAAGTGTTCATAACTCAGCTGCCACGCGGGTGTAGCAGAGTGGCCTAGCTGTTGATCTGGGTTCCGTGAGCCACGTGCTCTGGGTTCTAATGGACCCTGGAGAGGCAGAGTGTGGCCTTAAAGAGGCCAGGCATTTCCATAACCCACACAGCCCTCTGAGGTCCTAAGCATGTATTTCTTGTACTGCACAAATGGGGTGGGGCACTATGTACATCTGAAGATGGCCACTTTCATTTCATTGTTGCTAGTATCTCTTGAGCACTGACTGTATACTGTGCCACTGTACAAAGCACTTTATACGCATCGTACGATTTGTCTCAACAATTTTATGTGTGAGGAAATTGAATCACAAATAAATTAAATAAAATCTGTCCTATATAGGACACTAATCCAAAAAGCCTAACTCCAAAACCTGTGACCTTAACCACTTCTAATGTTTTCATGCTGATGTCCATATATGAGCCTGAAAACAGTAACCTTTGTGTCTGGATAAAAGACATGAGGAAAGGGAATTTGTATTTGAGCACACTTCATTATGTGCTGGCCAATTTATTACTTTAATTTGTTTAATTGTTAAAATAATCCTGTGTGGCTCTGAGATTTAGTGACTAGTTCATGTGTCGAAAAGAAGAACTATGCTTGAATTCATGTCTTCTAGTTTCCTGCACAGAGGTTCTTTCTGCTACTCTCTAATGTTTCCATGTCTGTTTGTTTCCAAACAATACACTCTTTAGATACATCCTTCAGGGTAAGAGAAAATTAGTTTAAAACACATATACATACACATACACACCACATGAGTAATAGCACAATCAAAAATCTCTGGTTCTTGGGCTGGGGTTGTAGCTCAGTGATAGAGCACTTGCCTAGCATGCAGGGTTCCACCACCGTACCACCAAAAACAAAACAAAACAAGGAGTCCCCGGTACTTGCCTGAATGGTTAGCTAAGATAACTTAAGTAATTTAAGATAGATATATTTAACTTGGAATGACATCTCATAATCCCTCCCCACCAAACACTAAATCTGTACTTTTTCAAAGTTGTGAAAATATTCTCCTATATTTTACTCTAAAATGTTTTAGGTTTTACATTGATTTTTGCTATGGTGTGAGGTAGGGGAATCAAGGTGTTTTATATGCTTAACCAGATGCTCCACAAAATCATCCAACTATATTCAGTTGAATGAATGAATACAACTGAGTGAATCCAGTTATATGAATCTGCACATTATTTGGTTCCATTTTCCCAGTTGTCTATCCTTACATTAACACTATGTTCTTTTTTTTCTTTTTGATATTGTTTTAACTATTCAGAGTTCTTCATATTTCTAAATAGATTTTTAGAATTGATTTGTCAATTTTGATACAAAAGCCTGTCAGGATTTTGACTCAGATTGTATTAAATCTGTAGATCAATTTGAAAAGAAGCGTACCTTTGCAATATTAAGTATACTGATCTAAGAACATCCTATATATCCCTTTATTTATTTAGCATTTTTAAATTTCTCAGAAATGATTTATAATCATTAACAAATAAACTTTATAACTTTTGTTGAAGTCATTTTCAAGGATATTTTTTATGACATTGCACATTTTATTTTTCAGTTGTTACTTGCTAGTCTATAGAAATTTCATTGATCTTTGCATATTAACAGTGTATTCCAAAACTTAATTAAACTAATTCACATACTAACAATTATCTCAGAGATTTATTAGGATTTCCTGTGTAAAAAGGCATCATGTCTGTAAATATAGAGAGATTTGTTCTTTCCTGTCTCCCAATATTCATTTTGCTTCTTTTCTTGTCTTATTGCACAAGCTAGGATTTCCAGCATAGTATTGAATAAAAGTAATATACAACAGATTTTAAGAGTATATTATTTTACAATTTTCCTTTTCTATAGTGTTTATCAAATTGTTCTTTCAGTTATTCTTACCTCACAAAATGAGTTGTGAATGCTCCTTTATTTTCAGAAATATTTTGTGTATTGTTCTTACTTCTTCCTTAAATGTTTGATAAAATTCAACAGTGAATCCATTCATAGCTGGAGAATATCTCTTCTTAGGAAGATATTGAATTATGAAATGAATTTCTTTCAAGTATAGTGGGCTGATCTGATTCTCTATTTCTAATGAAAATTATCTCAAATTTATCATCAAAATATTCATAATATTCCTTTTATTATTCTCTTTCACTCCCACTATTTTTGATTGTGGTTTCTATTTTTCTCAGTTATCTTAAGGGTATTGTTTGAGTGTAATATTCTCCCTATTTGTCATCTTAGCATTAATTTATACAATTTTCTTTTTTACTTCTGCCTTTATTATTTCCTTCCTGGAGTAAATACCACAGTTGAATTTATTTTAATCTCTTTCTAGTTTCTGAAGAGAAAATGAAGCCATGATGGAGATTAGATCTATGTGCCTTCCTTTCTTGCAGTGTGGATCTGAGATATTACAGTTTCTTCCCTATATTCTTTTAGTACCCATGCAGATTATCTGTACCTCACCTTGATGTTGGGCTTCCAGACCCTGCTGGTGTCCCTCAATGGAAGCTACTGCCTCCTGGATCTGGGACCTGCGTAAATTGGGGTGGGTAGATCTGGGCCACTGGGATTGACCTCCATGGTAGTCTGCTGATCAGAAGGGGCGGTCCTGTGTCAGAGTCTAGGCTCTGTAGAGTGTCTGCCCCACCTGGGGAGGGGTGGACTGGGCCTGCTGTGTGCCTGGGTCCAGCATAGGCGGGTGTAGGTGGATCTGAGCTGCTGGGCTTGACCTCCCACAGTGGTCTAATGGTCAGAAGGGGCAGCCCTGTGCCAAAGGCTAGGCTGTGACAGTGTCTTCCCCGCCGGGGGAGAGGTGAACCCAGCCTACTGAGAGCTTGGATCCCCTATGGGCTGGTGTGGGCGGTCTGGGCTGGATCTCTGCTCCTGCAGTAATCCACTGGTCAGAAGGGGCGGTCTTGCACCAGAGGCTAGGCTCTGGCGAGTGTCTGCCCATCAGGGGAAGGGGTGGACCAGTCCTGCTCTGCGCCTGGGCCCATAGAGGCCTGTGTCTTTTTCTATTCTTTAGATGAATTTTCTTCTAATCTGTTTTCAAGTTTTCTAAGCTTTTTTCCTTCATTTTCTATTATGCTGTTAAGACTAACAAGTGAATTTTTTTTCATTTCAAATATTATATATGTATATTTTTTACTATTTCTACTTCTCTGCTGAAATTCCTCCTTATTTTATTCATCACGCTCATCTTTCTATTATGTCTTTAAACATACTGATGACAACAATTTAAGGCCTTTTATGTGAACGCTAATATCTTGGATCATCTTGAGATGGGCTTCCATTGATTACTTTTTATTCTTGATTGAGCCTCAGCTTCTGCTTCTCTGGATCTTTTTCTTTAGCTTGTATCTGGGTGTATTGGAGTAGACACTGTAGGTAGTAGGCATGACACTGTCTCTCTTTAAACGAGTTCTGTTTAATTCCAGCAGACAATTTCAGCTACTGATTTTGTTCGTCTTGATTTTTGTTTTTTGTTAGAACTGGCCATTCCCCCCCACCACCCCTTAATCCTAAAATGCAGTTTACACTCAAGTGAGTGGTCCTTATTTTTTGTTCTCTGGGTGAGGTCTATCCCTCTGTCTAGAATGGGACTCTCTTTCCCTCTAGCATATACGACCTCTGGTCTTATCTATTCAGCTCTCAACCCTGCTTGGGCTCCATTGCCTGCAGAACAATGCAAAAAGTGCCCTCAGACAGTGTGACCTCCTAAGAGTACTCCTCCCAGAAGGATCCCAGACCTGTGCTGACGGCTCCAGTAACCAGATTAAATATTTTGCTGATTTTTATAGTTACTTAAGTCAGAAAGACGAATGCTGCAAGAGATGCTGCTTCGTAGGTTGTCTTTATGTCTGATATTTATTTGGTAAATATCAGACTAGTTACTCCATCAAAGCAGAGCTCTGTACTTTTCAATGAAAAGAAGCAATTAAATATTTAATTAGGTGGGGTTTAATTGTATTTTTTGTAAAACTTTAGTTTGATGGACGCTGTACATATTCACTGTAGAAAATTAAGAAAATACAGGGGGAAAATGCACAAAAAAAAGTATCAAGTTTAGGAGAGAATAAAGGAATCCATCATTTCTAGTAAGAGGACTTCCTATTACACAGAACTTGCATTGCAAACATTTTCTTTTGGATACACACACTTTAACATAATTCTTCCTATACTGTACATACAAATGTTTATCTTGCTTTCTTTTTTTAACTTAACATCATGAGAGGCAAATTTTCCATGACATTAAATATCTTTTGAAAACATAATTTTTTATGGCTGCATATGTTCCATCGTTTCTATTTATCATAATTTATTTCACCACTCTTGGCATGCATTCCATTCCCACATTTTTGCTATTTATAAATAATGTTACAATGAACATATTTGTGCATAAATATTCATACTCATTTCTGACTTTTGCCCAAGAAGAAAAATTACTGTGTCAAAGGGTATGAACTTTGCTTAGGCTCTCTATATATTCTGGCAAATTACTTGCAATATTGATTGTATAACTTCAACTCTCCCCAGCACTTTATATGAATGTTTATTTTTCTGCATTCTTGCCAAACCTGAGTTTTTCCATTTTTAAATCTTTGCTAGTTTTATAGCTAAAATGTTCCTTTATTTGTACCCTAATTTGCTTTAATTTACTTTCCAGCGAGGCTGAATATTTTTGCATATAGTTATTTGCATTTCTTCTGTGGCCTGTCTGCTTGTATCTTGAGCTCAAGATGCTATTAAGAATTTAGTGATTTTTTTAATGATTCATATGCATAAGCCCTCTTATTAATTAATTTTTAAAAACCCTTTGCCAGATAAGGAGTCCTGATATTTATTTGGTAAGTTCAATTTATTTGTATATAATGCTACTCTTCTCCAGGAGCTCAGGGTGGAACAGGACGTCAATATGCCTGCAAATAACTGCAGTGCCCACAAAGAATAATAAATACTCTAAGGGAATTCAAATGAACTGCGGTGGCTGCAGAGATAAGGAAGAGAACATTCCAGTTAAGAGAAACAGGGAATGCTGCAAGAGATGCTGCTTTGTAGCTTGTCTTTATGTCTGAAGTACACCAGTGGGTCACAGACTTAAAGGTGCATCCTAAAGGACCTGTCCAGACAGCAAATTGGGGGCCCAAGGTGAGGCCTGAGCCTTTGTATTTCTAACATGCTCCTGGCTAATGCAGAGATGCTCATCCAGCTCCCACACTTTGAGAGCAATTAAGTTAGGAAAACTTGGGAAGAAAACAGAAGAAAAAAAAAAAAAGACAATCCCAAGCAAGAAAACAATGTGAAAGAGACAGAAATTTAGAAATACAGAGCAAAAACTGAGTCTCTTAAGGAAAGATGTCCCCATTGGAATGTGGAGCGGGTGGCTTGTGAACAACTCATGAACCAGACAAAGGAGCCTAAGAGACTAGAAGGGACCAAAAGGTATGAGCGCACTAAACAACCCACGAGTTACTTTGGAACTTTCCAGCTTCCTGTACATTTTCTGAAACGTGGCAAAGCGGGAACAAGACTTCAATTGGAAGAGACCACTAACCTGGTGAGGCTCAGGGGCTACCATTTGATTGGCCCCTCTGGCCTGATCACCTGGTTGACACCCAGACCACTACTGGGGATGTGAACTGAAACCTACGTGCCAGACAGATCCCCTAATGCAGAGCGTCTTGCTTGGTATTCTCACACATACTCCACCCCATCACGTACCCTAGCAAAACACAAGACCTTAAGCCCTGATGGCACCACTGTCTATGGAGACAGCCTTGGTTCAACGGAGAGTACCCACCCTGGCCTTTTGCTTTCTAATAAAGCTCTTCCTTTCTTTGCTAATACCTGATGCATCCTTAAATTTTTTTTTCTGTGATGTGATCAAAAGCCTGGAAGGTCCGAAAAGAGGTCTCTTCTGCCTCTGGAGAGAGCTCCTCAGGAAACCTTATGATAATATGAAAAAAAATTCGAGTTTTCTCCACTCAGGAAATGTCGTCTCATTGGGTCCTGAGATGACCAAAATGGAGATGGCAATTTCAGACACTCCCTTCTTAGCATATAAAAATCCACCCAGAGAGCAATGAGTTCATTCACACCCATCTCCAAGGATCTGAGTTTATCCCAGGTGGACACACAACGTAAGTCTAACTACATGCCCCATCCTTAGGTTCTCAGTGATGTGTGGCTACACTAGGTACTACCATTTTTTGATCCACCCACTTTTAATGTTTTAAATTAACTATATCTTAAAATTAGCTTAATTGAAAATGAACTATTCTAAATACATAACTGCTGTTATTTGCTCTGAATTAAAATGCACCTGTATAAATAAATGTCAATGAAAATAAAACCTTATTAAAGTTTAATTAGATATCATTGTCTACAGTAGATTCAGAGCCTGAGGTCCAACCAACCTTTGTTTAAAAGGGGACTTTTGCAATAATCAAAAAGGGGTGGAGTTGCCTGATCAAACTTGAATTTCAGGTAAATGACAGGTACATTTTATTATACTCCCTGTGCTATGCGGGATATACTTACACTGAAAAATATAGTTCTTATTTATCTGAAATGCAAACAAAACTAGGCATCCTGTATTTTTATTTTCTAAATTTTGCATTGATAGAAAGGGGTTAGCACTTCACACCAGCTTCACTCAGACATATTTAGAAATATTAAGAGAGAACTGAAAAGGAAACGGTAGCCCTATGGTGGGTCCTACAGTGTCATTTAAGGCCTTGTCTAGGTGCTGACTGCACCAAACTTACTACCAATGGGAAGGGACTGCAGGGTCAGGGCTCCTCGCTTTGCAGACTGCCGCCTTAAAACATGGAGGAAGAAGAGACTGAGAAGAGATTTTCAGAGCACCTTGGATTCTCAGTAGCCAAGATAGGCATCTCTGCTTTGAAGATAATCAATTGATCTAGCGTTTGCACAACCAGGAGAATCAAAATCCCTACAGGGACCATAAAGGGGGCTTTAGGCAAGAAGAAAATGGGAGATTAGTAGGCAAGTCCTCAAGCAATTAGCTCGACTAATGGGGAAGGTTTACATACAAATGGCTGGGCTTTCCAACCAGCTTTCTTGAAGATAACCATCAAATCCCTAGATGTCAATTGAGGTTAATAAAAAAAAAAATGTGAAGTATTTCTGCTTGCCTGGGAAGTTTATTCCTTTCTGGCTTAATATTTGTTCTTCCTCAGTTTCACATCCATTGATTTACAAATTGAAGGCACCAGCTACCCGGGTCACCCAGTTTGCTCTGTTCTTATGGCGCAGGCCAAAAGCAATCTGCTGATTGTAAGTTGGCTCTCCTGCAACCATCCATAGCTAGAATCTGGGCCAGCTGGACCAGCTTGAACCTCTCAGTACGCAAAGCAGTACTGACTCTAAGCTTTCAACCACAAGGACTAGGCCTTGAACCATGAGGGTCAGACCCCGGTGCTGCCAACCAGTGGCCCCGTGGGCCAGTGTCTCCTCCGCCAGGCCCATCCCATGAACACACAGGTGCTCTCGCTTTTTTCCTCGGTCATCTTCCTTTCTCTCCTTGACAAGCAGAAAGCCTGGAGAGTGGCTTGGTCAGTGGCAAACAGCCTTGCCCTGGGACTAGCCGCCTTCAACCCACTTTCACTCTGTTGTTGATTTCTAGACAGGAACTCCTTTTGGAACAGGCTCCCGAAATGTTCCTGACCCATCCTTTCAGACCCCAGATGATGATTATCCCAGGGCAAAGACTAGGAAAATTCCGTGTCCTCCTGACATCTTTATTAAGAAGAGGTCGAGAACAGCAATTTCCTCCTCAAAGTTTAAAGTGAGGATACAAAATTTTCACCCGCGTGAATTTTTTGAAGCTACTAAAATCAAGAAGATTTTTACCTCTTGTTATTTCATAGTTGTCCATTTATTCTGTTACTTTAAAAGCAGTTGTTCCATTAGTTGGCGTTAAGAACATCAAGCTCTACCGTACATTTGTGGAATGTAGGATTCGTAGCTGACACTTTCTTTTTTACTGTAGTGTATTGATATACTCTTCATCGTCCTCAATCATCATGTATTATAATGTTCTAAAGTATTTAAAAACTCAAATAGGGCTGAGCAGTGGTCCCAGGCAGCTTCTTGCATTACACGGGGGCAACTGCTGACATTCTCGGATCAAAAATTGAAACCAATACGTTCCTTACCGGGCCAGGAGCGAGGCTGCCTTCACTCTGACTTCTGACCAACAGACGGGAAAGGGGAGCTTACTTTTGGTCTCAGGGGACCACCCTGGGATCATATTGATCCCCATCTGGCTCCACATTGAGACGGTCACTGTTGTGAAGGGCAAGTGAGTCAACCTCAAGGCCAGGCCAGGTGGTGACAAGAGAGGAATTTCCTCTAGGGAGGTTAAAAACACCCCAGCACAGCCCTCCCCCAGCCCAGGGGCCTGACCAGATTTCTTCTGGTGACCTGCCCATCCCCAGATCCTGTCAATCAACCCTGGGAGATGCCAGCCAGGAAGAAAGCCTTGGTTGGGTTGAGGGCTTATCTCAGGACTAACCTTGGGGACAGGCAGTCTCTGGGCTTTGACAGACTTTCCTCTAAATCTCCAGGATAACAAACTCATAAAAACATCCAGCTTGGAGTTGGAACAATCACAACAGAATTTTTTTTTTTTTGCCGTTTGCTTAGGAATTTTGCTGGGGTATCGGGGGTGGGAGGGCCAGTTTATTAAACGTTCACAATGATAACTTGAGCTAAGACTTTAAGGGCCATTTTACAGTAGGGGAGACTTGCCAGAAACCCAGGAGAGGTCATTTTAACCTCGTCCACTCTGGTCCACAGCGTTCTCAGCCTGAGGTTCCATCCCACGAGGGTGCGACTGAACAGGACGATCCTGGGCATGTGACATAACCGTCCCTCAGGGGAGAAGAATTGGTACTGCATAGGGGGGTTGTGCCATTCTCAAAAGTTATTGTTTGAAGGGGCTTGGAATAGTACCTCCCTTGGTATTTCTGTGTTGAGTTGCTACTATTTTGTTGGCAATAATCACCTCAGTACAATAAACAACACATTTTATGCTCAAATCATGGGTAGTGATGCCCCTAAGCCTATTATTTGCAAAAAAGATTAGACCACTGTTTCAAGGGCCCTGTGTTGATTCGAATTTCATACCAAAATAACAGGAGCAAGAGCCACCCCAGGGGTGTTTCAGTGTCTGGCAGTAATCCCTCCCAACCCTCCAGAGTCCCCACAGGAAGCACCATGCTGCCCTGGAGGAGGAGGCAGGGCTGACCTGCAGCCGTGGGAAATGGCTGTGTGACACAGGGAGGTGCAGCAGGGATTCCAGTGTGTCCATCCAAGCTGCTGGGGAGTCGCTCCCCCCCCCCCCCCCGGGGACAACCCAGAGCAACTCACTGTGCACACACACAAGAAAAGCAATCTACTGAGCCAGTCACTTTCTAGACTTGCTCAGCAATTATTTCAGCTATTAGTGTTTAAATGAGAGTTTTCTCTCGACCCTGCCCAGTGTCTTTCTGCTTCACCAGGTGGGGCAGCCTGGGCAGTATTTTCCCCCAGACAGCGGAGCTTTTCCAGGCTCAGCAGCTGGGGGAGCGGGAGTGTGGCTCCCAGAAAGGAGAAGGTGCAGGTCCACAGAGCAGCCTGGGCTCCCAGACGGTGTAGACAGAGAAGCAGGGTCACCGGAGCAGGCGCTTAATCAGTGTGAACACCAGGGTCCTTCTGGAACAGGTGTGCCAGGAAGTGCTTAGCAAACAGCCCTCTGAGAAAGAAACAAATAGCCCCCATTGTGGAATTCTCGGATGTCCTGGTAGAAACGTTCCCACCCTGGCCAGTTCCAAACTTCGAATACGAGGCCGCGGAATGGATACACCTCAGCTCTGGCGAGCCGGGAAGAGCTGGCTCCAGGACCCCCAGGCGAGGGCCAGGAATCTCATGTTTATCAGGGTCTCTAGAGGGGTGCTCGTGGCAGATACCAACTGGCCTTTTGGGGAGAGCAGTAAAAGAGATCAAGAATCATGACAATGTTGAGCCTAGAGCCAAGACTAATTTGTTTTAGGGAGTCAACACTAAATCTACAAGGATTCATGTGCCACCATCACCAATTTTGTCACATCCACATACATTTTGCACTCTTTGGCTTACTTTTATTTTTGATCTGCTCACTCCCCTTGCCTTAATTACACTGTGTAAGAAACTTTGATCACAAGTATGGAACCATGACTAGTTGCTATTAATAAAATGCAAATGTAAAGAAATTGTAATACAAACTTATTGTTGGATTCTGGTTATATACCATATCCCATCTAAGGTTCTGAGTCTGGGTCCTGATTTCTCCTTGTAAACAAGTGTTAGAGGCATTAATGTCCTATTGGCTCCAAATGGTGACATTCCCCTTCCGATAAATGGAGGACTGGAAGTGGTTGAAAGGGAGTGACTTCTCTACAGAAACAGGTTACATAAAGCAGATATTAGCATAACTTAAGATCTGTTCCATGACAGGGAAAGCCAAATAACCCTGAGCTTCAACCCACTGAGGCATCCTGACAATAAGAATTGTTAAGGCTGATGGTAATGGCAGTCCAGGTAAGATGGAGAGGAAGGCCAGCCTCCAGCACTGATCTCTGCATCTACAGTGGACTCTGGGCACTCCACTTACATTCCCTCTAATTACATTTGAGGAAACTGAGGCGTAAAGAATTTGGCCAACTTGTCCTCCGTCACACATTGATCATGGAGTTGTGATTTGATCCCAATTGGGCTGAATCCAGAGCCCAGGTTAAGAAGATAGGTGCCAAGTTTTCCAGCCAGTTTCATTTCCTTGTAGCTCTGTGGAAGGGCAAGTAGTTCTGTTACCTAAAGCACCTGACCAGTGCCAGCCACAGCAGGGTCACCCCAGGCATCCACGTTTCATAGGATGATGAGTCTGTGATATGGCTCAATGTTCCACATCCCCTGGACAGATCCCCTCATTTTCAAAGTCCCCCAACACAGACAGGGACCCTCTGGAGTTCCACGAGGTGAGTGCTAAGACCCATCATGACTCTGGCCCCCTTTGGTCCTCTGGTCTCCCATCTAAGGGCTGTGGAGAGACATTAATCTGGCTCTTTGAAAATACCCTGTTTTCCTTCTCACCAACCTCAACTTTTGAACTTTTATTAAGGCATTTCTTCACAGCCCAGGGCAGCTCTGTGAGAAGGGCTGATGACAGGTCACCTCGGCACCAGGTTCTGATATGGGAAAGTAGGCAGAGCCTTCCTAAAGAAATGTAGGGCTTTCTGCACAACTTGTTTTACAGTGGGAAAGCAACATGGAGACACGCCAAGCCCCACGGCCCTTCAGCCTTCCCCTAAAAGTGCTTGCTGAGGTCTGTGTCCGAGTCCAACCCCACTGGTTTCCTGATGGTAAGACCCTCTCAGGTCTCTGACTTACAGCTGAGGTAGAATGGCAGGATGGTCACTATCAGTGACTGAAAACAGTCCCCAGCCATGAGCCCATCAGCCTCAATGGGCCTGTTTGTATCTCTAGAGTGGTAGAGATGACAAACACAGATTCTCCTACTTGTCAAATTAGTATGACGCTGGCACTGATGATAATTACGATCCTCATTACCCAATTTTTGAAATTGTTAAATGAGTTATGTCTGCAAAATGTCTTCATCATCTCTAAATAATTCTACAAATGCTGGTTATTATCATTGCTCACCCCACGCAGAGCTATTAGCAAGAGGTGAAAGTAAGTGGTGGTTATTCGCCCACAAGGGTTACATATAAAAGCAGGTTTTATGTGCATGGTGGCAGTTCCACATCCTCTCATGCCCTCTTATAAACCCTGTGATCCAAGTATTATTTTGAGATCTTCATTTTGCAAAAAAAAAAAAAAAAGAAAGAAAAGAAACTGAGACTCATAAGGGTCAAATCATTTATGGACATATGACCATAAGCAGAAGAGTCAGAGTTCAAATTCAGGTATGATGGCCTGAATTGAGTCCTCCTCGACCACATATCAATTCAGAAGTTAAAGTCATAACGTCCATTAACTTGGAGTTGGGCTGGATTCAGAGGTACTGTTATTTTAAAGAGGCAACTAAAGTAAGTAAGGTCATATCAATGGACCCTAAACCAATAACTGGTGTCCTTACAAGAAGAGGCCTTCGGGACACAGACACACATAGAGGAAGACCATGGGCATTGTCTTGCAAGCCAAGGAGAGAGAGGCCTCAGAAGCCAGCCCTACCAACACCTTGATCTTGGACTTCTAGCTTCTAGAGCTTTGAGAAATAAAATTCTGCTGTTTAAGTATTAGTCATTGCTATAACATAGTCTGTTATAGCAGCTCTAACAAACTGATACACCAGATCTGTCACTTATGTCTAATGTGCATTCCACTCGGTAACCCCACCATGGTGTGTGTTTGGTTATAGCCCAGTGTAAATTTTCATTAAAATGTCACACTTTATAGTTTCTCAAATCCAAAGAGTGTGTACAACTCCAATCTCATCAACTCAGATGGCCAAATTTATTTATGTGGGTAAAGCAAATGCTCCCTAGACTTTGTTCCCAAGAGCCATGGCAATAACCTATTCAAACTTCCTCTGGAATTTCCCAGGGTTGATGATCCTCTTGTGAGTTAGGCAGCTCAGGGAGCATTTGTTTGCGACAGATTCCCTGGTCAGTGGTGGAGCCTTGATTTCAAAGCATGGAGAACGCAAGTTGTAGCACTGACTGCACCTAACTATGTCACACTTCACCAGTTACGGGGCACATTCTCTCTCATGGGGCACCGTGGAAGCCCCAGAGTTCTTCTCAACACTGCACAACAGGAAGCAGATATGAGAGGACGGTGTTGGACACATGAGAGGGAACCCATATTCCCTTTTAGTACAACCCAGAACTCTCCTCTCCTCCCAGGGATGGTGTGGATTGTCCAGTAAAACTCAGCCAGGACTCAGGCCCAGCAAGATAACCCAGGCCTAAAATTCTCTGCTCTGCATTATGTAAGACCACTTTGAAGCTCATGAACAATACCCAGGTAGAGCACGTAAACTGGGAAACTAGTTAATCTGACTGTAGAGCAAAAAATTAAAAAATAAATAATGAGGAGCTATGTGAGCCCGAGGTGACACAGAACTAGTACCAACATAGTGTAAAGTCCTTTCTCCTTTTCCCTAGGTTTAGATGTGCCGATTGTAAGGGTCTGAGACCCCCAAGAACACCCACTTCTGTTCACCACACGTCATTACCTGTTGCTTCATATCAAACTACCCCAAATTTGGTGGCTTCAAATAAGAGACCACTTTCTTCTGTTCACAATTCCACAGATGGGGAATTAGGATGGGTTAGCCGGTGGCCCAACTCTGATCTGGAGGGCCTCCCACCACCCTGGGCACTCAGTATCACTCCCCGGGGCGCCTTCCCTCACAGTCTGGGAGCTGCTCTGACAGGGCTACTTGCTGATGCTCCCTGATGACCTGGAGCCGCCCTGGGGTGCTCCACAGACCACCTGCCCAAGGTCTCTCTGTGGCTTGCTGCTAGAGATCAGGGGCATTCCAAGAGATCAGAGCTGAATTTGCAAGGCTTCGCACAACCTGACCTTCGGTGTCCCTGAATTCTCTGTCCCTGTCGATCTTTTGCCTTCTCTGGTTAAGCAAGTCTTTAAGATCACTCAGCTCCGAGAGCAGGGAACGCAGACCGCCTCTCCACGAAAGGAACAGCAGAACATTGGCCGTCATCTTCCTTCTACACGATACACCCACGTGTGCCCAGGAGCAAGACCATCGAGTCTAAGAAGAGGAGAACGGGACCTCACATCCTGGGAACTGGACTGTGTGGGTTTTAAAGTCTCTAATGAGCTTTAACAACAGCACAAAAGCTGACAGGTTTATTCAGAAAGTTCCCCAAGGATTAAAACCAACAGATAGGAAGTCCCCAGACACTGGGATACTTTGAGGCAGAATTTCACCCCAGACAATCGCAGGGCTTTCTCTTTTACCCCAGTGTGTTGATTGGAAGTAAAAGGGACGGTAAGTTGCCCTGGGTCCACCCGCCAAGCCAAGGACAAAGGGTAGAGTTTGCAGGAGTCACTCTGCAGGACACTGAGCCAGAGAGTTCTGGCTACAACGTGGACCTTGAGTACAGAGCACGTTTACAGGCTGCTCCATCATCCTTGGGAAGAACTCGGGATTAAGAGCACACAGAAAAATACCAGAGGACACCACCACGTGGCTAAGATCACAAAACTCTGAGAGAGACATTTTAAAATGCAGTCCGAGAAAATAAACCTTGGGACCCTGTTTTTAAATCTCCTACTTACACCGAGCAAGGGAAGTTGAGGTGCCCAGGTCTTTGGGGCCCTCTGATGATGACTCCACTGCCTCTTCTTTCCCTTCGCTCCCTGGTTATAACGTGAGTGGCTTTGCTCCACCACATGTTCCCACCATAATGTGCAAGTCTTTAAGATAGAGCACTAAACCGGGAAACTAGTTACTCTGACTGTATAGCCACATTTCCATGGGCCCAAAGCAATGGAGCCAATCAACGACACGCTAGAGTCTCCCAGACCATGAGTCCAAATCACCTTTCCTGTTTATGAGTTTTCTCAGGTGTTTCATTACAGTGATGAAAAGCTGACTGACACATTTGGATAAATAAACACCACTGAAAACACACCACACCAGGACCTGGCCTTGCCTCAATAGTGCAGGAAGGAGGGATGGGATGCTCTAGGGTTGTCAAGCCGTCCCCCGCCTGTGGACTCAGCATAATGCCCTCCATGCTAAGCTGCCTCAGAGGAGGGGTCTGCTCTCAACTTGCCCCCAGCAGTGAAAGAAAAGATACTGATGGCTCCAAGTCCCACATGTAAGCAAGAGAAAAGGGGAGGGGATAATAACTGTCCCCAGGAATCATAAGTCAAATTAGAGGTGACACATGGGCTACAAGGAAGGCTCCAGGCCTTGGCAGATGCGGTGGCACCAAGATGACAAGTTGCAAGACTGAACGATGTTGACAGTGGCAAGCGTCCTCTCTCCATGACCTACACGCGTGGCCCTCCCTCACCCCCTGCAGCCACCGCCTCTGTCAGCCTCATCCTCACACTTCCAAAGGCTTGAGTTAAAACTGTCCACCTCGACAGAACGCAAGAGAGCAGTTTGAATTCCCACCTTGGTGTCCAGTGACATCCGATGACAGGACAAGGGGATGCCTTTCCTTCTTGTGTTTCATTGCCCTGGATCCTCAGCGTACCCAGTGCTTTCTACCACTGATAGTTGAAGGAATAGACGAATCCAGCAGCTCAGTAATTAATGTGGAAAGACTTCCTCTTATTCTCCTTCCTTCTTTACCTCCTCCTACCCTCCCTTCCCTCTTTCCTCCACTCCTTTCTGAGAAAGTTCTTGTTATGACCTTCTGACTAGCACATGATCCACATTCCTTCTCAACCATCACCTCTGTGTCAAAGAGTAAGACCCTTGAAGGACAGAGCCCTCTGCTGCTGGACCACGAGGGGTCCTGAGTGCTGGGTAAGGAGGCCTGGGGTTCTGCCTTCTGTCCCACTCCTGGCCCAAGGTTCTCCCAGGTGTGTGGACAAGCAAGGATTTCTCAGGAAGGTCGAGAATTGGACAACAGATACCCCAACACTCTGGAAAGCCGGGTCATCGTTTGGACATGAGGTCTCCTCCAAAAGCTCCTGTTTATACAGGAGGTGAAACGATTAGATTATGAGGCCCGTGGCCCAATTGGTGCGTTAATCCCTTTGTGCTTCCTGACTGCCACGAAGCTGAGCAGCTCTCCTCCCCATGCCCTTCCCCATGATGCACTGCCCCACCTCCCACCCAGAGCAGTGGCGTGGGCCGACCATGGACCACGGACCTCTGAAACCAAAATAAACATTTCCTCCTCTAAGTCGTTCTTATCAAGTGTTTGATCACAACAATAAAAAACCAGAGTACAGCTTATGACTCCAAGAAGAAAATGGAAGAATCTCTGTGTACATTTAGGCAGTTTTGATGGGCTTAACACATGTCAGAGAAATATAGATCCCGGAGCCCTGTGTTCAAGTCCTGTATTTGTCACTTCCAAGTGTGGACCTAAAGCCCGTGACTTCACCTGGAGCATGGGGAAGAGAGCAGTTACACTGTGGGGTGGAGGGGGCTTCCTATGCAGGGGCCTCTGACACAGGCTCAGCACATCACTGGACTCGGCAAACACCGTTTCCCATCCCAGTCATTTACACACACAGAGACGTGCCCCTGAGTCATCCAGGCCTGTCTCCCTCTCCAAAACCCCACAGCCACACAGCAAGCTCCACCGTCCACTCTGCCTGCAACCTGGCTCATCCCTTCTCTCCATCTCCCCTTCCTTTCTTCATTCCTATCTTCATTTGTCAGCGTCTATCAAACGCCAGTTCCATCCCAAGTCTCACTAAGGGAGGACAAGGGAGAGATCAGGAGCAAATGCTTGTTTTGCTCTTCTGGAGGAATCCGGATCTTCTGAGAGAGAGAGACATGTGACTGAATCCTGCGGGGGATGGGGGGCCTGGTTCCTGGGACTCGCTCTCCCCTGTTATCACATGAGGTATTTGCTACTTTTCCACCATTGCCTAACAGAGTTCTATAGTTGTGGCAGCCCGTAATCTGCTCTCACATTTCAGAAAAGCAGAGCGAACCAGAGATTAAAGGTCCAACAAAGGGGACATCACAAGCTCATCTTGCTTTGTTTGGGGTCAGTGACCTGCACCAGGGGCAGGACAATAGGGCAGCCGAGGGGGCAGAGCATTCTCTCCACAGAGAGCAGGGCAGAGCTTGGTGTTTGCTACAGAGTTCATCTGGGGCTTATGCATTTGCAACTATTTTGAACAGCGGGTTTTAGACACTGCACCCTTTCCCAGCTGGACCCACTGATTCAGCCATGCAAGTTCGACCCTACACAAGCTCTGTTAGGTAATGTGCAAAGCTGAGACCTAGATTTTAGGTGGTGCACAGCCTGCATAACTGTACACACTGGCCAGGCCACCCCCCACCCCGTCCCAATCCTGGGTTGATATGAACACTCCAAAGCCTAGGAAGCAAACTGCTGAGCCCTGATGCCCCTCCATGAACACAGCTTATGTCAGGCATCAGTTTTAATGGGCTTGGTTTTTCTTCAATCAGCTAATCTCTCTAAGACTTAGAGTTCTCACCTGTAAAAGAGCTAAATATACTCAGTGGGCCTGGGGGGAATCGCCAAGACGGTGCTGGGATTCAGTGCATCGGGCACAAAACACACCTAAGAGTCTCAGTGGGGCTGGAGAGAATGGAGAGAAAGGACCCTCTCTGAGGACCTTTTGAAGCCTTGATCCATCCGTCTGAGCTCTGTAGCCCATGCCTTGGTTTTCTCATCTGTGAAATAGCTGTGTTACTCTCCTCAAAGGATTTTTGCAACAATTCAGAGCAGGCATGAGGGAGACAGGATACAGTGTTGAATCCTACTTCCCTCCCCAACAGCAGAAGTTAGAAGTTGGAGCAGGTGTTTGGGTCTTGATCAAAGCTCATGTCAGGTTCACCGATATTTATTGAGGCTCTGCTGTTTTTCAATATTTCATGGGCTTCATGGATCCAGAGATAAAGGAGAAAAGATTCTTTTGGAACCTCTACTTCCCAAATCACTTGGTAAATGAGCAATTTTCTTCTCTTTTTCCAGTACATTATATTTCCAATTAATAAAAATTGCTCAAAAAGGATAGGTCCAAAACAATGAAACACGAGATACAAATCCCACTCCTTGCAAACTCCACACATATAAGAAGATGGCTCCAAATGCCATAAAAGGTCTCTAAACACTTGCTCTCAGTTTCTGTGCTTTTCTGACCATGGGCAATAACCAGCAGTTTGCAGACAGGCACTGCCCAGAGAACCACACCTGCAGTCACTGTCACCAAAAGTTGGCAAGCATGAATGCACTGGCCGTCTGCTCTCCACTTGAATTTGAATTCTCACCTCCCTTCTTGTAACTCCCCCAGGCACAAGATCCCATGGCAGAGGCTGTATATGCCAGGCCCGCCTAGAACAAATTCTCCTTAAGTTGCTTCCAACAAATACAATGAAAGTCTGAGCGAAATGTGGGCATTCGAGGAAACAACTCACCCTGAGCCTTGACCCTGCACAATGCAGAGCTCTCTCTGGACAGTTGATATGGACTGA
Organism: Marmota marmota marmota; assembly: GCF_001458135.2. Classification (NCBI taxonomy): domain Eukaryota; kingdom Metazoa; phylum Chordata; class Mammalia; order Rodentia; family Sciuridae; genus Marmota; species Marmota marmota. The sequence continues at coordinate 6,853,508 of NW_026000222.1, read as the reverse complement.
ATCCCTCAAGGTGATCAAATGCCCACCCCGCTTCCCCGTACCCTCAGGCCCAGGTGTGCATCCCAGCAGAGGACTGCTACGCTATTCTAAAAGTTCAGGTTCATCGTAGAGGTGGAGCCACAAGCCAGCAGAGCTCAGGACAAAGGCTGTCGCCTGAAAACCAGCCCCTCCACCCGAGTCGGGAGTGCTTCTTTACAAAGAAATAATTGTGCTCTTCTGACTAGGGTGATAACAACCATCTACCTCTTTCTGAAAGGAAGCCGGTCACTGCTTTAATAAACTCTTTGGCTACAAAGATGAAACAGGCAGACAACAACAACAAAGAAGATATTATTAACATAATTTCATGTAATTGGATAGAGGGGTGATATTTATTTTAATATTACAGAGGAAATATCCCACAATGCAGACCCTGGATTAATTCTTTATATCTTTGGACTGCACTTATCAAATAAAATTGTACTTATGGAAAAAGCAAACACATAAATCTCGCCTCATTGTCAGCTGGCAACTCCCAGAAAGGGCTAATTGTATTATATATCTTCTGAAGCCCTGCTTCGTGTTTGCCAGGTCCAAATGCATGATTATTTATTACATGAGCAAATGCAATTTTCTTCTTGGAATCCGAGTTTGGAATTCTATAAAGTCCTAAAATGTGCCTCTCTCTCTCTCATGCAAGAGGAAAAAGGAAGACCTCCACCCCAGTGAATCAGTTGCAAGTTTCTCCTAGGAAGATAAACATCCGTTTACCATCAAATTGGACCTACAAGGAGTAGCCTTGGAAGGGCCCTAGGATGGAGGCCCTTGGAGGAAGAGCTCTTCTGACTTTCCCCTCATTGAAATGCCTCAGTCTTCCAGAAGAATATTTGGCTATGGATCTGCCAGAATATTTGACTTAACCCTGTTAGTTTGGGGGCAAGGTCACTGTGTACACAAGTTCTCCAATATTATATACTGTACTCCCTTATTTTGATTCTGCCTCTCTGCCTCTCCCCTCCACCCCATTTCTTCTGTCCTGCACATAATCCCAGGCTAAGTCCCAAACTAAAGGCTGCCTGGCGCCATCTTATTCTTTCTTAGCCATTTGTCAACCTGCAGGCTAGAGCAAGCAGATCTTGCTTGTTCTCTGTGAACATCCTCTGGGGACTGCTGGATGTGTTCCATCGTTCTAGAGCACGGTTAAGCCTAACCACATTAGTGGAATGGATTTCTGTATGCTGTATCTCACCACTTTTCCCTGCACTGAGGTTTGGGTACAAACACCAGCTAGGATAATTTTGGGTTTCTTTGTTACAATTTCTTTTATACTCCTTCCTTTAGACAATTCACAGGGAGGTTGGGGGCAAGTTGAACAGAATCTGAACAACACTAGTTTCCTGGTTAAAGGACATATGACAATGAGATAATTAATGTAGAGCTACAGTTCTAATCTGCACAAATTGGACAGCTCTTGTGCCCTGCAGACTAGGCTGGGGAGTTCCACACCTTTTAGCCCATAGACAGACACCACAGAATCCTGGGATGCACAAACTTTACTCTAGCCCTTCTTGAGGATGGTGACAGTGAGACTAAGTAAAGGGAGATATAGGAATCCTCAGCAAACCTAGAATGGTATCACCCTCAAGGATCCCAAGGCTACAGAACTCTGAGAGCTTCCAAGATCAGCTATTACTAATTTCCACAGAACAGAAAAGTTCCTTGGACTTTGTTCCCTTCCATTCATAAAAACACTATTATCAGTGAATGAGCCTCACCACCCAACGTAATTGTAAATTCCTTGGCACATTAAGCTAAATAATTGTTGACCACAACTTTCCCCTTTGAACTCTGGGGAATTTTAAGTATCTTCCCAGGCCTAGAGAGATATATCCATGTTCCTGACCCTTTGAGATGAGGAGGATAGAAAGTCCCATTTATTAACCAGCTACATTTGTTAGGCTAAAGATGTGCAAAGAAGAATGTTCAGAATCTTATCCTAAAATCAGGACCAGCTCCAATATTTGTGTAATCCAGTGCACAGTCAAAATGTAAGATCTCATGGTCAAAGATTATTAATACTTTCCCTGTGAGCACGGGGCCCCAGGCAACTGGTAAAGTCATGCACCCACAGAGCTGGCCCTGCTGAGGGGCATCAATTGATTATTGTCATGGATTTCTGAGAATGATCTAAAGAGAGGACATATAAGAAAATATATGTTCTTTATGATCAGCTGGCTTTTCGGGGTCCTACATTGTTATGGTTTGGATGTGAGGTTTCCCCCAAAAGCTCATGTGTGAGATAATGCAAGAAGGTTTAGAGGAGAAATAATTAGGTTATTAAAGCCTGAACCCAATTGGTGAATTAATCTCCTAACAGAGTTAACTGAATAGTAACTGAAGGCAGGTAGGGTGTGGCTGGAGAAGGTGGGTTTTGAGGGTGTGCCTTTGGGATATATATCTGGTGTTTGGCCAGTGGAGTCTCGCTCTACTTCCTGATCATCATGTGAGTTGCTTCCCTCCACCACCCTCTTCTACCACGGTGTTTTGTCTCAAGGACCGAGGAATGGAGCCAGGTGTGTGTGAATTAAGACATCAAAAACCATGAGCCCCCAAATAAACTTCTCCTCCCCTAAAATTGTTCTTATCAGGTCTTTTAGTCACAGCAGTTTAAAAAAAAAACAAAAAAACTGGCTAAAACACGCATGTTCAGAAAGGTACCAGGATGGCCTTTGCAGCAAACAAAACTGGTCTCTGCGGATCCTAGATCATGGCCCTGGGGTTCTTTTCCTTTCTGAGGTTAAAAGCAAGAGAAGAGTGGCGAGTGAAAGACTTCCAGTCCACAAAAGAAAGCGAGGATGTGTGGGTGGGAATCTGCAGGAACTAAGCAGCCTCCCACAGGGGCAGGAGCAGGCAGGGCTGGGCAGACAGACTAACCAGTGCACCATCCATGGAGACGCAAGGCAGAGGAGCGTAGCAAGAGACCCACAATTCTACAAGAGGACAGATCATGATATTAAAAATTCTTCGGACATTCACGAGTCATACCTAAGTTCCACCTGCAACCTGGATACAGCACAGTTTGATCAGCACAGAGCCACAGCAGGGATTAAACCCTTAAGGAAAAAAAAAAATAAGTATGAGAGAAAGGTCTAAGACCAAGACCCTGAAATCCACTCTTGCTTTGTGCATTTGGGAAAGACAACCATTTTTCCACTTTATTTGCAGATCCATGCCAAAAGCAGCAAGGCTGGCAGCCCACTTGTGTTCTGACTGCGTCTATTTTTCCTACGTATATTTTACATAACTTTATGGCAAACTTTATGTAATAATAAACCGTCGTTATAAAGAGCAGAGTAATTGTCTCTGGGACTTTAGCACCCAAACAAACAGAGCCAAAATGTACATTTTGGTACAGTTGTAAATACATCAAAGATTTCAAAAATAGCACATAAGATGATAAAAGAGAAATATTAGAATATTAGGAAATAAGGATGAGGCATCAAAACAAGGCAGTCCATAACTGAGCCCAAGCCCCCCTTTCTTCTTTCGGGGCCAGATGGTAAAGATAGTGTTTTTCCAGAGGGTTTTCTCAACGGTCCCCTGAAGTTGGACTCCGGACTCATATGTGCTGATATCTCATTGTCTCTTCTCCCCAGAGGGACATTGAGCTTAGGTACCGTCCACTCAGTTTCAGGCAGACGCTGAATATGATCGCCTGTGCATTTGTTGAGGAATAACAGCTCACCCTTGGATATTTCAAGGGGCCATGGGTGGAAGTGGTATTGCAGAAGCTTTCTTTTTTTTCCCCCCAAAAAAATGTATACTTTGACATTTAACCAAATTAACAAACATTAATTGCACATAAAACCCACTTTCCTGAATTGCAATGAGCCATTTAACCCTGTGGACCAATCCACAGAGGGTTTCTAGGAGGAAGCAGAGTTGGCAGTTCTCAAACATTAAGACACTCAGCTGCCTTCACTCAAGCTCCTTCGAGGTCAGAGAAAGCTATGTTGCAGAAAAAGAACGTGAGGCCAAATTAGCAATTTGGCAGCATTCTTCAAAAAGAAAAATGTAACCTCAGGACTTTCCCAGTACGCTCAATTCAGTCTCCCAGGATGTGCGGATGGATTGCAGTTCTATTTGTACCCAGGGCAAGGGAACTTGCTCCCCACAGCTTCCCCAGGACTTGCATGCATAGAAGAATTAAGGAACTTTTTCCTCCCCCATCTACAATTTTTTTTGGGGGGGGTGGGATGGGGCACGTCTTTCTCTGGCTAATTGCTGATTTTCTCTTAGCCCAAGGCTATGACACTTTCTGTCATGTCACTCTCCTCACCAGCAGTTCCTCATCACAAAAATCATCTCTCCCTACTGTCTTCTCCCAGATGTGAGGGAATCCGAGGAATCCATCTCTCCTTCCCCTCCCCACCAAGTGTGTGATTCTTGGAAACACTTGACCGACAACTTCAGCTTTATATTTTTAATCTTCCAGTGGGACAAACTATCTGTCCCAAGAGGGAGGGCATAGACTGTATCTGTTTTTGCCATCATTCTCATTTTAGGAATGGGTTCCTCATCAATCTTATATTAAATGCTCAATAAAAGTTTTGGTGAACGAATAATGAGTGGCGAAGTGGGATGAAATCATTTCTTTTTTCCAAAAAATGTTTTCCAAGACACAGTGGGTTCCAAAGAAGTCACATATGGCCACCAGAGTCAGCTTGAACATGTTGCCAATGCATTATATGTTTGTGTGGGTATTTTGCAGTATTTCCCTTTGGGTTGTGCACACCCCCACAGCACAATACAGACCCACAGAATCCGCAGTGTAAGAAACTCCCTTTCAGAAGAGTAGGTACCTGCATTCATCTGTCTCAGGAACAGCTTCCTCAGAGATAATGCAGCAAGAGATGAACAGTCCATCTTGTGAAATACGGAAACCACTGGGGAGAGCTGTCCTTCCCTTATTCCTTTGCTCCATTAGAGAGTCTCCAACCCTGGACATGGGGAGTTGGGAAGAGTGAGTGGAAGATACCTCTCCTCCACCTGCAGGTTAGAGAACAGACGCATACCTGGCAACTTCAGGGAGTGCAGGACAGGGGGTGAAATTCAATAGCAGAAATGTAATATGTCATAAAATACAGAAAAACTGGAATTAAAGACAAATGCACTAAGTTAGGGTGTGGGCAATTGTCTCATTTTACATAGACAAAGCAATGCCCTAAAAGTAGTGTATATAATAGCCATGTAGCTCTAGGAGAAAAGAATGAATGCAAAATATATAAAATGAAAATTGTTAGAAGTGGAGACAAGAAAACTGGGAGATAAAACTTCACCCCCAATGATATTGGCCAAAACCCTAAAAACCTCCTAGGAACAAATCAAGGAGAATAACCAACTTATCTAACTAAGGACTCACCAAATAGCTAACAAAATAAGCAACACAGACTAGGCTCTGGAACACCCAGGGAAGTGAAAAATGTAACTGAGATACACAACACTTTAATTTACATGTGATTGATTTAAAAGGGACATCATATTTCAACTGTTCCCAGCATATCTTAAAAAAAAAAAAGGTCATCTAAATAAAATTCCAAAATGCAAGTCTGCCAAGCACCAAGGTTTAATCAGGAAGCAATGAGATTAGAAACAGAGAGCAAGGAAAAAATAAAAATCACAGTCACATTGAGTAAGCACACCTTTAAATACCTCGTGGGTCAGAGAAAAACCAAAGTTAAATTTTGCACTTACACTTCTAAGTAAATAGGGATTATGCAACATAAAAAAATGAAATATGTGACAAATAAATCTATACACGTTGTGCTGGATGTAATAATCAGAATCAAATTTGTAGCTTTAAATATTTTACACATTTATACATATGTGAGTAAAGCAGTTTGAATATTGGAATTATGAAAACTTTTAAACTTTAAATGTTACACACACACACACACATACACACACACATACAAATATATATTATATGTGTTTATGTGTATGTTATCCTTTTTCACTTAAGTTGAAAAATAAGGCCTATAAAAATCACAATGAAGGCATGGTTAAAGGAAAATTATGGTAATTTAGTAAATTAAGAAACAGAAAAAGCACATAACTAGTCAATACATTTAAGAGTTGATACTTCTGTGTGGTGGGGTAGAAAATAAGGTGGGCTCTGAATAATTAAGTAATTACCCTCCAAAAATGTGGAGGAAGGAAAGAAACACAAAACAAACATCATGTATGTATAAGAAACAGGGTAGAGTTTTAGGAACAGAATGGTTTATGAAATTCTAGTAATTAATTTGGAAAATCACAGTGAAATGTTAAAACATTTTCTAGGAGGCTATTAAAATTGATCCATCTGCCTAGATCAATAACTATTTATTTAAATAAGATTGAAAAAAAAAGTTTCATATGATTACTTATATCAAATGGCCCCAGGTCCAAAGGATTAATAAGCAAGTACTTTCAAGGATTAACTAATTTTTACAAAATATATATCCTCACCCACAACATAAAAAAAGGGATGGACAAGTCTCCAATTTGTTTTAAGAAATTAACATGACTATAATGGAGTAGAAATACTATAAAGCACAAACTACAACTTGCTCTCATTTAGGAATAGAGATGTAAAAATCCTAAATAATGTATTATCAAACTGAATCCAGCAATGTGCTTAAATAATGCTCCACACTAAGGAAAGCCTAATACCATCATGAAAGTGCCATTTAACAACAGGAGGCCGTGAATAGATGGACCCTGTTCAATCTGTCAAAGAAGAAAAATACTTTCCATCTCAAAGAAGCCAAAAAGATACTTAATAATACTCAGCCACAAATGCCAATAGCATTTTATCTAAATACTTTCTTAATACCATAAATAATATCCATCTGCATTGGGTGGAATCGCTTCACCAAAATTTGAAACCAGAAAACCTCTCCTAGGACCCCAGAATATAATGGTATTTGGAAGTTGGGTCTTTGCAGGTATAATTATGGTGAAAGTAGAGATCAGATCATGCTAAATTGGGATGGGCCCTAAATGCAGTGAGTGCATCCTTATAAGAGACCGAGATGGACACAGAGATGCAGAGGACGATCACAGAGATGTGACCACAAGGCAGTGACCGAAATGACACCTCTATAAGAAGTCTGGGAGAGGCCTGGGACCGATTCTCCCTCAGAGCACCAAAGAGGGAACAGCTTTCAAGACGTCTGGATTCTGACCCTATGGCTCCAGAACTGTGAGAATATACATTTGTGTTGTTTTAAGCCACCCTGGTCTGTGGCTCGGCTCATCTAGAAAACACCATCTTAAATCCTAAGCCAGGGTCACACTTCACCAGGAAACACCAAAAGCCCACTGTTAAGCTCAGCAACAAGACAACGATTCCCCAAGGATGGCAGTAACCATGTGGACACAAACTACGGATCAATCCTGGCTGGCGGCCAGGGGCACTTTTGGTTCCACGAAGCAGCCTGGGCTGTGCATGGTGCTCTGCACAGGAGAGGGAGGGCATTTAACAGGAAACTGCTTTGTGACTGTGGCTGCCTTTCCTGGCCACTCCTTCTGCACATGAGCAGACTGAGGCAGAGGGACACTGGGGCCTTCTCATGGTGTGCCTGGCCAACTGCTGAGAGACGAGCTAGAATTCAACTCAAGTCCGCCCCACTTGGGTGCCATGGTCTTCCCTCTACCCACAGCTCCCTCCCTCCCTCCCTCCCTCCCTCCCTAAGTTCAGGCTCTTTCCAAATTCCCCATCAATCACTGTTCACTTCACACCCCCTTCAGGAGATGACCAGCTTCTGTCTCCATACCCATAGCACTTATCACAGCAAATATGTTTTATTCAGCAATGAAGGAACAGCAGGCTTTTGGAAGGAAGGAACCAAGGAAGGAGGGGAGGGAGGAAAGACAGGAGGGAGGGACACAGGAAGGGAAGGAAGGGTGGGCAGAGCAAATTAGTGCACAAGGCATGTGAACCCACATTCCCAATAGAGAGCAGCTCACTCTTGGACCAGGCTGAAAGCTTTTTCTTTGTGTTGGGTCAGCACGTTCTGTGCTAGGCTGAATGATGATCCCAGTGATGTCCACATCCTGATCCCTGGAGCCTGTGGATGTGCCTACATACACAGCAAAAGGGACTTTGCTGATGTGTTCAAGAGCCTTGAGGTCAGGAGAGCACTGGATTATCTGGGTGGGCCCAGTGGAACCGCAAAAGTCCTTGTAAGAGGGAGGTGGAGGGAGATGTAAACACATAGAAGAGGAGAAGGCACTGTTAGCATGGAGGAGAGATTACAGTGATATGGCCACAAGCCAAGGGATGTTGGGCACCACAGGCAGGAACAGGAAGAGGCAAAGAACAGCTATTCCCTAGAGCTTCCAGAGGGAGCTGGCCCTGCCGACACCTCCATTTCAGTCCAGTGGCACAAACTTCAAACATCTGACCTTCAGATCTGAAGACAGCGTATTAAGCCATTAAGTTTGTGGTCCTCTGTTACAGCAGCAATAAGAAACTAATACTTGCCCTAACCAATCAAGAAAAGTTCCAAATCCTAGATGCAGATTGACTCAGAGCCTCTCAGCCTCCTGAGCCACTGGGATTACAGGCATATAACTCTATATACACAAGTTGCTATGATAAATTCCATTTTCCTATTAGAAAATCGAGGCTAAAAAACAAATTACAAGTTGAGTATTCCCAATGTAAAAGACAGGATCAAAATGCTTCTGGATTTTGGAAGTTTCAAAATTTCAGAGTGTGACATGTATATAACGATATATCTTGGAACTGAGACTGAGTCTCAACCATAAATTTAGCTTTGATTTATGTATGCCTTATACATAGAGCCTGGAGGTAATTGTACACAATATTTTTAGAGCACCTGCATTGTGACTGTGACCTGTCACATGAGGTCAGGTGTGGAATTTTCTACTTGTGGCCATATTGATGCTCAACAAGCTCCCAGTTTCAGATTTTTGGATTGGGATGCTCCACCTGTACCTGCCTGAGATCACCTATCTGGTAACAAACAGGGGCAGGGTTCAGAGACCAGCCTCCTAATCACTAGGTCAGACTCATCCAAAAGCTAATGGCTTCGTGGACTGGTCCCAGAGCTGATCTTACCTGTTGATGCTCTTCCTGAAAGCACAGCTATCTCCTGAAGCCAAAAAAAAAAAAAAAAAAAAAAATCAGGCAGATACCAGTTTGAACTCTTGAATCCTGGAACTCCTACTTCTTGTGTAAACCTGGACAGGGTACATAGCTCTCCGGAGTTGTCTTTCTCCACTCTTGAGATGGAGATAACACAACTTCTGCTACAGGATTAGCATGGAGATCAAATGATCGTGGATCATTAGCTCAATATCTGGCACACAGTAGGTGCTCGATAAATATTGGTTTCTTTCTTTTCGGGAAATATTGACATATTATGGGCAAACCTCAGAGATGAGAATTAGATTTGGTCAATTAAGCTATTCATATTCTCCCCACTGTGGTAAAATTATAGATTTAAAAATCTCTTTGTCGATCAATTCCTCTAAGTCCACTGAATTACACAGAAGCCACTCACCGAGCAAGCAGGGAGGAGAATGTGGTGGGTGGGAGTTTTTTTAATTGGCCTATGAGGAAGAGCCATGGAGATGTGGGCATGATTTCACCGCCTCTTTCTCTCATTTATAAAGACAGCAGTGGCCAAATGGAATAAACCCATAGGCACTGAGGGGGTAACTGAGCTTTACACACCAAGAGTGGTTGATCCCACAGGTTGCTCAATGCATAGACAGTTTTTAATTTAATATTTTCCCAGAGGCCTTTAAAAGTATTGGGTGCATTTTGCAAAGTCCAATAAATATTTGTCATTTTTTTATAGGGCCATCATTTTTTGTTTGTTTTGGGGGTTTCCTTCCCTCTCAAACACAAATCAAGTGAAATATTTAAGGTCTGAGCCAAGCGCCCAGGAGCTTATTAAAAACGAGTCCAAATGAATTTGCTGGCAAATGCTGGGCGTATGGAAATGAGGCGACATTCAAGAATCCCCAGGGGGCTGGAGTAGGAGGCAGCACTTGATGCCCCTTGGGTGAGCCAGGGCTAGAAACCTGAGCAGCTAAGAACCAGCCCAAGAGCAGCCAAGGCCAGAGGGGCCTGGGAGAGGGACCCAGGGGCCAAAGGCCAGGGAGTGTGGAAGAGGGAGCATGTGCAAACCCGGAGCTGGGACTCCAATATGCACCACCTGTGACAGCTGCACAGCAGTCAGGGAGCGCCAGGCCAGGAGCCCAGTGAAGACTGACTTCTAGGCAAGCTCCCTCCCTGGTTCTACAGCCAGTTATAGAATATTTATTTGTGTTTGTGATGTTCCCCAAATTAATTCCCACCAATCTTACTTTTTAACAACATAAGAACAATTCTGTAACTTATTCAGCATACATGTGTTTGTATATATATGTGTGTGTATATATATATGTGTGCGTGTGTATATATTATGTAATCTCTGTATACATATACATGTAAATATATACATATATATCTTATATATGCATATAGAGAGAGAAAGAGAATAAGAGAGAGCGCAAGTGAGCCGATATCCATCTTTCTAGACCACTATGTGACTAAACTATTATACGTTCTGGAGAAAATGGTGAGAAAAATTGGCATCGTCACCCCTGGTTGGACCTGTGTTTCATTGGTGTTCTGCCCCCTGGTTCTCACTGCCTTCATCAGAACACAAGTACTCGTCTCACACACCACCCCAACGCCCCTGGTTTTGCTCGGCCCTCTTCTCCCCACAAGGCCATGCGGCCCCAGGGATGTATCACCATCCCACTTACCATCAAGTCCCACGTGGTCCCCTGTTGCCTACAGAGCAAGGCCTCAGGCTCTCTGAGGGATGAGAAGGCCGGAGTGTTCACTTGACCCCAGCCTCATCTCTCAGCGCTGCCTACACTTGAACTTCACATCTGAGCAACTCTGAGTGATGCTCACTGCCCACATGGCGCCATCTTGGAGTGCGCCCCCCTGCCTTGGTGCTTCCTCATGTTAGATTAGATTGTTTTGTCAAACTGTACTTCTGCCTGTCCCACAGGCCTCTGTCTGGTTGGTCCTACATACTGGATTCTCTGTTAGAATGAACTTTAATGGATTATCCCCTGTAGGAAATATTTAAAATGCAATCTGCCTGTCACAGAATGTATTTTTCATTTGGGTGAATATTTACTGAGACTTGAATCATGACAGATTCTGTGCTCCACTTGGAGGCCACAGAGTCATTGTCCCCCACCAGCCTGAGGTGAACCACACTTCCATGTGGGCTCTCGGGATGCTGGATGAGGAAGGCCATGGGGCTCCTCTCCATCAACTCACCTGGAATGGTGAGGATGGTCATCCGTCCTCCCCAGGACTAGGCCCCTCCATCCCTCTCCTCCCTGCCTTTGATCTCTTCCTACCTGGCAGTGAGTCCACGGTCTCTGTATGAGGGTCCCATTCAGTCTAGGTAAAGATTAACCCTTTTTCCCCCTTAAGGACGATGGAATTTATCTTTAATAATATTCAAGTGGCCTGCTTCCTGATTCACCTTGATCGCTCTCAGTTCTCTGAAGCTGGATTTCCTGCCGCACCCTCACCCCGAGAAGCCCATCCTGTCCTCAGTGCAGAAATAAACCACCCCACCCCAGTATTGGAGAGAAGGTGGCCTCAGTCGCTGACTCGTACCTATGGTTCAGGCTTGTCTGTGTCCGTTCTCTTTGCTTCTGGAACCTGGGCACTTCCTTCCTGCAGGGACCTGCTCTATGGGGTTTGGGGAAGTGGGATGGAGTTACAACTCCCCATAAAAGAAAGGGTTGAGCAGGTGATTCCGCCTGATCAATAATTGTACTCTTTTCTGGTAGCTGAAACAATGGGCTCTGGAGGTCTGGAAGTGGAGCCCAGATCCATGGGGGACCCTGGCCCGGCATTAAGCTAAAGTAAGATGGGTAAAGCATGGAGCAGAATAAGTGCACCTTGGTGGTTTATCTCCCACCACTTTACCCATTCTCTCTGTGATGGAGTCAGATCTCCTAATGCCAATTCCCACCCAATCAAACTTGGAAACCCTCTATCATTCTCCAAGCCCAACTGTGTAGACTCACCACCGGTTTTCCTAACATTTGGTAGATCAGCATCCTCTGGTCTGCTTGGCTGAACTTTCTCAGGCATTTTGGGGGCCATTCAACCCCTTGCTGAACCAAACACCTTCCAGCTTCCTCATCCTCCTCCTCAATCCCCAGGATGTGCCAGGCAACAGCTGCTGCCACCTGCCACGAAAGCATTTGTGCCACTATGTGCTAAAGGCACAGCCCACCTGCACCTCTGCACCTCCAGCACCGTCTGTCCAGGGCCACCAGTAAAGGCAGAGATAGAATGTGTCATTCACGCTGTGGTTAGTAAATTCCACCATCAGGGCCTCCGCACCACCCCAGGAACAAAGGCTAGTCCCTGCCTGCAGGAGGAGAGAGTCCAAAAGGCTTGGCGACAACACCATTATGTGTGGAAAAATATAAACTGCTGAACTTAGTCACGAAATATCCAAATATCTCTTGTTGAATCTGAGGCGAATGTATGCACAGTGGGAACAAAGTTATTAAAAATGTGTTTTTCACTGCTTATATATGGCCTATTGTCCAGCTCAGTGCTCTATGGGAAAATGGGAGGAAGAGATAACCATGTCCTCTCACTTCCATGGGAGCAAGGAGGCCAAAGAAGGTGGCCGAGGTTGAACAGCACGTCTGCCGTTGACCCTGAAAGAGCCGGGGCCAGAGGCCTCTGGGCATGTCCAGTGTGTCCACGGCTTCTGTCTGTCTGCAAGAGCTAGAGACCAGCAAGGGTCTCCATGAGTGGCCTAGTCAGTGGCACCACGGCAATTCAGCTACCACATGATCTGCTTATCAAAAATCGTTCTTTCCTGAATGAAATCACATCCGTCCCATTAGGAGGGACACTGGCTTAGCGTCACACCTACCTTTGGGTCACGATTCTGCCTTGGTCCTGTCCTCGCTATGTCATTGCAGGTCATTTCCTCAACCGCTCTGAGTGCTGATATCCTTGACTGTAAATCGGGAAGCGTGAGCAGGTAGGGTCCTTGTGAAGACGGCTGATGGTGGCGCAGGTGAAGATGGCAAGGACAGCCCTCCAGACTGCACTTCCCTTCACTCTGTTTGCACATGAGAGCTCAGTGAAACTGTCCCTGGTCAGGTCAACTGAGCAAAGGCCACTTAGGCCCAAGAGTGGACACTGAGAAGCCTTCCAGTATCAGGGAAGATCTTGAGAAGAATCAACTCCCCCAGCAATGGTGACAAATAGAAGTAAGTGACCCTGGGAAGGGCTGGTGGCTCTCTTGAGCTCCTCAGCAGGAAGAGTGCAGCCGCTGACCTCCCAGACCTGCAAATGCTTCCCTGGGACTGCACATTTGACAGGAAGTCCCTTGGGATGCGACTCCCAGGGGACCTGGGCTTCTTCCTATTTTGGGTGATGCCAGAAATACCCCAGGTGCAGCTGACTTCCAGCAGGATGTCCCCTCAGCTGGCCACCGGTGGTGTTAGGTATGGAGAATGGAGGATGGTGAGACCAAAGGGCAGAAACTGGGTGAACTTCTTTAAAGTTCAAACATTTAATTTTGTCCTGATTTTGTTCTGGGCTAAGGGGTCAACTCGTTTCTTATTTTATCCAAATCAGCTCAGCAACCTCTAGAGACAAGACAGGGTGCTGCTGTACTACTTCCAAAGCCTTTAGATAAATCAATGTCTTCACTCTGCCCTGAAACACCAAAAATGTCACCAGAAGTTAGAATCTAAGGAGCTTAAAATAAGAGCATTATAACTCCCTTGTTCAACCACAAACACAGAGAGGGAGACTCGGGGATACGTGATACACACGTCAGCCACTCTGATCCTTTTTCTTTGCTTTATGGAAAGATTGGGTTTGGTTTGATGAAATTTTTGGGATTTTCTGCAATACTTATTTTGACAGAAAAGTTCTGTCTCAAGAGCTTGCTTAGGGTTGTGTGCTTATCAAAGGCCTCCCGAACCTGCTCGGGGTTCTCATGGGTAGTCACAGCAAGAGCTCTCTCTCTCTCTGGGAGCTTTCTCCCATCTCAGGAAGCAATGGAAAAGGAGCAAGAAGTCTCCTGAACTCTCAGAGGCTGTTCCTCTGGGACAAGGGTCCAGCTCTAGCTTCTGAGAAAGTGACATTTGAGTGGACATTTACTAGGCAGAGGGGCACACATCCTAGTAAAGAGCAGCAGGTGTAGAAGGACCTAGGAAGAGACACTGGCAGCTGGGACTGGGTCCTTGGGGCCAACTGCGTGCATCTCTGCCAGCTCCGTATTCAGTGTACTTGTGCCACAGAAGTTGACAAATGCTACAAATCAGGCCTTCCCTTAGGCATCGGGACCACTTCCTTGTGCTCATGTCTCCAGAAGTCTGCGGGTCAGCTAAGAGAAGCTAAGCAGATGTGGATTTTCTGGGAATCAACTTGGAGATGGCCATGAATCCCGTGATCCTCCTCCTTACCCATAGCTGAACCTGCAGCACAGGGGACAGGGCAAGCACGGAGCTGATGGCTGGACATCTGTTTTCCTGATTGGTTCTCAGGGAAGCAGATTCCTACCTGCCTGAGGAGCAGCTCTTCAGCCCTAAGACCATGAGCACCTGCACACCTGGGTCTCACTTCCTTCGCAGCATTGACAATGGTCCTCAGTTACAAGTTTTGGTTGAAAGCATGCATATGGCTTCCCTTGTCCTGATGCCATCCGGAGACTCAGAGCACTCACAGCGTCACTGCTTTGTCTACTTGCCCACTGGAAGAAGAGATCATTTATGCCTAGTCTTTTCTCCAGAAGCAATGATGTCTGTGGACGCACGTTATTAACAAGGACTTACTTTTTAAAGTGAGAGCTCAGGAGTCAGTAACATTTAGATTCAAAATTCAAATCTCAACTTTGTCGCTATTTTCCTGACAGCAGATTTTCCCCTCCCTGCCGAGGTGTCCTTATCTGCCAGGATCTTGGTTACACCGACCTCCTAAAATAGGGATAAAGGGTTCCTGAGACAATGCCAGTGCAAGTCCTAGAACAGGTATTAATAAGCTCCCCAGAAATAGGTGGCAAAGGTTTTGAAAAAATAAAATGGGGACCTAGAGATGACTCAGTCAAATGCTGTCATCATAGAGCCACCTGGCATTGGGAACAGAAGTGCTCCCAATTTGCTTTCTGGATGTTGCGGGTCACTTGGTATTTACAGTTCTTAAAGAGCCCTGCAAGCTGCATACGACCACTTTGTTTTCCTGATGAAGCACGTGGGGGTGAGGGTGGCCAGTGACCTGCTTAAGGCCACAGTTAATATGTGGCCCAAACAGAACCTTAACCTAGGTTTGCCTCTGTCTAAAATCTCTGCTATTTCTCCATACCATGGGCAGGAAAACCTTAGAGCGTGACTCATTTACCCGCGGTGAAGAGGTAAGTGGGATCCAGCCTCAATCCCAGCCTGTGTGTCCTGTGCTACAGTGGTTTCCACCAGCATCCCACCTGGACCTTAAAGGTGACATGAACCATCTCCACTCCAGACACTTGTACATCCAGTAAACAACATGTTACTTTGGATAATGGGATTTGACATAGAGACAGGAGACAGTGTATGCTTTTTTTGCTTATGCAAAGCTGTGAATTGTGACTCTGTTTCCCCCTCGGGCCCCATGCCTGTTTCCCGTGGCTGTCTGCTGGAACCGCGCCTCACTCTCTGTATTTGGAGGAGAGTAATCCTAACATTTCCCGATGCCATTGTGAAAGTCAAGTCATCTGAAAGTACTGAGTGTAGTTTCACACGCACGCTGGACGGCCGTCCACATCTAGCTTCCTTCCTTCCCCTAAACACCACGGCTCGCCAAGCCGCATCCTAATCTCAGCCCGGGGAGGGCCTGATATTCTGCAGGGTATGCCCTGAACTCTGAGTGACCCCAGCCCTTGTTTATGCCAGAAGAGATTCCTCTATCAGGGACTCTCCACCAGGGCTGGGCGGGGGTGACGCGGAATCAAAGTGCAGTCTTGGAACATTTGGCAAACATTAACCACTTCATTAGTGATGATGTCACGTCAAGCTCAACCGTCCTCCGGTTAATCTCTTACACAGCACTGTGGGTCTCGGCGCCAGCTTGGGGGCTTCCAGAGGGAGTGTGGGGCCAGGGGGACAGGGTGGGCACTACGATTTTGTGATGAGTCTGGGCTCATATCTGGGTCTGTATTTGCTTTCAAAAAGGTGTACAAGGATCCCAGAGTATCCACAGGGGACTAGACCCAGGACTCCTCAAGGATGCCCAAATCCAAGACACTCAAGTCCCTTATGCAAAATGGCATAGAATCAGCATATAAACCACACACCTCCTCCACAGACTTTGAATTCATTTCTAAATTGCTTATAATGCTACACAAATAGCTGTTATCCTGCATTGCTTATAGAATGACATGTTCAGGAAAGACAGACTTTTTTCCCAAATATTCTTGATCTGTGGCTGATTGAATCTGTGAGTGTGGAGCCCACAGATACGGAGGGCTGACTGTCTAAGGAGATTGAGAACCAGGTTCCAGCCCAGCTCTGCTGGTAACTAGATGTGTGACCTTGACAGAAGGTCATTTTGTGCAGAAGCAGGAGGCACATGGTCAGAGAGAACAGGGTCTGGATTCCAGCACGGCTCTTCCTAGCGGCCTTGGTCTCGCAGGCGGCTTCCCAAGCCATTACAGCCCTGACTGCTCCTCTGCGTTCCGCAGCGGGGCTGTGCTGATTCCAACGTCTATGATGGTATTTTGGTTAGTTAGTCTGTCATGCAAGATCATTTGACCAATCCCCTGTACTAACTTTCAACTGCTACTGTAAAAAAAAAGTGACCTCAAACCTAGTGGCTAAATCAGCACAAGATCAGCAGCTCAGAACTGAGGGTCTTTCAGCTCCTGAGGTCAGAAGTCCAAAGTGGGTCTTACTGGGCTGAACTTCCCAGTCTACAGGACTGGGCTCCTCTGGAGGCTCCTGGGAGAATGCATTTCCTGGTCTTTCCCAGCTTCTAGAGGTCGATTTCCTCTATTCCTTGTCTCAGGCCTCTCGTTCTATCTTCAATGCTCCCCTCCAATCTCTGCTATGTTGTCACGTCTCCTTCTGGTACTTCTAAGAGGCCCCTCGTGATCACCCTGGGTCCACTCATAAATCCAGCGGTGTCCCCAACTCAGGGTCCCTGGCTCCATCACATCGGCATGTTCCTTTCTGCCAATCAGGGAAGATAATCACAGGTCCTGGGGTTAGAACATGGGCCCCCCGGGGGGAAATTATCTTGCCTACCACCCTCTTATGTTAGATTAAAATTATACAACCATCACCCAGCAGAAAACGTCTGCTCCCCACTGGCACATGCTATAGTGCAAAGGAAGGAGTGGAAGGGGAGGAAAGCAGCTGGGATCCAACGGGGCTAGCGTCAGCAAACTGAACCAACCTCTGCTCAGTTTCCAGGCACAAAGTGAGCCTTATGATGTTACCTATCACGTAGATCTGTTGCGGAGATTACGTTAGATACTACGCACAAAGTGTTTGGTACAGAGTCCAGAACAACATGGAGAGAGCTGGTGCACACCGGCTCTGCAATCACTACACCATCCATGCAGGAAGAAAAGGACGGGTTGGCAAACACTCACGGGGGTCACTGTGACTTCCTGACATGACAGGCCTCTCCAATTAACTCAGAGAAGAACTTGCAGATTTCTCCTGTCAGACTTAATCATACTCTTCTAGAGTTTAAAAGCAGTAAATAAGGTGGATGGCAATTTAGAATCCACCAGGCACTTTCTCTCCTCATCTTTGCCATCTCTCTCCACCCAGATGTATTAATTCTGGCTACTCAGAAGAGGACACTAAGGGTCAGAGTGGCCGAGCCCAAAATCAAGTTGCTAAGAGTTTAGTTCTGCTTTTCCAACTGCAAACCCCACACCTTCTCCACCGAACCATGCTGTCTGCATATTTTTCACCAGGTGTCCACTCACCTATTATGCCTGGGAAAACAAGGACAAAAGAATCCAACAGAAATTAACAGCAGATCCAACTTCAAAATAGCTAAGAATGATAAATATGAAATGACTGAGCATAGATTTTATCGATGACATTTTTTTTTCGAGTATCTTCCTTGAGCTTCCAATATTACAGTTGGACTGATTTGGGTTTGAATCCTGGTTCTGACATTTTCAGTGATGTCACCTTAACCTCAACCTCTCTGAGTCTCAATGCCAGCGTCTGCTGGCACAAGGACCCAGGTTACCATCATTTGGACATAAATGTGAAAACGAAGGTGACTGCTGTGTGTCAGGTGAGTAGGGTCAGGCTCTCCTTGTGGAAAGGATCCAAGGAAGGGTTGATTGGATGAATCCTTCTAGAACCCTTGCAACTAAATGGAAACAGTGTTAGAGGTGGCAGGCTTGACCAGGGTGAGCCTGGATTTCCTTCTACCCATCCCACTCACATTTTCTACAGGCACTTATTTAGAGAGATAAATACTTAGGTTTTTAAGAAATCATACTCTGGGCCTTCTCCCTTCATCTGGGTATGAAAAGATTTAGAGTTGGGAGGTGTACCATAAATCCAGTGACAGCCTTTCTGGAACTGATTGGAGATACTTTCCAACCTAATTAAAGTGGTTTCCCTTTTTGACTTTGTTCCAGGTATCCATTTATTGCCCAGGCTAGAAACTAATTTGTAGCAAGATTTGGGATCCAGACCCTTATTCTGGGAGGGTTGTTATATGTGATTAAGTTAAACCATTTAGTTTAATACGGGAGAAGTAATTTGAAATAAAAGAAATTGCATTCCATATTCAAGAGATAAATATGCTTCTAAGTAAAAACAGAATTAAACTGCATGAAATATATTTTCTGAAACCAAGTACCTATTTCTGTTGCTATCAGAACACGGACTAAGGGATATTTGCCTCGGAATGATTTCTGCAACCAGGAGCCTAATTCCTCAGCACCCCTCCCCCTTTGCCTTTTCATTTCCTCTCCTTTCCAATCTCATGTGGTGGTGTCATGGTGAGGAACAGGGTGACCCAGCACAGCACTGCCACATAGAATCACCCGCAAAATCACAGCCAGCATCATCCGCCACCAACACAGTCATTACCGCCATTGTCCTCACCACGGACTTCATTCGTCTGAGAACCTCTTTTCGGATAAGGGAGGGTAGAATAAGGCCACAGTTTACCCAGAGGATGGAGGTTGAGGGATCCAATCTGCGCCTACACAAGCCTCCTTGGAGTTCCCTGCTCAACCTCTGCTAAGGAGATCTGGCTATTCCATAGCCGGATGGAGGAACCAGGGCATGTTTCTGACAACGTTGCTCAGAAACCTCTGCTAGACTCTGCAAGCTGACTCATCACCTCCAGGGGGAACTTGCCCTGAACTCTGAAAATCTGGATCTCCCTGCATGTCCTGTCTCAGCATCAACCTGTCCTCTCCTCTGTGATTCTTTCTTTCTACTCTCATTCCCTACCCTAGGCCCCACCACACGCTGCGCCCCATGTGGCTCTGCTCACTGGAGGCCCATCCCTAGAGCACAGGCACACTCAATAATTAATTATCAGGTGAATAAATGAAAGAAGTGAATGAATCGAAAAAGAGCCACTACAACCAGAGCTGGTGAGGACACAGAGCCCACGGAGAATTGTAAGGAGATGCAGCTGCTTTGGAAATCAGCTTAGGTGGGTCTTCAAAACATTGAACACAGAGTTACCATAGGACCCAGCAATTCTACTCCTGGGTACACAGCCAAGACAAATGAAAACGTGTCTCCACAAAAACATTTGCATGTTCATAGTAGCATTGTTGATAATGGCCCCCAAATGCAAATTCAACTAATGAATAGATAAAGAAAATGTGTTATAGCCATGTAATGAAATATCATTTAACAATGAAAAACTCACAAAATGTGGATACATGCTATAACATGCTTGAATCTTGAAAACGTTATGTGAGATAAGCCAGCCACAAATCATGCACATTGTGTGATTCCATCTGGATGAAATGTCCAGGACAGGCAAATCCATGCACAGAAGGCAGATTGGCAGCTGTCAGGCATAGTGAGGAGAGAAGGCAGAGCCACTGCTAAGGATTGTGGGGTTCTCTTTGGGGTGATAAAAAGCTTCTGGAGTTAGATGGTGGAGATGGTGGCACAACCTGGCGAATATAAATAGATAGATAGATAGATAGATAGATAGATAGATAGATAGATAGATAGAACCACTGAACTGTCTATTTAAAGAGGGAAGCTGAGCACAGAGGGGCTTTAGGGCAGTGGAAATACCCTGCCTGACCACAAGGCAGTGGAAACCCACGCCTACTACCAGGGGTGGGGTCTGATGTTCACTGAGGACTGAGGGACCCTGGTTGTCCTTCAGTACCACTCTCAGACTGGGGAAGTGGGAGGCTCTTCACGTGTTGGGGCAGTGGGTATTTGGGAAATCCTTGTAGCTTCCACTCAACTTTGCTATGAACCTAAAATCGCTGTACAAACAAACAAAAAAGTAGTCTACTTTGACAAACGGTGAATTTTATGGTAGGTCAACAATACCTCGATAAAGCTATTATTTTAAAAAGAAGAAACGCACCATGACCTGGAGCTGCCTGCTGCCCCCCGTGGTTGGATTCCCTCCCAACATGGGGCTGCCACTACTAGGCAGTGGGGCCTCCCCAAGGCGACGTGCCCTTGGGGTACTCCCCCAGCCTCTCTCCTGGGATCTGGGAAGTCTATGGGGACAAAGGGCCCCCCACCAATTATTTTCACAGATTCACTCCAGGAAGTTCAGCTTGAATGCTTCCACGATGATGCAGCCTGGGTGCTGGCCCCCGACACCACAGCCGCGCACCCCCAGCAAGGCGCCCTACAGCGCAGGGTGCTCGCGCTCACGTTAAATGATGGAGAGTGTCACCCTAGCTGGTCCTTGCTAGCTCCTGGTCTAGGTCAGAAGGCAGAGCTGCTTCCCATGGAAAAGGCCCATGGCTGACTTTGTGCAGCACCTCTGCCCTACCCTAGCCTACCTGCCCAGTGGCTCTGCACACCTAGAAAATCAGGGGCAGAGGACCTGCGACATTCTGCAGGATCCTATCAGAGATGGATTGAGGAAACCAGAGTTTGTTGAGAACTCGGGGGGAGGTTTCATAGCCGAGAGAGAGAGAGAGAGAGAGAGAGAGTGTATTAGCTATTTTTTTAAAATTCCCTCACGGATCTTTCTGTAGAATGTGCCATCAGAAGACAGGAGTCTGACTTTGAAAGCTTGGATGAATAAGCTACTGGTTATTTAAGATTTTTTTTTAAAGATGTGAAACAGACTTTTATAACAAACACAACTTCCTTTTTTGAGGAAAAAAAATCTTCAGATATTTCTACTTCAGGTTGCACAGCCCAGAATGTCCTGGGGACCCATCTCTCCACCTCTTGTCCCTGCTCATGTGCCCTCCCTCCATCCATAATCTGCCCTGGGAGATTCGGGAGCCTCCTTTCTGAGCCACTCCCTGGATCAGTCTTTATTATGTATGTTCCTTACTTAACCTTCAGGAAAGATTTGTACTATACATATCACTCAGTTCTGTTCTGCAGACTGTGAAGCTGAACCTGAGAGTGGTGCAGGGCTTGCTGGGGGTCAGGGGGCAGTTAAGAGGAGACAGTGAAGGGACAGCACTTCCCTGTGGTCTCCCAGGTCTCCTGGTGCAATACTGTGCTTTCTTCTTACCACCCGACTTTGCCCCAAGTTCTTCCTTGTTTCACAGGATGGGGAAACTGGTCCTCCTTGACACTGTCCAGGTTAAAATCTACAGGGTCCACCCTGCAAACCCATGGGGGTAGGATGGACTCAAATCCAGAAACGTCTGTTTTGTACCTAATGGTGGAAGATGTTACCAGAGTGAGAGACCTCAACCCCTGGGCAGGAACAAAGGCCTGTTTAATTATTATGAAATACAGACGACCTTTGCTGCATGTTGAAAGGTCTGAAAGAGAGAGAGAGGATGTGAGATAGAGCAGCAGAAAACACTTTCAGGGAAGGGCTGCCAGTCTGAGTACTTGGGCTGCCCATGGGTGAACCCAACACTGAGACGGAACTTTGAAACATCCACCCAGTACATTTCCTTTCTCGTGGAAACTGTTGGTGGGGAGGTTAGGTTTCTGCTTCTCTCCGAGTAGAAGAGGTGGGCTGTTATGCCACCCTCATCTCCAATGGAGTGATGTGGACAGAACCCTCTGCCCACCCCTGCCCCATGCTCTTGCCCATGGAGAATGACTTTCTAAGCTGGTTTTCCAGAGTAAAGGATATTCACTGGGCTGATTGCCACCAGGTCATATGTCCCCAAGGCAGGAATCAGGCTCTGTTCTTACAGTATCCCTACAATGAGGACTATTTTGTCCCCACATGACATTTGGTAATGCCTGGGAACATTTTGAGTGGTGGCAACTTATCCAGGGCTTTCTAGTGGCATGGGGTACATAGAGGGCAGGGCCACTGCTAAGTTTCCTGCAATGTGTAGGACAGTCTCCCACAATAAGAACTCTCCAACCCAAAGAGGTGCTGAGGCTGAGAATCCTGCTCAGAAAGGATATACTCTCAGTTCCTCCAGGCCAGTCACTATTGGCTATGTGGGAGGAGAGTCGGCCTTCCTGTCTCTGTGTCCCCTTCACCCTATCCCAGTTATCAGCTCAATGATTGACCGACCAAGGAACCTGGACCATCCACGACCAGGCTTCCAAAGCCAACTAACTGTTAGTGTCTGAGAGCACTGTGTTGGCTCTTGTCTTTATGTCCCTTTAGTATTAATTGGTGCACTTGGTTTTGGCTTTTTCTTGAATTATGCTCACAATATTCCTTTGGTCTGCAGACAAAATAAGCAAAGATTAGGGAGGCAGCCAGGAGCAGCCCTGAAGCCCCATCCCAATCCTCGATCATCAAAGAAGTGCATTTGGGGTGTACAAACTTCTGCGCAAGCCCTTCCTCACTGTTCTCCAGTTTTTTTCCCAGAGAACAACAGTAGGTGGGAGGATTTGGACGCCACAGCCTGACACAGAACTCCAAAATGCTAGCGTTGCGTTAAAGTCTGTCTTTCCAGCAAACCCATCACCTGTGAAATTGGGAATTGGGTGTCAGAGGAAATGGGGCAGAGATATTTCATTTGCAGTGAAAATTCCGGATCATCCCAAGCCCAATGGCCGAGACGCGTTTTCAGGAGGAACAGATGGGCGCCTGCGAGCACGGGGGCCGGGATGCTCAAGGGAGGAAGACATTTTAGCCAAACCTCCTGGGGGAGTCCATCTGGTCCAGGCCATGACAACACACCCCAGGAGGAGGCTAGATGAGGCCTGAAGATGCCTGCCGCTCTGAGGGGGCGGGCTTGTGTCAGGGCCTGCATTCTCATTGGCTGCCTGTCAGTCAGGTCTGGATGATGACCAATGGGCCATCTCTGAGAAAGAAGAAAGCCGAAGCTCTGTCTAAGGCGGCGACCCCAGGATTCTGATTCACTCCCAGGGCCGTGGGGGGACAGGGTGCAGTGCTCACCTGGCCAGCCCAGCTGCTGTGTCCTGGGAGGTGGACAGGTCCAGGTTCCATGAGTTCAGGGTGAAGGGCGGGCGGGCACGTCCAAGGGCAGCTCTCAGTGGGCATCTGATTCCCACAGCTGGGTGGTATTATTTTTCACAGCAGGGCTTTCCATGCTGCAAGTCATTAAGCCTCCCAAATCCCAAATCCCCTAGCCTTGCAAAACCTTAGCTAATTGGGTAACATGAGCATACTCTGAAATGCAACCCGCTCTGGGGTGATGAACACCCACTAGGAAACCCAGAGTAGCTCATCTCTCTGAGCACAGGAAAGATCAAAAAGGTGACATGGTGAAGGTCTAGCATGGAGGTCCTCAAACTTTTGGTCTTGGTACCCATATACACTCATAACCTACTGAGGACCCAAAGAGCTTTGGTTATGTGGGTTCTATCTATTGATATTTATACTGGTAGAAATTCCACCTAATATGAGTTGTAAATAGTTATCAGTGCATTTAATGCAACAATACAACACAACCATTACATTTTGGCATAAATAACATAATTCTATTAAAAATAATCATGGTTTCCAAAACAAAAACAAACAAACAAACAAAGCAATTTAGCACAATAACGAACATTGTGAATTTTACCCCAGGTGCTGGGGATGGGACCCAGAGCCTTATAAGTGCTAAGTAAACACTCTACCATTGAGCTACTTCTTCTGCCCTAAATCTTTAATGTCTGGTTTAAAGGAAGATGCCAGAATTCTCTCCTCAACTCCTGCATTTAATTTGTCCTAATTTTGTTGTTGTTGTTGTTAAAGGGTTTGAAGAAAATCCAGACTCCCATAGATATGTAGCTAGAAAGGGGGAATGTATTTTAATAGCTTTCTCAGGTAATTGGAGGTAGTATTCTTTGATACTACACCAAAACTCAACAAGGGGTATATTTTTTAAGATTAATTGCAATGTGGAATCTAAAACCATATCAACAGACTTTTTGGTATTCTATTCGATTAAACTTTATTGGTTCAGTTGCACACCGAATGGATCTTATAATGCACAAAACATTGGTCATTTGGGAAATATGGACTCCTTGGCTTATACAGAATTTTTTCAAATGTTTTCCCATTTCATCTATATTTCATTTTAAAAAAATCACATTTGTTAATACCACCAATCTCATCTCCAACGTAGTCAAATACTGGGAAGCTGTCAAGCTCACAATTGCAGATACAAATTTTCCCAAATTCTAATTTTCTCTTGAAAGTTGGACTTTGAGCACTGGCAACACATGCTGTCAGGATTTTTTTCCTCCTGGAAGTGACAGTCTCATTTTATTCATTTTCAAGAAATTGTCTGCCAAAGGCCCCAGTCTGAATAGTCATAATTTGCCTGACAGTTGTTTTTTCCCAGTGAAAATCATGTTCCCTGCAAACGTGGCTGGGTCAGCTCAGCTGGAGCAGGAGCAGGAGCACGGGTGGTCTTCTGGAACCATCCTGTGCGCAAGTGTTTGCATTTCCTGTTTTACGACACCAAACATTTAAGAGTTGTAGGCTCAAGGGTTGAGATTTGATGAAATTGATCACTTTCACTATTTCCATAGAGGACATTCTTAAAGAGAATCGGCTCCGTTCTTCCTTTCTTCTTGCCAGCATGTGGGAGAGAAGAACATAGCGATGATGACTCTGTCCCCTGGATTCCCATTAAGCCACCAGCAATTGGATCCACCGCTGTTTCTGCACCATGGGGGCAGCTCACAACACAGTATCGAGGGCAAGTGGTGTCTTTATGTTACTGAGTTAAGTCATTTGACCTCAAAGACCCCTTGAAAGAATCTTGGGAACTCTCTGGCATCCAGGGTCCACGTTTGGAAGACCACAACAACCTAGGGAATGGTGGAGACCTGGGAAGCTCAGTGTCCCTCAGTCTGCTCAGTGATCCTCTCCTGCTTGGGAGGGCTGAGGCTGGAGAGGCAGCTGGAATCCAAGTGTTTTGTTTTTTTGTTTTGGGGGTTTTTTTTGCTTTGTTTTTAAGAAAGAGAGTGCTTATTAAGGAAATGAAAAGAGTGTTGTGATAACAAAATTCTATCTTGTAGGTAGTAAAATGCATCCATAATCATAGTCAAGATTTTGGATTTTGATAGAGTTCTCCCGACTTGTTGTCTACGCCCATGAGGTGGTAGATGGACAGAAGGACATGAGACTACATAGATCATGCATCATGCTGACCTGTTTGGCTGCCCTCCTACAACTGCATCATGTAACAGGCCTCCTAAACCCCAGTTCCTGATGGTACCTGCAGTTTTACATATTGTCCTTTGATGGATCCAGAGTAAGAGTTCCACGGGGGCAGAGACTCAGATACATTTGCCATAGTTCCAGCTCTCAAGAGCAGGGCTTGGCCCTCATTCCTGAGGAGCTAGTAGGGAGTGGCAGCCAGGCCCTGCTTGGGGTCCCCTCCAACTGCAGCCCGGCAGAGCCTGCTTTAGCACTGTCACTTGTGAGAGCCAGGAGGGAGCCCGAGAGGAGGGCTTGTTGGGGGCAAGGGACAGGAAGAGGGTGTCAGGAAAGGTTTCAGGAGCAGGGATGCTGAAGGTGGTTTTAGGGGACCAGAAGATGCTGGCAGCACAGAAGGGGAGGGGCAGCTGGGGGGCGTTGACCAAGTGTGACTGACCGGCTGAGGGGAGGAAGGCAGGAAGAGGAGGCAGGAGATAAGGTGGAAGGGAGCCATATAACCAAAGGTCACGGCAGCAATGATAAGGCTTTTAGGCCGAGAGCCGTGAGGTGCCATGAAGGTTTCTTCCAGGACGTGGTGATAAGCTGGATTTTGAGAACACGGTGCTGGCCACAGCGTAGACAGAACATCAAGACAGCTGTGGGCTCCCCACAGCCACCTGGCTGAGGAGCCCTGAGGGTCTGTGGTGGGGAGGGAGCGTGGGGGAGGGAAGGCCTGGGAGACCTGTCAGGGGTGACCACGCTGTGAATCCTCCGTCCAGATCACCATCCCTTCACCAGGCAGGTCATTAGATCTATAAATCACAAATTAATCTTAAGAAATAAAAAGGAGCAAGGGAGGAGAGGGGCGCACGTGACTTCTCCCTCTGCCCTCCGCGTGTGTATTTGATGACTCGGGGTTTCCTTGGCAAAAGTCAATGAAACAATTAAGTCCCTGCCCATTTTTCCTCATCCTGATCGCAAACAGTGTGGAAAAGGCTTGCACTACACTTTTCACACGCGGGCTTGTTAATAATTCATGCACTCGCCTTTTTTCGGGTCTTTTGTCTTGTGCTGCTTCTACCCAGGGCAAAGTGGCTCTGCTCCCTCGGCTTTCCGAACGCCCATCCCTACAAACACACAGCTGGCCACCCCATGATTTGGGGCTGGCGAAATTCTTTTAATGTCCCATCAAAACCCCAATGAGGGATAAAAATGACCTTTGCATATTTCATCAACTCGCTACATGACAATCTGTCTCGCTTGGATCATTTTGCCCCGGGTCCCTGTGGCCGAGCCACAGAAGGGGGTGTTACTGCTACTCCGAGTGTGGTCCCTAGACCAGCAGCATCAGCTTCACCCTGGGAAAGGGTTTCTGAAGCTCAGCACTATTGACATCTGTGGCCAGGAAACCCTTTGGTGGGAACCACCCCATGTATCAAATGTTGAGTAGCAGCCCAGATTCTGCCCAGCAGATGCAAGAATGTCCAAAGGTCCCTGGGCCCACAATCTCCCCAGTGAAAGCCACTGCCCGAGACCTTGTTGGAGATGTGGGCTCCCCAGCCCTACCCAGAGCCAGTGAGTCAGAATCTGCATTTCAACAAGACCAGAGGTGATCCACAGGTGCTAGGTTCAAGGACTAGTTTCCCAATATAGGCTGCACATTGGACTCACCTTGGAGACTAAGAACATCTACTATCATGGCACCACCTCCAGAGATTCTGGGTCGCTGTGGGTAGAACATGCACACTAGGGTTGCCATCGGGTGACTCACATGTAGCAACATTTAAAGCCACCATTGCTCACGTTGCTTACCCCTGATCCTCACCTTTTCAGATGAAGAAACTGAGGCACAGAAGGGCCCAGGAACTTCCTCACCTGGAAATCAGTCCTACCAAGACTCACATTGGAAACATCCATAGCGAGTATCCCTGTCAAGGCTCTCCCCGTCCCTTCCAGTGTCTCTGACCAGGTGACCTTGACTTGTGTTTTTATTGCTTCACCCCCTTCCTGACCAGAGGGTAAGATCTTGAGGTCAAGGACGATGTCTACCTGCCTCAGCCAGGATATGTCTGCCAGGCACTTATACCACCACCTTGCCTTTAGCAGAGAAGCCAACTGGAGCAAGTGAATGGACGGACAAGATGGACCGACATCAGAGTCCAGAACTGAACATGCTTGGGTGCCAAGGTCCAATCCACTACACATCACTGAGGAGTCAGAAATAGGTGGCAGGTGTTCTGTTGGTGGCTTAGTGCAGTTTGACATCATCTGGCCAGTCTCTCGGGTTCAGTGTCTGCTTTGAGGCTGACCGTGGGCAGAGGTCTAGGTCTAGGTCAGGCAGCCACCAGGCATCAGCATCTCCAAGGGCCTCCTTATCTTTCTTGGGAACACCAAACCCAGCACTCCACCTCCGGGCCACCAGGCCCACTGTCTTCTTGTAGATAAGGACAACAAAGTTCAGAGCAGCAGTGAGCAACAGGGAGCTACCAGCTCCTAAGTGCTAAGAGTTAGCGTCCAGAGGGACTCTGTGAACCCAGCGCCAACAATCAGCAGAACAGAGGCAATGCCCTCCAGCTGCCCCCCTCCCCCGGGGCCAGGGAAGCACTTTGGATCCCAGCTGCTGACCCTCTTCACCTCTTCTAGCCCAATAGATCTTGCCACCCACTGCAGCCGCACTACCTCCTTTCACTCTTTCAGTATGTAGTTCCCCCGTCAGTTCCCCTCAGCCCTGAGCCCTGGCCCCTGCTATGCCAGTGGCCTATGACACTCTCCACTGCTCAGTCTTTAACTCTGAGGGGAAGGCCCGGGACCACATCTTCTCGGGGAGACACCTCTGTTTCTCGGGGCTGCCAAGCACTCTCGTCTCCACAGTCCCTGCCTGGTGGCAGCTCCTTATTTGCTGGCCATGCCTACAACGTGGTCAGCTTGGGGAGGGCAGTGGCCATGTTCATGTGCTTCACTTTGTATTCCAACACCTAGCCCGACCCTGGCACTGAGCATGTGCCGAATGAACGTGCATCCAAGGAATGCATCAAGCCCTGTGCCTAGTGCCCTGGCCAGGACTGGGGCTCATTGGCTCCATTTCAGTTCCATCTAAGATGGGAATTAGGTAAGGGGGGGTGGGGCGGGATGGGAGGAAGGAGGGCAGATGTTCGCTTTTGTATGGCTCTTCCCAAAGTTGCATTATTTGTCACATGATCAGAAAAGAATCTGGTATCGGCTCCTGCCTCCTAGGGCCTCCTCCCCTCCCCCAGGCCTCCTGGATGCAACCTGAATCATCAAAGGAAAATGACAGGGAGCCCCAGCAACCGCATTTCCTATGTCGGGGGAGAAGCAGGTGCACCCAAGGCGGGAGGTCAAAGTTCATACCAAACATGGGCAGGCATCCGGTCCCCTCAGAAGAGGGAATGCCCACCCAGGATAGCATATTGCCCAGAAACTAAGAGCTTTCTAGAACATGTGAACACAAATATTCACATGATTAAAAGTCAGCAAATCAGGACCACTGTCTCCTGGGAGACTCTGGTAGGTGCTACATGTGTGGCTGTGAGTTTTAGTTGGCTGCTCAGCAGCCCAGCAAGGAGAAGATCACCCCTTAGGGGGTGAGAGAGACAGAGATCTTCTCTCTCTCTCAGCCCCCAAGGTCATCATAGGTTTTGGAGACGCAGCTTGAGCCTGAGAAAGGTCTGGGGACGCTCCTCCCCTGGAGGAAGACCATACGGCCTGGGGTGCAGAAGTACCTTGGCCTGGGAAAAGGCAGGGAGGTCTGGGCAGGGGGACAGCCAAGACAGGAGTCCAGAGGCCACCACAGATCAGACACACCTGGGGTGGTGAAAGTCACCTGCCACATTCAGAACAGATCAGCAGGCCAAAGCTCTGGGCCACGGGGAAGAGGACGTGGGAGGTCTGGATGCTGGTGCACATGGCCCCTCGGGTTGGAGGCAGTCTGTGTGACTGAAGAGAATCCCACTGATGCCCCTCGTCCTGGATCTGCGAGGACAAGTGCTCAGTGACTGACCGTCACAGTATCCTCGCCTGATCCTCCTCAGCCCTGTGGGGGACCACTGCCACCAGGAGTGAGAAGGAAAGCCAACCAAAGGACCAAAGCCAGGCCTGTGACATGGAACCCGCTCGGGAGCTGGCCAGGCCGCCCACTGGGGTCAGGACGTGGCAGCGGGATGGGGGGTGACTTGAGTGAAGGCAGGATGACCCGTTTCAAGGGATTTCTGGGAAGTGGGGGCGCAGGATGGGCTAGAGAGGGCACTGGGGACAGCAACAAAGGGGATTTCCACTCCCGTGTCCATGAAGGTCCAGAGAAGAGTGGCAACCCTGAGTGGAGGAAGGGAGGGGCAGGTCGATGGCAACTGGAGGCAGGACCCAGGAAAAAGACAAGAGGACTGAAATCAGACATGGCCAGGTGCCTTCAGGCGGAGATGGCGGCTCAGGGCTGCACAGGAAGGGCAGACCTTCCAGGGCCACACCCTCCTCTTCCTCCAGTCCCTTCTTGTGGGGATAATTTTTTGAAGTGGAATCACATCATATGGTAGCAGCCATTTTAAAGGGGACGGTCCCGGGGCACTCAGTACTTTCAGAGTGTTACGCGACCACCCCTCCATCTAGTTCCAGAACGTTCCCATTGCTCCAAGGTAGAACCCCGTACCCGTTGAGCCATCTGTCCCCTGTCCCCATGCCGCAGCCCTGGCCATTATTAGTAGAATTTCCACCTCCACAAATGTGCTGCTCTGGTTAAAGTGTTTTGTATCAATGGAATTGGGCAACCTGTGGCCTTTGTGACATCCTGTTTGGTGTTCTTACCTTGTGTCCTACGTCAGTCCTCCATTCCTTTTGTGGCAGATCCACGTGTGGACAACACAACTGTGTACCTTCTCATCCTCCATGGACACTTGGGCCGGTTCCACCTTCTGACCGCTGTGAGCAGGGCTCCGTGTCGGGACACCTGTTTGAGTCCCTGTTTTCAGTTCTTCTGGGTGTGTATTGCCTGGCCATGTGGTCATTCTAGGTTTCTGTTTCCGGGACACCTCAGTCTGTTTCCCACAGGGGCTGCACCTTTGCACACTGTCCCCAGCCATGCAGGAGAGTTCCGGTTTCTCCACTGCTGTCTTGTCAACAGCCCCGTCCTTCCCCTTCCTGCTCATCACCGGGAAGTCAGTCTAGGCGTCCTTGAACCTGGCACTTGATTTATCCTGACTGGTCCACTGTGCAAATCAGCATTTCCTCTCATCTTGGCCAGCCAAGGCCACAGCCTCCGGTAAGTTTTAACATTTTTCCTTTAATCCCAAGAAACATGAAACCCCATCACTCCACACACACCCCACCCCCAGCCCTGCACCCCAGGAGGCCCCTAACTCCCCTGGACTCTTCTCTTAGATTCACCGGGCTCTCCCTTGTGAGGCTATCAAATAAGTTTCCTCTTACACACCAGGTCTCCCCGGGGTCCGGGCTGCCCAGATTAGCCGCGTCGAGAAGGATCCTAGACTGCTTCTGGTGCTACAGAATGGTGTACAATTCATTTGGGTTTTGGAACTGGGAAGCTAGTACACAGGCCCCACACTGGCGGTTCACGCCCAACTGTCCGTGCTGCTGGCCTGTATGTCTCAGCTCCTACCTGCTCCTGGCCGTCAGCACTCACAACTCAGGGCTCTCTCCCTGAGGTCCTCTGCAACCACAGCTCTGTGCAAATTCTCCTCTTGCCTCTTAGAACACTCTGAGAGACTGCAAAACCCCCAAGACTGGCCCAATCTCCTCCTTTAGGGCATGATCTTAGCAAATAACAGCACGAGCTCTCCTGATGGGTACAACAGAATTAAGGACTAAGGCGGAGATGACGACTTGCCTCCTGTATCCTGTCCCCAAGTGTGGCCTGTGTACCGTGACACAGTGAGCAGGAAGAGGTGGCTGCCTGGGTGGAGCAGATCTGAGGGTGTACACTGCTTTTCTCTCAATTCCCCTGCGCGTGGCAACCGCCTGGCACTGAAACGAGAAGCCGAGGCTCTGGGTCTCGCTGCCTCCCCTAATTTTTTTCCTGACGCAGAACTGTCAAGTGCTCACATTTCAAAAGCAGTCATCGTTTTGAAGGCCAACAATAAACTCTTGATCTTTGACTCGCTCTGTGAACCCCACAGGGTTTTAGACTCTGTTTTTTTTTTTCCTTCCAGTTTTTGGGTTTAGAGCTTTTCAAAGCCAGCACTGCCTAAAGCAGAAGTGTGCAAGTGAATTCCCCGACCACAGCTCAGCGCACGGCCCCCCAGGGCTGTGGGGGCTGATTTGACAGTCGCTGGGTAGAACCAGCTGCATGTGGTCAGCTGGAGCTGCCAGGCCTTCCCTCTGCATCCAGTGGGGAGAAGAGTCGGGCTGAGAAGCGGAGCAGAGCTAGGAAGACAGGCAGCTAACATCCCTGTCTCTCCATCTCCCACTTGGGTCGACTCAGGGCCCCCCTCCTGCCTCACTCTATTCTGCACAGCTCTCCCCATCACCAGCCTGAGGCTTTCCACGACTCCACGCTCCAGCCAGGGGCCTCATCCCCAAAGGGACCGACTGACCCCCTCACTGTCGTCCTAAAAGCCTCGATGCACTCTCTTCTCTACAGCTGGGGCTAGCCTGGGCTGGGTGCTCTCTGGCCAGAACTGGCCAACTTTTCTGTAAAGGACCAGAAAGTTAATGCTGAGGCTCCTCAGTCCTCCACACTATCTCTACCACAAATAACTCTGCCCATGGGTAAGAAAGCACCCATAAGCCATGTGTCAGCACATGGTTGTAGCTGGGTTTAAATAAAACTTTATTCACACACACACACAAATGTGACCTCCAGGCTACATCATGCTACCGACTCTAAATCTATGCAGAATGATGCCCAGTTCTGCATTTCAAAACAAGGTTAGCAGCTTTGGGAAGGTGGTCGAAAGGCTCTGTGGCTCAGTGCTCAGGCATGGTCCCACTCAGCCTTCGGAGCCTTCACTGGGGGTGCTGAGGGGCTATGGTTATGGATTCTCAGTACTTGATTTTTTTTCTTGTATAAAGTGGTATAATACATACGTCACATTTCTCTGCATTGCTTGAGAGAGCAAGAACATCAATAGTGTGAATCTTGCTACAGGAGATTCCTTTGGTCATAAATCTTTTCATATCTGTAATGATAGCAACAATGATTTTGTTTGTTTATTGTTTTTTAAGACAACTATATGGTCACACAAAAGCCCCCTCCCTAGGGCAGGCTAGTTCTATCTCTGTAAGATAGCTTAGGGTAGGTGCAGTGGACAGAAGGAGAGACAGATATTTTGCAATTGGTAATGACCAAATCTGCTAGTGATGCCTATTCACTTAGATGAGGCAGCTTCATGTGAGCGAGAATTAAATATTCTAGATTATTCGCACTTAAAAGGTCCACGATAACTGCATTTGCCCTGCTATGAATGGAGTAAAATGAGCTGGCAAGTTATTATCTCCAGGCTGAACCACATGGAACCGTCAGTTTTGTAACACAGATACCATCATACCTTAGGCTCTTCATATGGTTCAATTTACTCATGTTCAGTGCTGCTAAGGTTTAAACTTAGTTTACCTTGGGTGCCCAAGTGATAAATTGAAAGAAGGCCTTTGTGTTGGTGGTATATGCCTGAGTTCAATCTGGGGATCCACTGCTTGGAGAGTCTTGGGACATGTGCAAAGATTTTTCACTGAGTTGAATTATAAATGGATATTAGAAGTTAAAATGCTGTTTCCCTGAATCCTTCTCCCCTGACATAGTAGATGGGCTTCTGCAGTCTTAGCCTCAGGGAACATAAGCTCCCCTGCACACACACACACCCCCACTCTCCACTCCTCACCTGCTTCTGTGGCGAATCAGGTGTAAAAATCCCCTGCGCTCTCCTCCCACCTGCAGACCTGCTGAGCTGTGGAAACCAGCAGAGTGCGCTACAAGGTTGGAGTCGGTGACCCCAGGCTTCCTGTCTTCTCTGCCCCATAACGCTCTGCAGAACTCAGAGAATGATCTTGGCACTAATAGTGGGAAAATAAACAGTTCTGAGATGCTTAAGAAAAACAAGCCATTTTCTCAAAAATCAAGACATTATAAGAACTAAGAAAAGGAAAGGAGAGATTGAAAGAAAAAACGAATAATGAAAGTTCAGTCTCAGCTTCACCCTTGTTTTGAGTTGCGAGCTCTTGGGCGAGTAAGGGACGTGTGCCAGGACTAAGCAAGGCCACTACATGCTTGCTGATGTCCACTGTGGCTTCTTCTTAGGAAATGTCACTGTGCTAACAATTTCCCCAGCCTCCCTTGCAGCTAGGTGTAGCCAAATGATTACTCATTGGAGCTTTAATCAGAAGTATGATAGCAAATTTCAAAAAAAAAAAATGAGCTTTGAGAAGGACCATGCTTTTCTACTTCTTACCTCTTATGTCCTGGAATGCATGCATAAGAACTAGAGTCTAAGCAGCCATCATGGTCCATGAGGAAGCATGCTAAAATTAGGAGAGCAGTAAGGTAGCTAGAGCCTGTGTCCCTAAGGATTTCCAAAAGCCACCACATTAGTTTAGAATGACTTCCTCTGGTTATTCTTTCACTTGTGAACATAAAACCTAAAGTGTGTCTAAACTGCTATAGAAGAGTTTCTATTTTATGAAAAGAAATTCAATTATAATGCTACTAGTACCAAATGTCTAGGTTTGCTGTGTGCCTTGCATAGCTAATATGAGTGCCTAGTACCTTAAAGAAAACCAAGAATCTAAGATTCTCCTTGTCTTTATCTCTCCCCCCTACACACACACACACACACACACACACACACAAGCATTATTATCACAGGGAAGGCTTGTCCTGCAGCAGAGCCATTTTAACTAGCCTCTAGCATGAGTTTTCCTTTTTGACCTTTAAGTTCCTTGCATAGAAATAGCAAGTAGGCTAGAATGGTCTACACCATTCCCGTGTGACTTTCTAACACCCACCGCCAAACGAAACTCCCAATTCCTTTTTAACCAGCTTCTGCCTTGCTGATTTTTGTCCCTGGAAGTGACACCACTATCTGCACCGTCCACCATCACCCTGGCCCATCCTCAGGTCCTGGTTCTCCTGCCTTCCCTCCTGTCATAGGAGTCATCAGCAAGTCCCCCAACTTCTCCTAAAACCACCCACTGCCCCTCCACATCCGGTGCCTGCGTTTCTCCTCTTGACAGCTGCCCCAGCTCCCCAACTGGCACCAGGTCTGGCCTCGCTCCTCTAAAGAGCCAGAATGAGACTCGTGTGGATAAACCTCAGTCGGTGCCATGCATCTGACAAACCTTCCAAAGCCTTCCCGGAAAACCCCGTACTGAGCCCTCGGCCTCCCTACAGCACCGTCTCCCTGCCTCTCTCCACGGCTCCTTGGCTCAATCAGGGGCTTTGTTTCTGTTCTTTGCATCCACTAAGCTCATCCCTGCTTTGGGACTTCAGCACCTGCCAGTCTCCTTTTGTGAAAAGCTCTTCTCTCGAGTCTGTTCATGGGGATCACCCTGAACACTCAGATTTCAGCTGGCTCTCATCTCCCATAACCCCCAGTTTCCACCATCAAAGCACAAATGACTGTCTCTGGGGACTTGTGTTTGGGGATTTATCTATTTGTTTGAAACTCCCACTTGACGGAAGCTCCATAGAAGGAAACTTCTCTATTGGGCTCAGGGCTGTGTCACCTGTGCTTGGCCCATAGTAGGTGCTCAAAATGTATTCCTTAAATGGGTGAGTTATTTAGCTATGGCTGTTAGAATATTAAAATCAACTGGGTTGCTTTGATACAAAGCAAGGCATGCAGTGTGGTTTAGTAACTGGAAGACCTAGGAGCCACACAGATCTGGATTCCAATCTTAACTTAACCTCCTGTAACTCACTTGGCTTGAGGTAAGTAGCTACACTCCTTGACTTTGCATGTTCTCATCCCGGGAATCAACCCTGGCCTCACCTGCTGCTCAAACTATTAGAATGAGACGTTTTGCTACAAGAGGAAGGCTCATGGCAAATATTATCCCCTTTCCTTTTACACCCAGATTTATTATTACATCACCCCTAAATCAAGCCTTTATCCACAATGATGATCATTTAGTGTAATCGCTACAGGTGTACCTGTGCGACAGTTACAGCCTAACAGTTTCAGATGGTTAGGTTCACCTGTGAATGGTCTGGTTTCTCCAGGTGCAGTTTAACTTGAGTTGTCGCCTCTTAAAATACAAGGGCTTCACACAGCTCATAGAGCCCGAATCATCCGGCTCCTGCCTTTCCAACCTTGACTCTCCCATCAAATCCCCATCACCCCCTCGAGCCCAACATTCCAAACTCAGTGTCTTCTTCCTTTCCATTCCTACAACGCTTGATGGTCCCCTAGGCTGTGCGTGTCTGCCCCTGCACGTCCTCCAGCCTCAGCTTGGTGGTCACCAGATCACAGAAGGATACTCCATGACCATTTCATGGCTCTTGGCAAACACCCTGTTTATTTCCAGCAGGGTGCAGAGATCCCATCCAAAGCCATCCTGTTCACGTCTGTTTGCTTGTTCAACATCTGTCTGCACACCAGGGCATGCCCCCTGCAGGCCAGCCTCTTACCTGGCTCTCCTTCCAGCTCTGAACAGGTTTCCAACAAGAATAAACAAGCAAACAAACTTGGTGACATAGGGATTGCTTTGACTTGATCTCCTGCCAAAAGACAAAGAGACCAGGATTTGGTGTACCTGTGAGGTGAATTCATGGGGCAAGCAAATGATAGGAAAATGAGAAGAGAAGGAAACTGGGACATGGGGAACTTTCAAGCTCATTACCACTGTGGGCAACTGGGGCTCTTGCAGGGGTGGGGAGCAGAAAGGAATCACCATGTGGTCATACACTGCCACCCTGGGAGAGGCGTGCCTTCGTCTACCCACCGTTCACGTGAGCTGTTGGCTGAGGACTGTAATTCCTATAATTCCTAAACACTTACAGCTCTCTCCAAAACACAGGCAGAGGGGACTCCAGGGTCCAGAGAAAGCACTCGAAAGAATCACAAGGGTGGCAAGATAAAACCGAACTTCAGGCACACCATCTGGTATTGGAAAGGATGCCCATTTCCTTGTGACCGTGAACCCTGGTGACTCACCTAGTACACAGAGGGGCACATACATGACATGGCCCTGCAGATAGCTTCTCTCCTCTCTTCTCCAGTGACCTCTGGAGCAAAGCATGAGCCCGGAAGATGAAACCCTGTGGTCCCTGTTATGAACGCGAGTCATGGCAGCCTTAGCTAAATGCTCCACACGCTAGGACCCTCCAACCGCAGTTCTTGCTGGGGATTCGACATGATTTTGAAACATCCAATATCACATTAACAAGGTTTAGGCTGCAAATTATTTTCTACAAAGAGCCATTAAAAGTCAGTGATGAGTGGAAATAGCCTTCAAAATTTCATGTCAACATTGAAGCCCAAGATTGAGTTTCTCCTCTCCAGTTTCATTCAAATAATTACGTTCCCTGGGTTAAATGATTTTTTTTTTAATTCGATTGCATCCCATAGCCATATGTTTATTTTATTTGGACGAGGGAGAAAGGTATCTTAATTTCTCATAATAAGAGCTTTCGTGAAAGCCGGCGCTTCAGTGGCATGGTGGTAATCAAATCTGAATTCTATACAAGAGGAAAATTATATTGCCTTCCAAATTAATTTGCAAATGGTCACAATACTAATAAAATGCGGGCAAGATTGTGATTTCCCTTCTGCAAAAGTTTAGCTTCTCAATAACAAGCGGCAGCAGACTCGCCGAAGAGCACAATGTCACGAGTGTCTCGCGTGCCAGAAACCCTGAACCAAGCTGGAGCCGAGCAGAGGCAGAGACTAGCACGGGACAAATTTGGAGGAGGCTTGCTTCTTGTCCTTGTTTTCTACTTGCTTATGATCTGTGGGTGGCTGAGCCTGGAACCTGCCTGCAGCCAGCCACATGGACACTGGCGTAGAGAAGGGACCTCCCAGGACCTGGCCCATGGCTTTGCAAGCCCCCAGCCCCCTCTTCAGGAAGGGCCCTGGGGTTGACCCTGCTCCACTTGATTCCTAACACCTGCAGCACGGATGTTGCTCTGAAGCCCACCTCAGTGACGGATGGGTCTCTTTCCAGACCACAAGCTGGTTGATGACAAAAACTTAGTAGGTGCTCTGGTTTCCTGTGGCTAATGGAACAAATCGCCACAACCTGAGTTGCTTAAAGCAACACCCATTTATTCCTGGGCTGTTCTGGAGGCCCCAAGAGAGCCTTTTCTTTTCCAGCTTCTAGAGGCCACTGCAGTCCTTGGCTTGTGGCCCCATCACGTCCGCTTCTGCTAGCCCATCTCTGTTCTTCTCTTTCTTGCCTCCATCTTGAAAGGAACATGGTCCTTGGGCCCATGCAGGTAATCCAGGATCATCTTGCTCTTCCAAGACCCATCATCACATCTGCCAGGTCCCTTTGCCATGTAAGGTAAGAGTCATGGTTCTGGAGATGAGGACATAGGACTCTGGAAGGCCATCTGCTGCCCATCTCATCATTGTGCCCAGGAGCCTAGCCTAGAAAAGTCACAGGCAGGCAGTGTGGCTTCAGGGTGAGTGGCAATATGGTAAGGGCATTTAGAGCACAAGCTCTGGGTGTGAAACAGGCCTGGGCAGCCTGACCTGCCCCCTGTACCTCTCTGGGTCTGTTTCTTCATCTGTAGGACAGGGCAGGTAGGAGACCACCTAAGCTGTTGCCAGGAGTGTGGATGAGCCCCCTGAGAGTTCTACTCAGGGCCATTACACTCAGCTCAATAAGCAGCACCATGATGTGAGACTAAACCAAGAATCAGCAAATGAATTTTGTAAGGGGCCAGGTGGTAAGCATTTCAGCTCTGAAGGCCACATGGGCTCTGTCCCAGCTCTGGGGCTCTGTCCCAGCTCTGGGGCTCTGTCAGGGTGGTGCAAAAGCAGCCATAGACCACAGAAGAATGAATGAGCCAAGCTGTGTTCCCATAATTTATTTTTGGACATTCAAATTTGATTTTCACGTAGTTTTCATGTGTCATGAAACTTTTTTGCTGGTATTTTTCCCCATTTCAAAATGTGAAAACATTTTTTCTTAGCTTATTGACCACTCTAAAGCTGGTAGTAGGCTAGATTTAACCCATGGATCACAGGCTTGCTAAACCCTAGACTAGATGACCCCATATTCCCTTCTAGCTAAGAGTCTATGATCCTATCAACCAGACTATAGTCCTGGAGGGGAAGATGATCAAACCTAAAGTCAAATATAAATTTCACTTCCTTAATAGCTGGATTATCTCCAGTAGATGGCTTATCTTCTCTAAGCATCCGCTTGCCCAATGACCACATGAAAAAGTCACACCACTTATGGAAATGGAGATTAAAATGAGCCAATCACACAATATTGTGTCAAAGTATCACATAATAGATGCTCAATAAACCATGGATCCCATCCACCACCATCTGTCCTGGAGAAAGGGTGCTTCTTCATTGGAAGATTCTTTCCTAGACCAACCTGCTCTTAAAGAGGCAATCCCTAGTAAAGAGGTAGCGTAACCAAAGGCTTTCTGCCATCTTAACAGCAGGTCAGACCTGGTGACCTACCCAAAGTCCTCGTGACTCAGGAACAGCAGGACTCTGGGTGATTTTGCACACTGCACTCCCTCCCCAGAACTGGCTTGATGGAGGGAAGAACACCTCTGTTGCTGGGTTCCTCTGACGGCTTCCCTCCCTGCTGGAGGTTGAGCCTGGTGGGAATCCCGAGGTTGAATCTCAGGGTGATTGCAGTGGAATTAAGGGTCAGAAATAATTTCTCAACTCATTGGGAGTGAAAGAAGGAAGCCGGCAAATGTGCTCTGCCTTGCACACGCGACTGGATCTCTGGTCCCCACCCCCCCACCCGGTATAACAGAACCCTTCTCCCTGCGACGTGACGGCGGGACAGGAGCCCACAGTGATAAAACACAGCTAAGCGCTTACATCATTTTACAATCAAGCATCTCCAAATCTGTTTATCTGATCAGCCCAAAATTCTGTCAGAGCGTTGACATGTGCATTTCTAAATAATTTCAGGATGTCAACCTGAATAGACCCGCAGAATCGGAAAGTTAATTATCTTTGACAACTTTGCCAGCTAATTTCCTATTTATATGTAGCAAACCGGGGGCCTCTTTCATCCCCTCCTGTCACAAAGGATTTATCAATCAAATCAAGGCCTAAAATTGTCTGCCAAGGCATTCCGGCTTCCCAAAGGGGCGTTTATCTGTTTGAAATCTCGCCGACTATCCAATGACAGCGGGTTGACGGGCGGCAGAGAAGGGGCTGCTTCCTTCCTGCCCAGACCCCGGCAGCGAGGCCCCCCTGGACACCCCCAGCCCCCGGCCAGCACCCGAACCCGTTCTCCCTCCTCCTGTCTTCATCTGGCTGCACTTGTCTTGCCCCCATTTCCAAGTGACACGAGCTTCACCTCCTGATTTCAGATGACAGGCCCCACCGAACACCAGAGCCCGCCTGTCCAGGCTCATCCGCTGACCCTCACCCAGGCCAGCGCGACCTGGGAACCCCAACAGTCCAGTGCTAACAGACGGTCTGAGGGTGGCAATCGGGGCCCCGTCTTTGCCACTTCCCTCAGACAGGTGGCTGTGTTCAACTTTAGAGGCTATTTCCGCAGCTGGGGTCCCTGGAAAGGGGCTGCCCTCGGCCAGCCTGGGCCAGGAGGCTGCTGGAACTCCTGCCGCGGTTCCTCGTGTGACACTCCCAACTGCCCAGGAGGCAATGCAATCGCTGAAAGATGAGAAGGCTGACCAGACCTGCCCGGTCCCTGCCCACCTACCACTTCCTGCCCAGAGGTTTTCCACCCTTTCATTCATCTGTTCACCAGTGCCCACCTAGCATGTTCTCAGAGCCGATGGCCACGTGTGAGAGGTCCTACCTCCCAGGAATCGAATGCAGTTCATTCATTGCTCTGGTTTGGCCAGCCTCTCTCAGGTACCCATGTGAAGGGCATGTTCTGAGCACTAAGGTTAGAAACAAAAACAAAAAATCAAAGGAAGAACAAATGGCTGCCTCCCAGAGCTTCTAGCTGGGGCAGGGTCAGGACGGGGCTGGAAGGCAGAACCCGGCTCACCTCTTGTTTCAATAAAGTGAAGCTTTTTTGGAATTCAGTGGCGTACATTTGCCCATGTTGTCATCGGCTGCTTTGGTACCACGTAGCAGTGCCACATTTGTTGTAACAGAGACCCTATGGCCCACGGACTCTACAAGACTGACTACCTGGCCCTTTACAGAACGAGTTTGCTGACAGAAGTGATTTCAACCCAAGAAGTGGACACAACATAATTTTACCAAATTACGTATGAATATATCACAACAAATTATAATGCACCAGAGAAAATTATAATTAATTTTGAAACAGAGAAGTGGAAAGAGAAGTCGGTCGTCTCCAGAGGGAAGTCCCAATGGCAGTTGGCTCTGCAGGTCTGCCTCGTTTGCTGCTGTTGTCCCAAGGCCGGGGACAGTGCCTGGCACAGAACAGGTGCTCACTGGAAAGGACTCATTGGCTACCAAAGTTGAAAGAAGAATGTTCTGACGGTGGAACAGGCAGGTGGGAAGGTTCCAGAGGTTTGATAAAGAAGATAACAGGTAAGCCTGATGTTGAAAAGTAAAAAGTATTCACCAAAAGAGGAAGAGGAAGAGGAAGAAGACAGAAAGGTTTTCTGGGAAAAGGACATTCACTGGTCAACTCCACAGCCCAGAAGCAGGGCAGTGCACTGAGGAGACAGAGATGGGGACCTCAGGGGCCCAGCTCAGGCCCAAGGGAAGAGGGGCACAGAGAAGAGGCCCACTGTAGGAAGACCTGTATTCATAATCCTGTTGAGGTCAGGCAGTGCGTCTCGGGTTCCTGCCTTTGGGACACCTTTCTCGGAATGGGCCTTGGTCCCCATTTTTCCTCTTGGGAGTGCTCACTTCTCAGTCCTTTGCCTTGAAGAGCTCCAGGATTCATGCCTATTGGGTCATCCTAGTGACCCAAGGCTAGGACCCTGTTCAGAAGCCTAACTGAGCAAGCAGACTCCATGGTTGGTATTTATTTCATGGGAACACAAGGCACTGGGGCACCAGATGTTCCCCATAGGTAAATTTTAGGGTAACTATCAGGTCAAACCATACTGGGTTCAGGGCTCTGTTTATTAGAAGCTCACTTCTGAGCCCGGGGCATGTTGAGTGAGCCCATGAATCAACTCTCACTTATCCATGTTCGGAGAGCAATGCCACCTGCAGTCCGTAGCATCCAAGGACAGCTGGGTGTTGGCAGATGTCCCTTATCCTGTGTTCCTCCCAGTCTGCTGCTGGCATCCAGGCTCCTTGGAGGGTGAACTTGACCATGCATGTCCGCTCTGAGAGCTTGACAGTGCCAACTTGCCTGTCTGTCCACGACCTCTCTTGCCTCTGTTCTTGTGATGACATTTCTGCATGACCAGGTTAGAGTGAAGCCATGCTAGATGAGAAAGGGTCAGTCCCTGGACACACTGCCTGCTCCTCTTTCTCCGCCATGGCCCTGGCCTGTCTTCCCCCATGCTTCCCCCCGTGTGGAACTCCGGGTGCCATCAACAGGTGGCATGCTTGGAGCACAGTGATTATGACCTCAAGAGTTCAAAAATAGACACCGTCTATATTTCATGCTGATGCAATCAGATTCCAATTGGTAAATGTAACATGGCCAGGAAAATGCATTCTCGTGTCCATTTTGCTGCACACTCTTGGTAAGATTGCATTTGGGATCGTCATGTACGTAGCACACATTTTGAGAGCCACTGGAAGCCAGTATTCAAAGGTGGTTATGAAGGCTGGTGTATGTTATGAGTAATGGTGGAAACAGCTCTAAATAAATTGTACTGGGAGCTGCAGAAGCAAGAAGAGCTATACTAGTTCAATATAAATTGGTTACAAACACCATGGCATTGTGAGTAATTAGTGCTATTATCTTTTGCCTTTGGTGGAAGATATGAAATGAGCCAAGAATGGTTCCTGGGATTAACAGGGTCTGGACCTCTCAATGGCTCTGACTGGACAGGAACAGATTTATGTTCTCTGCCCATCACTAGACCTCATATGGACCTATGAACTGTGTAATAATATTGTATAATTAAATTATTTTTGTGGTGCTGGGGATTGAAGCCAGGGCCTTGTGCATGCGAGGCAGGCACTCTACCAACTGAGCCATATCCCCAGCCTCCAATTAAATTTTTAATATCGTGTTAGAGAGAAAGCCAGCAAACAGCCCAAGACCCTTCACCCCCTCCACTTGAAAGACAGCTGGCACTGACCAGAAACTTCTCTTCAGTCTCCTCCCCTTTCCTCCTAGTTCTCCATATTCTCCAGAACTTTCCATTCCATAAAGGGCCCTCAAAGCATACTTCTCTTCTCTCCCCAATCTCTTTAGAATTCACTCTTTCCCTCCTGCCCCCCACTTTGTTGTTTCTAAGTGACTCAGTTTGACCCATCCCCAACTTGGCCCAGAACCCAGCCTCTCTAGGCTTCTCCATTCAATTCATTACCTGATTTCCCATCTCAAAAATCTAGAAGTGGCTCCAGAAGAGACAAACTCAGAGCTTTCGAGCACGGCTGCTTCTCCATGTTCCCCTGGGAGGGGATTCCCCCACCACCCTCCCACCGCTGAGTTGCATTCCTCAAGTTTGCCAGACTCAACGTCCAGATTTTCCCCAAAGGGCAGAGAAATCAAATAAGAATCAAAATCTAGGCTTTGGTGCTTGCAAGAACACTGCTTTCCAGGTAAAATAAAGACTTGGGTAGTTGAGGGGATGATACAAGAGGCTGTGTCAAGCGACTCTTGAAATTATACAACAGGTGGAGAAGACAGACGCCAAAGGACGGATGTGGCAGAAATGATGACACAGATCGGAACGTTAATTATGTGATCTGTTATCCATTTCATCTTGGCCCTTTGTCACCTGGGTTTCTGCATATGCAATCAATCGGTTCACATGGGTAAAAACTCACGTCATGGGAGATGTCAAATGGTGGAAGACAACCGGCAAAGTTGTTCTTGATAGCTTCTCTCTGTAATCAGTGGAAACTCCTTAGTGGTGTGTGTGTGTGTGTGTGTGTGTGTGTGTGTGTGTCCTTGATCTCAATCCTGGAAAGCAGGTATGCGTCTTCGTTTTATAAAAGATAAAAAAAATGAAATGAGAT
Organism: Marmota marmota marmota; assembly: GCF_001458135.2. Taxonomy (NCBI): domain Eukaryota; kingdom Metazoa; phylum Chordata; class Mammalia; order Rodentia; family Sciuridae; genus Marmota; species Marmota marmota. The sequence goes on along the minus strand of NW_026000222.1, from coordinate 6,809,528 downwards.
TTTAGGAGCTTTTTCCCTAATGAACAGACTTCAGTTTTTGAAATAATTTTAGGTTTGCAGAGGAGGCACATCGAGCTCCTTTACATGGGCCTTCCTCCCTCCTTCCCCCAACACCCCTGCTTTGAACACCGTGCACTAGTGAGGTGGGTTTGTTATGACTCAAGAACTGATATTCACACACAAGTATGCATTAAAATCCAGAGTTTTCAGTGGAGTTCACACTTGGTAGTGCTACACATGTCTAAGGGTTGTGAGTTGGTTTGGATTTGGGCTTTTTTTTTTTTTAACCTGTGCTTTTCAGCATCTAAGGGCTCCTTAAATTTTTCTTTAATGTACCAGGGCAACCACCTTTATTAAAGCAAGGCAAGCGACTGGTCCTCTCACACCCCGTTTCCCTGACGGATAGGACTGAGCTCTTGGCGGCCGAGCTGGGTCACCCTGTATAGTGGCTGTCAGAGCCCAGTGAAGCCACCTCTGTCACTGTCTCCACTCATCCCGGCCGAAGGCTGCAGGCAGCAATCAAATGCTCCCCAGGACAGACGCTTGGACAGCGAGCCAGCGGGACATCCTGAGGACCATTCCCTCTGACAGTGCCTGCTGGGAGCAGCCTACAAACAAAGCCTCCGTGCACACGGCAGTTTGTCAGTGCCGAGGGTGAGGGACACGGTGATGACATGGCCTAACTCTGAATGGCCCTCCCAACCTTTGGGCCTTGGAGGGTTCACTGAGGGCACCATCCCCTCAGATGTCACACAGCAATGGCCAATGCACATGGGGCAGCAGATGTGCACCTGTTGCTTGACTTACCAGGAGGTTCTGTGAGACCACAGCTGTGTCATGCTGGTCGTCACCCATGTGTGGACAAGTGTCTCGACCCCTTAGGAGCTCGGTGAGCTTAGGCTCTGGGGCTCAGTTCACTCTCCTGCGTGAAGGAGCCAGCCCTCCCTGCTCTCCCAGCATGGCTGAGAGGACACGCCTCGGGAAGAGTCAGCTGGAGGTAATCTGGGAGCTTCTTCTTAGGTACCAGCAGCTCCAGGGAAAAGAAATGCAGATCAGAGAATCTGCGGCCCACAGTCCTTTCTGGACAAGCAGAAAATCAAGGCACAGTCTTAAGAGGCTTGAAGTCTCAAAGGGCAAGAGCCTTAGAAGGGCTACGACCAGGTGCTCCCAGCTTAGTCAAGAAGCTGGCTCTAAGAGGTCACGTGAGTCCTGAGCTCAACTGCAGGACAAGCCTCCGACCTGGGCCTTCCCTCTCCGGGTCTCAGTCCTTTTCCACTATGAGGAGCAGCCTTGTCCTGCTTGATCCTTGGACACCCTTGCCATAGCCATATTGCTGTCAAAACTACAGGGGCCACCCAGTGGGGGCTGCACATGCCCCTGTCACCTGCTCTTGTTGGGGACCTGTGTTCGAGCCTTGGCATAGCTTTCTCTGTGACTGTTTCCTGGTTCACAACAAGCCCTGGGGCTACTCCAGTTCCCCAGCAACCTTCACAGACACCGGGTACAACCAGTTGTTTTGTTTTTTTTTTTTTCTGAAAATGAGAGCCTTTATAGCAACCCCAAATAGTCTTCCTCAACCTGCATTCCTCAACCTTGATCCAACAGACTTTGGGGCCTGACATTTGTGGGGACCCTCACGTGCAGAGAACAGGATGCTTAGTGGTTTCCCTGGGCTCTATGCACCGCATGCCAAGAGCACTCTGCTCTCCCCCTGCTCCAGTGGTGGCAATCACAATGTCCCCATGTACTGTCTAATGTCACCAGGGAAAAAGGACCTTGTTCCCTGGGTTAAGAACCAACCAGGACTGTATAGGTTAGAGTGCAGGACCCACAGCTTTTCTGGGTAACCATCTCCTCTGTGGCCCACTCTGCCAGTTCTTAGGACTGGGCCCGAGCTCAGGTCCTGGGCCTTTTAGCCACCTCCACTTTGACCTTACTGGCTCAAAAATAAATAAATAAATAGATTCAAACAAGCCGACGTGCTCTGGAGTCAAAGGGCTCCTCACTACTCTTTAGGCCCCGTTCTAGCCGGCAGCTCTACAGGGCGTTCCTTTTTTCCCTTCCGAGTCACCAAAAGCAAGTATGACGTATGTTCTAGAATCTTCTCTGAGCAACTTCCAAGTCATTTTTCCATTTTTGAACATTTATTTTTTTAAATGATTCTTTTAACAACAGAGGTATGGAAGACGGGGAGAGCAGGGCAAGTGCCACTAAACCACGACTTGCTGGAAATGTTACTGATCATTGTCACCATCACCATCATTTCTGTTTCCAGGCTGAATCAAGAGGCAATTCTCAGAAGCCTCAGAGCCGACGGCATCTAATGAGAGGCAACCAGGATCGGCACTCTCAGGACTTCATTCCTGGTTGTCAATCCAGTCGAAACGCCGAGATACCACTGAATAAAGGATTCTCAGCTCCACACTGAAGAGCAAATCAAGATTTCCATTAAAAGAAAGAAAAGAACCCAGCGTGTTCCCGGGCTTTTTATTCATTTGTATACCTATAAGCAGCAGCTGCAACTTTGCATACAAGTGATTTCTTTTTACATAAATAAAATGTGGGTGGTTTTTTTTTGCTATTTTTAGTCACTGGAGCATTAAAAAATAAATAAAATGGAAGTCATTGAAAAGAACTGATTAAAAAAAAAAAACAACTTTGTCGGCTTCCTGGATGACTTGCTCCAGGTTTTTTTGAAAAGTTTGTCGTGCTTCCCACCCCCAATTCAATTTACTCGCACCCCTGTAGACCTCTGTGCTTTAAATTGCTGCTCCGATTTCTGATGCCAAGATTCCTTTCTCCTAAAGATGTGCTGCTGCCTAAGATAAATGATGTTCGTGGTTTTAAAAGTGCATTTAAGCACGGCGTCGAGAAACCCAAACATGAAGACGGAAAGTCGGAGGGAAAGGTGTCAGCAAGTCGCTGCCCCAGGAGGCTGGTCCCTCTACAGGTAAGCCGCTTGTTACAAAAATGTGGAGCGTAGCCTCAGGCTGTGGCTCGTGCCCACTCGGGACTTAGGACTTGGGACTCGGTTCCAACATTGAGCTGGCCTCAGCCCGTCCACCAAAGACATTCTCCCGTGGGGCGCCATGGTTCCCTGCAGCTGGCTGGCATGATTCCCCACGCCTCCACGCTGTGCTCACCGGCTCTTCTTCCCAGAGGTCGGAAAGACTAGGACCTCAATAAGTTCACAAATCCCTTGTTGAATGAGCTGAGGACCGACACCTATTCCATTTGCCCTTCCTCGCTCTTCAGTAATAGGCAAGCAGTGACAAGATGTCTCATGATGAGTGACCATCACCCTGACCTAGTAGATTAGAGCCATTAGTTCCACATACCGTCCACGGGGCTTTCCTTCTCATGGTCCTGTGGGTTGGTGGTATGTAATTGACTCAGGAGGGATGGTGTAGGGTGCCCTCATTCACATGGCTAGTGGTGGGCTCCTTGTCAGATGGGGTGACAAATGGGTAGTGACTTAGCCATAGGTGTCACCTCCCAGCAGGCTAGGCTGGGACCACTTGTGTGGTGGCTACAGGATTCCACAAACCACCAACAGAAGGAGCTCACTGCATACATGTTTTGTAAACCCTGGCTGCTTTACATTGGCTGATTGGCCAAGGCCTGCCCTGAGGCTAGCCAGCTCAACTCAGCATGAGAGGCCACTCCCAGGGCCACACTCCAAAGAGGAGAATAAGGTATGGTCATTTGAATAACCTATCACATCTGTGCATTAAACAAATACAATTGATCTCCAATATTGGCAGAGTCTATATTTGCAAATTGACCTCCTTGCCCATTTATTTGTCACCCAAACCCCAACACAGCTAGCACCCCGGTGGTCATCTGCAGACATGCAGAGAATGACTGAAATACCAAGGGTCCCAGCCAGCATGCTCCCCACCGAGGTGGCACAAGAGAGGCTCTGTCTCCTGTTCAGCTAGGACCCTTCTCGAAGCCTCAGTGCCGCAGCAGTTGTCTCTGTGCTTCGTGCTGGTGATTTTGCTATTTGAAATGGCCCTGGAAGGGGTGCTGAAGCACAGTGCGTGTCCATGGGCACAAGGGGCCTCATGCCAAGGTGGCTTGATCCAGGCATAGGTCACTATGCTGTTGTCTGTGGGCCCCGTGCTATCGAATCAGTAATTAGATGAACTAAGAAACACATGGAAATGAAACGCATAGACCAAGCGATGCACTGGTCACTTGGCGAAAGTGTTGTGACCAGGGCCTCACGAGAGCAAAGCCCTGTGATCCCCTAGGACTCGACCTCTGCGGCGATATGGTGGATATGGTGGCGATATTCAAGGAAGTGCCATGAACAATGAAACTGTGTTTAATGAGCACTGTCTTCGTGCCCAGCATTAGGCCGCAGCTGGGTACTCGGTGAGGACGCTGCTTTCAAGGAACTTCAGATTCAAGCGCAGGGAGATGCAGGACTCACCACATTCATGACTGACATGAACGTGCGCACAGTTCCAGGAAGTCAGAGAAGGCGCCTGAGGATGCCAAGCACGAGCAGGGACCTAACAGGGGATAGGAGGGCATTGCTTGGGTCCCAGGGAAGTTCCTTCGGCCTGCAGAGCTTGTGTAGGGGTGCACCACGGGGGCCCTCCCAGGGGCATATCTGAGTGAGGGAAGCCCCATCAGAGGGAGAAAAGGAGCCACCAAGGACTTGGGCAAGCCCACAGGCAGCCCTGGAGATGGCAAAAGTGTCCCCAGTTGAGGCCTGAGGCTTTCTATCCCCCATCAACCAGTTATAACTGTGCAGGGAGCAACTCCCTTGGCAGAAGACAATGTGCAGGAAAGAGCTCTCAGCGGGCGACAGTCAAGGCGTGGAGGGGATGGCAGCTTTAGATGGACAACAGGAGCCACGCTCCCCAGTACTCATAAGGGAAGGCAGGGCCAGAGGAAACGGAGCCTGACAAACAGGAGACAGCATGTGCAAAGACCCTGTGGCAGGAGGAGTGTGAACACCACCGTAAAGCAGACCCAGGTAGGGCTAGAGCACAGCAGCAAGCGCCAGCATGGAGTGAGAGGCAGCTGGAGAGCAGGACAGCCTGAGAGCACCAGGGCCTCCTTTTGTCCTCATGCTGAGAGCAACGTGAAGTCACAGAGGCTTTGGAGCAAAGAAAGCAATGAGCTTCAGTGACAAGAACAGGCGAGGTCCAGTGGATGGGGGAGACCAGGCGTGTATGAAGCAGAAGCTAAGGAGAGCCTGAAAAGTGGTGGAGCTGGGCTGTCCGGGAGGACGTCAAGAGCACGTGATCCCCATACAGCTGTAGGGAGTCGGGGGCAGGGAACGCGGTGGAGACTGCTCAGTTCCTGGCTCCCCTAAACAAATAAACGAACCCTCTGCTGAGGTGGGGACTTCAAGAGGACAGGTTGGCCAGAGGGCGATAGTCACCAGGTTAGAATTGGCCACGTTGTGCCCCAGTCAAGTGCGACCCATGGGCTGGCACTCAGGCCCGGGAGGAGTCACAGCACAGACATAGTGGAAGTCTCCAGTGGGGACTGACACTGGTCAGGGAGCAGAGAAGAGCACCTCAGACAACACTCATGGACAGGGAAAGGAGTCGGGGCAACGGAAGACCCTAAAGAAATGCTCGACAAGTGGGAGGAAGGAGGGGGAAGGAGCCGGGGACCTGCTTCCCGAGGAAGTGGGCCATGGCACAGGAGCTGCGAAGGCCCATGAGGCCACACTTGCACCCCCCCCCACACACACACACACACACACACGCTGGATTAATAACCCAAGACAGGTGAGGTCTCAAGTGTGAGAAAATAGCTGATGCTTCACCACCCCCACTTGGGGAAAGGAAACTCTGTGTTTTATAGGGACAGACATCATCATCTTGCTGGATAACTCATTCTCCCTTGATTTTGTGTTTGGCTCGTGGAAGGAAAAGGTACGAGAATTCCTAGCACTTAGAGAAATGATCGTGCAAGTTTTAAGCCAAGGACACACTTTGCCTTTGATTAGCTTGGGAACGACCTGGTCTCTGTTGCTAGAAAGAAGATCAAAAGCTTGGAGAGAAACCAAATAGATGGAAATTAGGCAAGAGTAAGATGCACTCTGAAACCTAAATTTTTACAAAGTTCAACACGGAATCCTGGTGAGTTTTCAGGGGGTCCTGTCATTCATTGTAAACTGACGCAACCACCCTGGAAATGAGGGTGGCGATAGGTGTCAAGATTCATGAAAACAGTCCTGTTCCTTACGGTGATCATTCTGTTTCAGTCAATTTCATCCAAGGATATGATTCAATATAGACAAAAGAAAATAAAATTCTATGCATGCATTTATTCAATGCAGATTTTCCCTAAAAGCTAATCCTTGGAAACCACATAAATGTTCAATATTTGGCGACAGTTTTAATAAATATTTGTAAAGTAACAGGACGTAATACTGAAGAATCGTTAAAATGACTTTAAAGCACCACAGGGGAAATTGCTGGAGTGTGAATAAAAACAGAAGAGAGCTTGGCTATTGTCTTATCTGTGAAAATTACTTATGAATATGGAGATAAAAATGAAAACCTCGACGTACACACTGGTATCACAGATCTTCAATTTTTAAAGCCATTAATATTTTTTGTTTTGCCTATTCATTTCAAATATGCAGGAGGAATATCTGGTGGGGAAAAAAGGACCAAAAGAACACCACCACCTTCCAAAAGGGGCTCCGAAGCGTACCAGAACAGAAGCATGACTGGGCTCTGGATGGGGCTGTCTTGGCTCTGGGCTGGGATGTTCCAGAAGAATTAAATGCCAGCGTCTTTCTCCTTTGTTCGTTCAGTGCTTGCTGATAGAAGGTAAAATGAAGTCTCCAATTTGCTAAGTGTTCAGAGTCTCTGAGTCTCAGCCCCATCCTTCACATCACCTCTGCAGAAGGAATCATTTGGCGTTAGCAGAGTCCTACATAATTAAGCAGATAGAGCCTGCTTCTCACATAATGAGACCTGGAGGGATTTGAGAGTCCAGCTCAGGAGACCAATAAGGAGGGTTACAACTCGAGTGTCGGCTGGTGGACCAAGTACCAGATCTGGAAGAATTTAACAACTCCCCGAGCACTTGGCCATACTGCCGTGTGGGGAGGTGTGTGGGGCCACCTGAGGGGGGCTTCTTTTGCCTCTGCTGCCCCCTGGTCCTTCTTGAAGCTGCACTGGTTTGCAGAAGCCTTCCTGGCAGGCAGGTCTGACTGTAGATCCCATAAGAACCGGGGACAAGAGCCAGTGCTGGCTGGAGTGCAGGTGGCGCACAGGGAGCCCCAGCAGCCACCACTTCTACTCAGATGAACCGTCCCTCTATTCCTCACCAAATCTGAATCCTTCCAGCTGCTGCCGTGGTCTTCCTGGGAAACATTGGTCCTTAAGGCCTGGCCAGGGCATGTAGCTTCAGTCTGGGCTCTGGGCTCTGGGCTCGGGTTTGTGGTCAGGAAATGGGAAGAGGAAAACTTCACCATGAAGTCATGACCTGAGAGTTGCTGCCTCTGATCTAAGTTGCTCCCAGGCATCTTGCTCCTTCTACCTGGACACCTTAGCTGGAAGTTGTCACTTGTAACTGACACTGTCCATGAGGGGAAAGCAAGCAAACCTGCACAGTCACTGCACCGATTCTGCCACCATCCCTACAGCCTACGAGTGGGTGATCTGGAGTTGGTTGATGCAAAGGTCATTGTATTCACAGCCCAAGTGACCAGTTGGCCTCAGAGAATTATGACTTTTGAGGACCAAGCACACTCTTCAAGGACCCAGAGGCATCTGGGGAGACCAGATGGCAAACCAATGGTTTCAGAACCTCTTTAAATTGTCTTCTTCTCAAATCTTTAAGATCATCCCCCCTGCCCCCGAATAAGAAGCCATTTCCCAACATTGAGCCGCAGATATCAGCATCTTAAATCATGGCCCCAGACCAGCCAAGGGAAGCGAAATCCAGTTTGCCAAAGTCTAGGTCTTGTTAAATAAATTCTTCCTTGACAGCAGAGAAAGGCCTGGCTAAGGAATTGGCTCCTTAAACATTTTAATTTAATTCAATAAGGATTTATCGTGCACCTACTATCAGGAGCCAGACTCCAGGAGAAGTATGGCTGGAGAAGAGGTAGCCAATTCCAGACCCTCAAAAAGCACACTCCGGGTGTACAGGCAGGTTTTTGTTTTGTTTTGTTTTGTTTTTAATTGCCAGTGTCTCCACCATGTTCCTGGAATTTGTCTCTTTCATTCTTTTGGCCAAAGATTTTTGTCTCCTAGCCATTCTGCCTTTCACAGATGCAGCATCTCTCCTATCTCACCCTGCAGAGAACCGCGCTCTCCTCCTTGGGCCCTGCCTCGCTTGGCCTAAGATTTGGCTACCACCTCCCCCTTGGTCTCCTACTTAGATATCCTGCCACTCTGGAGACCCACCCCACCTCCCAACACCCCTGACTTTGAGCATGTGCTGTGGGCGGGGTGGGGCTCAGGGCCTGTGGAGGTCTCCCAGACCCACACGCTCTTCTACCCAGGCAGAAATTCACCCCAGATGATGACACAGACAGAAAGAGTCGGGGGAGTCAGGGGCGTGGTAGCAGAAAGAGGCCGGGCCTGTTGCCGGCTCCATCCTTCAGTGTGTGACCTTGAGCACCTTACTGCGCCTTTGACCTTCATGTGCCTCTCTATGAAACAGGACGTGGTATCCCTGTCGGAGGGTTTTCACAAAGTTGTGATGAAATGAGCCACCCAGAGGGCGAGTGTGGTGCCTGGCCCACAGTCCTCTCACCAGAACAGTGTGCCTTATCAGCGTGAGACTCATGGCTACCCTAGGAGGCCCTGGCCAGAGTCACCTTCATGGCAACCTCAGAACACCATGGTGTTGAGTGCGGCTCCCTCCATAACCCCCCTGGGACCCCATACACAGAGCTCCTTTGCATCCCTCCCACAGCACGTCAGCTCCTGATTGAGGAGGCTTAGCAGCAGCAGTCACTGTACCCGAGGTTGAGAGAGGAGCCATGCCAGTCTAGTTGAGTAGTGCCCACCAAAAAGAGTATTCCTGCAGATAAGAACCAAGAACTCTGAACACAATATAAGACAACTATAATAGGCAGGACCTGATGCAGAGAGATTCTGGAGAGGCTAAGATACCGGGAACGGGGTTGGCCTAAGATCCGCACTAGAAGACAAGCTGAGGGAGTTCTGCAGGCTGAAGGGGAAACCAGGTGGACAGCTGCACGTTCAGGAAGAAAGGAAGAGGCCCCTGTGTGAACCACGCCAGGGAATCTGGAAAAGGCTTTTCCTCCGAGTGTCTTGAAAAATGCCCGTGTTTAGTGGCAGGGGCTGGCACACTTCGTCCATAAAGGTCCAGAAAATGAACGTTCTACACTCTGCAAGTCACATGGTCCCTGCTGCAAGTGCTCAGTTCTGCTGGTGTCCCATGACAGCAGCCACAGGGACTATGGGAACCGTGAGCATGCCCGTGTTCTGATAAAGCAGAAATAGGTGACGGGGAAGATCTGGCCTGCTGGCCACAGCTCGCCAATCCCTGGTTGAAAACAAACATTCCCTGTGGCATTAAAACATATGCAGATGTAACCTATAAGACAACTATAGCATAAAGGGTAGGATGGAAGTAAATGGTCTGAAGGTTTACACATTCTATTTTAAGTGATCCAGTATCGACTCTAAGTAGACTACACATAGTTACGGATACCTGGCAAGATCACTCAAAATTAGGTTAGCCAAAAAATCAATATATAAATTAATAGGAACTCATATATATGCTAATCTGATATATACTCAAATACCCCAACAAGGCAGAAAAGGGGAAACAGAGGGAGAACAGTAAATAAGGGACAAACAGAAGACCATCAGTAAACTATGAGACCAAAATCTAATCACATTGACACTTACATTAAATACGAAGGGGATAAACACTCTGATTCAAAAGGCAGAGATTGTCAGAATGGATCTTAAAGCATCAAGACCTAAGTATATACTGCCTAGAAGAGAGATGAAGATACACGGAAGTTGAAATTACATAGATGCAAAAGAGTGTATACCAGGCCATTGGTGAGCATAAGGAAGTTGTTGTAAATATAGTGCTTGCTATCAATAAACAAAGAGAATTAGCAGAGATTGAAAGGGGCCTTTCTTAATTTCTTATTCTTTTTTAAATATTTTACTTTTTATATATTTTTATTAGTTGTTAATGAACTTTTATTTTATTTATTTATATTCGGTGCTGAGACTCGAACCCAGTGCTTCACACATGATAGGCAGGTGCTCTACCACTGAGCCACAACTCCAGCCCCTCAGTTTCTTATAATAATAATAATCCATCCAGGGGACCCTCGATCATAAATGTCCTATGCGCCTAATAGTAGCCTCAGAGTACATGGAATGAAAAGTTGTTAGAAAATCCTTGCTCAAAAAATGTTGGTGACAATTGTCCACATGGTCTAGCCACACCTCCATCCAGGTGGTTCTGACCACAGCTCTCTTCACATCTGGCTCCAGCTAGGCCTGACCAAGGCCTGGACAAGCAGCACCTGACCAATGCGGTTGATGAGATCCAACCTGGAACTTTACTTTTTTTTTTTTTTTTTTGAACCATGGTGTATTTTTCTGGGGTAACTGAGAAACTGTACAGCTCCCATCTGGAACTCTGCACCAAGCTCGGGGCTTAGCCCCACTGCACAGGTTCAGTGTTATTCTCCTCATTTCATAGACTGGGAGCCTGTAGCTCAGAGGAGCTAAATACCTTGCCCCAAACCACACACTATTGAAATGATGAGGTCGGAACCCCATCTGTCCAGATCCCCCAGCGCGTTCCTAACCCTCTGGAAACCGAGCACCCAGGATGTGTGATGGCGCCTCCTCTGCTGGGGATACAAAGGACCTCAAAGACCTGGACCTGCCCTACACCTCAGCACGGGAACCCAACTGGTTAAAAGGCTCTGATGTTTCTCTGGAAAGAAATAACCCTAATACCGAGGCTCTTCAATTACTCTGTGCAATTAAGTCCTGAGTGCTTGTTTGAACAATTAACCGAAATAATTATAAATGTATCTCTGTTACTACAATTGCATATTAACAAAGGCTCAGGGCCAATTAATCATTACTCCATCAATATCTAATTTGCATAAACCTATTCTCTTTAAAGACTCCATGTTTGGGGTGACAGGGCTCCCTCATCGATTATGGAAATATCCCCATCAAACCTCCATGAGGCCGTCAAAAGGAATAAAAGGGGTTGTCTGTTGTGGGCTGCTTAGCACCCCTGCCCACCCTCCCGGGGACAGGCAGGGATTGAGAACAAAGAGGAAGAGACACAATTATCCTGCGGCCCTCCACCGGGAGCTGGGACTGACAGGCCTCAGGTTAGAGGGCTGATGGGCAGAGAGGGGGCATCTGGCCTGAGGTCAGGGACCAGCGCCAGTGCCCCTTGGGGTCATCCACATCCACTCATTCACTCATTCACCCAACAGACCCGCCTTGGCGCTGAACGGGCGCTGGGGAGACCCTGATGGGTGGGACTCTTCTGCACCCCTGCTGAATCAGTGGACAGTGAACTAGGCGCCTCGGGCAGGTTCACCAGAAGGAGTTTGGTTGAGATGTTGCTCGGGTTCAACACCTTGAGAGGAAGGGCCGGAGAGCTCAGGCAGAGGGAGGGGCGGGCTGCGGGGACTTGGGCCACCTCACAGAGCTGCCCTGCCCCAGGCCCCCGGCGCTGTCTTCACGTCATGGCTCTGCAGTCCCTGCCAAGGGGCTGTGCCAGCCGAGATGACTCAGCCCAGGGGGACTGGGCAGCCAGCCTATTCTTGAAAGGGGAATCTCTAGGTCCACCACACAGGAGCTTGGCTACCAAGGATAAGGACACTCTGAGGATGGGGAGGAGGGGGCCATGCAACAGAGAAGGGACCCCTCATGCTGGTCCCCGGGCGGGAATCAGGATGGGCTTCATGGAGGAGGGGACATTGAAGAGAGATCTGAAAGAGAAGCAGAACTCCATCAGGCTAAGAGGACAGGGAGATTGCTTCAGGCAGGAGGCGGTGTCTGTGCTTAGGGGACTGTCCAGAACAAGAGCTCTTTACCACTGTGGACACGGGGTGCAATTCCCTGCATCAGACTAGCCAGGCCAGCAGGAGGGCGGCTTCACAGCCAGGGCTTCTCTCCCACTCTGTGACAAGTCTCTGTTCAAACGGGCTCCTCCGTTTCTCTGGAGGGGAGCAAGCCTGGCGGGGCCTTGACCACTCACACTGCTTGGCTTGTCATCTCTAATTGTTTTTGTTTTGTCTTTTAATTTGCTATGCACAGATGACCACACCCACAATGCTGGGGGGGGTCACGATTCAGGTAGCTCCCCCCCCCCCAGGGGCAGAGCATTCTTCCCACTGCAAAGACACAGACTCCAGATCTCAAAGTTTAACAATCTGTGAGAACAGGACATTATGGGAACATAAGTGAAATACTGAGCAGAAATTAATGATTGCTAAAAAAATAGCTAGAGAATAAGAAAGAGTGACCAGTGTAGAAAATGCAGGTGACCATAAATACACACATCTCCTTTCTCTCTGTTATCTGCCCTTATCTGTGAGTGGCAGGAAGAGGTGGAGGGGTGGGAGAGGAATCCAGCCGGTGTTTGCAGGTAAATGCTATAAGGTGGCTGCATGGGGACAGCAGTTTCTGTCCCTGCAAGGAGAGCCACCACCAGAGCAGAGGCCTCAACTTAAACAGCCTCGACACCTCAGACACAAGGATAAAAATAAAAGCCCCAGAAGGATTTGGTGGAAATAAAATGAAGGTGAGAGCCCCAGAGGCAACCCTGAGTTTGCTGGAGAGGCAAAGAGGAGCCTTGGGATGGACCCCAAGGTCAAGGGCAGGAAGCATTATTGGCGGTGAGAGCTTAGGAAGGGGGCAGTTTGAGCTGGCCTCAGGGTGCACAGAAGGAAGGGAGAACCTGATGACAGGGACGATCATGACAAGGATCAGCCTTCAGTCAATGCTCTCAGATGCTTCGGGAAACTCTGAGTCTTGCAAAACCATCAAACCTGCCTGAATCAGGAGAAAAGGGGAGAGGGAAAGGTTCTCGGTCTCCCAGCCCCCTCCCCAGGAAATGCCTGGGAGAATTCCTAACACGTGGCCCTGCGGCTCAGCAAGGTCGCCCGCCCTTCAGAAAGCCTGGCACCCAGCCGACCCCCCCCCCCGGCCGTCCCTCCACCCCCACCCCCCCAGAGAGCTCGCCTGCTGGAGCACGGGTGCTGGTCAGCTCAGGCCCCCTTCTGCTCCCTTCCAGGCTCCTGAGCCACAGGAAGCCCACGAGCCAGCTGGGGGTCAATTGCCGGGCCCGTCCTCAGATCCCTAGCCCTGCCAAATCTCAATTTCTGGGAAGAGGCTACGAATCATTTAGAAGAGAAAGCTCTCCAGGTGGTGTTATTGATTGGCCGGGCTTAGGGAAAAAAAGAGAAAAACATTCCCGCAGTTAACACTTTTCTAGCAGAATACCTTTGGTATCTAACATGCAGACTTCATAGGATGCCTGTATTTCCTGATGCAACACCCTCCGGCAGAGTCCGTAGAGGGAGACAGATTTGTGTGCCCAAGACACAAGACTCAATGTTTTAAGACAATGTGCAAATAAGGAACCATGTGACCTTCCACTGAAATCAGTGGGACGTCAGACAACATGTTGATATTTTGAAGCTGAGGGTCAACAGAAGGACTGGAGTCTCCCATGCGGCTGGTGCCAAGACGTCTGAGGGCGTCACCAGAACAGGATGGCGACCATGGACAGCATCCACACAAACTGGCCCCTCCACAGACATAATTGTAAAAGCATTTTACAGTCCACCGAGAGAGCTTGCGACAAATGTAGGTCTCTTACCTCGTCTTAGTTATGACTCAAGAAATCGATGAAAGATTTTGAGTCGATCTATAACACGGCTTAATTTTTTCTATTAGAAAAAGAAAAAACAGAAGACAGTCCCCTGATTAACATGTGGGAGCAGAATGTCTGAGGCTTGAGAGCAGATCATGGATTTAAGGTGGGAGGGACCAGCACAGACCCAGCAAGGGGCTTGCAGCCCTTAGAACCGTGTGCAACGGAGAGAAGGATGAGCTTTCCTGCGTGCACCTTGGAATCCACCTTAGAGCCAGTGACAATGGCCTGGGCCCTAGGGGACAGAAAGACGTCTTAAAAGTGAAGGCAAGAGGAGGAGTGAGAATCCCACAAAACGGCCGAGACTTCTGGAGGAGCATGGTGTTGTCTAGGGAGCAGGACGCTGTGAGTCGGGAGCTCCCGTGTACACGAGGGGCCCTGGAGTCAGGGAGTGGGAAAGGAGAGGTTCTCTCCCTCACACAGACACCCAGTGCACACTTGGTGAGCACCTACTACGTGCCAGGCACCGAGCAAAGCACTGAGGATGCAGAAGGGAAGAAAGAAGGCAAGCCAAAATGATCGCCATCCGGATGTATTCCTAAGAGTCTCGTCCAGTCGGGGAGAAGGACCCCACAAATAGACACATGAGCACTTTAAAGGTGTACAGTGGAGGGAACGGCCCCAAACTGATTTTGGGAGTCACAGCTGCCTTCCGTCCCCGGGGAACTCTTTTTCAGGTAGAATCCGACGGACGGGCCTGGCTAATTCCCCGTGGGATACTGAGTCAGCTGGAGGAGTCGGCTGAGCCTTGGCTGGTGCACAGGGAGGTGTGCCATTCACCACTTCCGGGCTCTCGGCGTCCAGAAGGCAAGGAGGGACGGCAGAGCAGCCAGAAGACGGGCAGGTGGCGAGGCGGGCCAGGGGCGGCAAGGGGTGCCACCCATGCAGGGCCGATCACAGAGGGGTCATTTCCCCAGCGCTGGCCTCTGTCCACTCAGCCCTGAGCACCCTGGCAATGACCAGCCAAGACCTGCAGCAGCATGTGGTCTGAATCTGAGGACCAGCACTGAGGGCCACGATGTACTATTGACGACGTCACCTCTGGAAGTAACGCACACCACACCTGGGGAGCAGCTGGAGCAATGCCATCCCCTCTTCTTCCCAGAGAGCACATGTGGTTCCCGCTTGACCTTGGAGAACATAAGCAAACCACATGGTGTTCGCAGAGGCTTCCCCCCCCCACAAAAGCCCATCTGAGCAAAAGTCCATTTTAGATCGGCCTCATTCATTCAATCTTTATTCGGGTTATTTTTTGAGTGTCTGCTCTGTGCAAGGCCCTGCCTGGGAAAGGAGAGAAGGGAAGACCCCAGAGGATGCGGGTTAGTATGTCCAAAGGCCCTGAGGCTGCAGGGAGACGGCAAGTAGGCCAGCCCAAAAGCAGGCTGTGGCTCAGAGCAGAGAGATGTGGACAGTGAGCCTTGAGGAAGTATAACAAGAGGGGCAGGGGCAGGGAGGCCACCCTGTGAACAGTGGGATGGCCTGCAGGGCTCTCAGCGGCCAGCAGTGGGGACATCAAAGACTGGCATCTCAGAGTTTCCCCGCTGTACCGTGTAGAGAGCGGAGGGTGACAGGGGGACAGTAGTAAGGCCAGTGAGGTGGGGGTGAGCTCAGGAGCTGAGTGAGCTGGCCCCGGGCAGAGGTGTTCAGAGTCTGGTTTTCAGCCCAGCAGCCTCGTCCACCTCCGGGAGCTTTAGGGTGCCGACTGCCAAGCCCACTGGACCTTCCGTGCCAGAAATGCCTGTGTTTTCACCAGGACCCCAAACGACTCCTACGACTCTCCAGCCTGAAGACTGCTGGGCCTGGGGGTCGTAACAGGAGACAAGGAGGATGCATGGGGATTTTGAAACAGCAGATGAGGGGATCCATAAAGAATGGTGAAGAAGTTTCAATAAATCCAATGATGGGACTATTGAGAATCAGGTGAGGCAGGGAGGAAAAGGTACTTCTGGTGTACTATTAAATACGAAGGCAAAACGCCAGGTGGGATGTAACATCTCATTAAACGATGTGACGTGTCTGTCTCTGTGTACTTATTTCCATGTTTGAGAATATTAGAAGCCAGCCAGGAGTGGTGGCCGTGCCTGTCATCCTCCAAGCCACTCAGGGGAATCACTAGTTCAAGGCCAGCCCTAGCATCTTAGGGGGACCCTAAGATGTCTCGAAACAAAAATGGAAAGGACTGGGAATGTAGCTCAGTGTAGAGCATCCTAGGTGCAATCCCCAGTGCCTAAATAAATAAATAAAACTGGAAGAGAAGCAGCTGTGGCCTACCACACACCAAGATGGCGGCCCCGCTCCTGCCAGGGAGGAAAGTCAGTGGGGGGCCTTATGTTTTAATGACGAGTTTTCCTTTCTTATTTGTTTAAATAATCATTTTTACAGTTGTCTTCATGACTTCGACTAAACAGAATTTCACAATTACACAAGTACATAGAATGATCCCTGTAGCTCCATCACAACCAGCCCATGCGAAGGTACAGACGGGGTGGGGAGCCCAGGATGGGGAGCCCAGGGTGCACCCCTGAGCCTCCTGGGGTGAGATTGTGCTGGAGCTATGCCTCCCAACTGCCCCTTGTCACCATTTTATCAGTTTCTTTTTGTCCTTATGGGTCCCAGGTTGGGAGAGACTGGCACCCAACAGCTCATGTGTTCCCTCGGGTCCCTGCTCTCGAGGGCAGGAAGGTGTGAGTCTCCAGCAGGTCTCAGGATATCAGAACTCACCCAGGCCTCCTGGTAGGGGAGCAATGGGCCAGAGGCTGCCCAGCGTCCCTCCGCCCTGATGCCGTGCTCTCCCTTAGCCCTGCCCACCAGGAGGGTGGCCGTGGGCGCAGGCAAGATGAACCATGGCCAGGCTTCCTGCTCTGTGCTCATCCGGGTGTGACCCGTGCCACAGAGGCCCACAGAGGCACTTAGCCGTCCCCAGAGCATGGGTGTCGGGGCCTGGGGAGGGGAGGGGGCTTGGAGGGGAAGCAGCATTCTCTGCTCAAAAGAGCCAACTGTGCTGATTCAAAAAAAAAAAAAAAACATTTTCAAAAACGCCTGTGGGTAAATTTGAGCTGCCCACAGCTCCCCAGGGGCATCTCGAACTTGCTGTCGAGCCATTTCTGTGGATTTCAGTCAAATTCTAATTTTAGTGTTCATTAAACACGGGTAATTCCCCAGCCGGTCCTCGCCTCACCTCATACACAGAGAGCGTCGGCAATATAGGTCAGCGAGGCTTCCAGAACACTCCCACATCAAAGGGAAACCTTTTCATTATAAGTATTAACTTTATAAATAATGATGAACTTTAAAAGTTTCCCAGAGCTGCGGGGCATGAGCGAGGGGAGCGGGAGTCCTCCCCGGGAGCACCATGGGCCTGGGGCTCATTATGCAGGTGGCTGCAGACACAGCGTGTGCTCAGGGAGACGGTGTGGGACAGAGACCTTGTGTCCACCCTGCCACTCAGTTATTCAGACTGATAAAGCAGGATGCAACTGGCATATGTGATGTTGGAAACACACACCCCACACACACCCCAATACCTCATCACAGCCATGACCATGTCTAAAGATAACTGCTTAAAACATTTTAGCTCTTCCTGTTGTTCATAAGGACCAAATTCCTTGTCCTAGCTGTATCAATTAATCTCTTTCAATCTGAAAGTAATCCAAAAAGGGGGTTAGATTCTAAGAACATTTAATACTTGACCAAATCTCCCAAAGGTATTGATAATACTTGATGATATTGATAATCCTCTGGCTCACAGCCTCATGATCACAGGGTGGCTGCTGCAGCATCAACTATCACTTCCTCACATCAGAGCAACCATTTGATTTGATGCGCCTTAATCTTTACTATGATCAGGTGTACATGTGACAATACTCAGAAATGTTTCTCCCTTGTTCATACCTACGCATATGCTGTTCCCAGTATTTGAACCATCACTTCTTTTCTCTGCACAGGTAACCCGCACTCATCCCTTAGGATTTGCTCCTCAAAGACCTTCTCTGATGACTCTTGATCTCCCTGAAATCTTCTACTCAACCCCCCTTTTGTTTACTACTATCAAAGCTGTCTGACTCCTCAGTAAGATTATTCTTGAATCCCTCCCCGGGGGGGGGGGGGAGGGGGGTGGTTGTGCTCTGGATGAAGCAGGAGCAGCTATGGCTTGCCCGTCCCTTGATTCCCTGAGCTACACACAGGGCCTGGCTCCTCTGCGCCTTGTTCACAGTATGAGGAAGAAGGAAGAGAACTTCCCAGGTGCTGTGCTGCACCCCAAGACTCAACTTGCTCTCCGTGGGGTGCTGACCCCATGTGCAGGGTCTGCCTTCACTGAGGTTCAGCCAGGAAGGCCGGTCCCCAGGACGCCCCCCTTCTGCCAAGACCCAGAGACCAGCGCACTCCTTAGGCCCCGGGGTCAAGGTGAGACTTCAAGGGGCTGTTAGAAGAGCCTGGCATATTTCCCTGAACTCCAGTGCCCATGGGGAGAGGTCTCTTCTCCCCCCCATGGGCAGCAGCCCCTCCTCGGTATCCAAGGGAGGACCTGGCTCTGTGCCGGGGCTGGGCACATCCCTGGGTGGTGGCAGGCCAGGTGTTGGAGCTTTTCCCACCCATGGCTGGCACAGGGCCTGGTACTCCTGGCAAGAAGAGTGTGTGTGGGGGGGGGGTCCCTTCTCTCCCCCAACTCTGGTCCCCACAAGGCTACAAACGCCACAACCAGGCAGGTGTACATAGCATGGCCGGGCCAACCTGGGTGGCCGTGGCCATAGAGCCAGGAGTCCCTGCAGTAGGAGAGATGGGGCTCCCAACCCTGTGCAGAAGGGAACAGAGAGGTCACCACAGAATGACCACATGTTCCCAGGCCCACGGCGGCGGCAGCAGGGTGGAGGGTCTGATGGAATCCCAGCGCTGCCTCGGACTAGCTCCGACACCTGCGGGATTCACCGGCCTCTGCGCCTGGGTTTTCTACAACAGCAGCACCTGGCGTGCTGGATTGTTATGAAGATTAAATGAGTTAATATCTTTAAGTGCTTAAAAGAATGCCTGGCTCGTAGGATGTGCTCTATAAATAAGATATAAATAATGAAGTGAGATAATTCACTAAAGTGCCAGGGCAGAGAGAAATACGTCCAGCCTGTGGCTGTGAGGCCCTGTCCACGGGCCACGAGGGGCAGGGGAGCTGGGAGCCACGAGCGGTTATCTCTGCTGATCAACCAGGTGAGCACTGCTGCAAGACGCACTGGGCACGCGGAGCTGGGGTCTGAGCCTCCCCTGCCTTCCCAAGCACCCACGGGTGGCTCTTCTATGGCACAGCTGCAAACGGGTCCATCAGATTTTGTACACGGGCTGGATAGCAAAGTGTTTGCTGTGTGCCCTTGATTGCCACGGACAGGGCGGAGAATAGCTGAATTGGGGGCTCAAAGAGGTGTGGCTGGAAGGTATGCACGTGGCCAGACCCGAGACATAGGAGGACTCCAGGCCGCCTGGATACAGACCGCGCTCTGGCTGAACCCCCGGGGGGGTAGACAGCTCCACCACCAGGCACATCCAAAGGTGGTCTCCCCTCGAAAACTAAGATTAAACCATTACAGCCTTGATCTGTCGATCAGCACCTGTCACCAATCCAGAGAACACTGCACTAGGGCTTTGTCCAAGTATCCAAAAGTGCGTCTCCCCCAGTCCTGCAGCCCCTCCGCCCCTCCTGGAGTTGATGCTGGTCGTGGGCGGCTGCTTTCCTTGCATTGTTTTAATTGACATTCGGTGCCTATGAATCAGCAGATGGGCAGCACCTCTGAGCCAGGCTCACTGCCCACAGGAGCTGACCTGCCTGGCTTTCCCTGCTGCAGGACCCAGCACCCAGGATGGACCAGAGTGCCATGGTGAGTCCCCAGAGGGAGCAACTGTTGGACAACCATTGTGGGGAGGGAAGAGGACAGCCACAGCTCTCCCTGTCCCCACACCAGGCTGCTTCCCCGGCTCCTGCACCTTCCCTGACCCACTGTGCACACCTGAAGCTCTTCCCTCTGCCCATCTCCACCAAGAGAACACTCACTTTTTTTTTCCCTGCAGTGCTCGGATTGAAGCCAGGGCCGCTTGCGTGCTAGGCAAACACTCTACCACTAAGTTATATCCCTACTCAACAATAGTCACTCCTAAGACTCTGCTCCAGTTGCACTTGGCCATGAAGCCTCTTCTGATCCCTCTCTGCCTGGAGAGTGCTCCGATTACCCCACAGACAAAGCCTGCCCACTGCCAGCACTTCCCTGCTCCTGAGATCTTTGGGACAGGAAGTCCTTCCTACCACTGTCCCTTCCAAGAAAAACTGAAAGCACAATTTAAATACAAGTGTGTAAAGCCATCAACCATTACAAAGCCCGCCAGTTTCCTTTGGCTCTTGCAGCAAATGACCAACCCTGAACCTCGCAACTGAACAGGCATAAATGTCTGAGCTTACAGCTCTGCAGGTCAGAAGTCCACAGTGGTCTCAGGAGCGAAATCAGAGAGTGGACGAGGTGCCTGCAGCCTCACGCCCCTCCCTCTGTGAAGAGCCCTCAGCTCTCCTCTCTCCAGCTCCTGCATCCACCCATGGCCTGTGAGCCCATCAGCCCACCTGGGCAGCCCTCCTGAAAGTTCTTAACCACTGCTGCAAGCCCACTTCCCAGGTCGGGGGATCAGGGCGTGGACAGCGTGCAGGGCGTCGCTCTGCCGGCCACAGGGAGAGAACACAAGGCTGTGGAAGAGCCCTGGGGGAGTACTCGGGGACCTAGCTTGGCCTAACTCTGTCGTTTCCTCCTGTGTGGTCCAAGATAAATCACTTCACCTCTCTGAGCACAACATTCCTCATCCATGGAATGTCAACAGGGTTAATCTGGGATTAAAAAAAATAAAATAGACGTATTTACTTATTTATAATATAAATAAATATATATACATACATATTTAAGAGGAAAGTACTTTTAAACATCAAGACACAAAACAAGTGCCAGGTCTAGTTTCAACTTTGCTTTTTCTTTTTTTTTTTTTCTTTTAAGTGTCTGACAGCAGGGCAGCCCTTTAAATGATTTTAAAATCATTCCAAGTGACATGAAGATCACATATACCACACACACACACACACACACACACACCCCACACTACTTTGAACTTCACAAAAACACTACATCATAAAAAACACTACATCATAAGATTGATAGAGCCAAAGCAGTAGGCAAAGGCAAATTCACAGCTGGAAAAAAAACAAAAACAAAAAACCCTGTACACTGAAGCATTCGTTAGATGTTAGGTACTATCACGTTTATATCATAATGTATCATATTTGCATCATAAAATATGCATCCAAAGTACCCTACTGTCATACCTAATTTATTCTTAAAAGAGTTCTTAGAGAGGCTAAAAGATTCAGCCAAGAACTGGCAAAAGTGGGTGGCATTTAAGGACAAGGTCAAAGCACACACCTGCTGCCATCAGTCACCGTCCACCTGGTGGGCGTGGCTTTCTCCGGGCAGGATCTCATCCTGGTGGTTTCCTTCTTATTGAATGTAGCCTCCTCTGATGGTCCCTCGGATCCCCTTAAATTTCCACAAAGACCCAGCTGATTTCCAGGGGCCGACACCTGTGGCTGCCCGAGAGCAACCCTCAGGTGGCCAGAACTCCACTTGCCAAAGTCCTGCTAAGCGCAGTTGCCTGATATTGATGTCCCCTGCAGACAGCCCTCAGCCAAGGATTGACAAGGGCAGATTCCTCACACCTGAGGGGAGAAAGTATGGAATGGAGTGTTTGTTTACACCGTTCCCCAAGTGCCCACTTGGAGGTTGGCTTTAGTTGCTCGCTGTGGTCACTGGCTACACAGCTGACCCCTTCCAGGCTCCATGCTATCCCCTCATGCAAGAGCTGCTTCCAGGATGAGGGACTCATAGAAGACATGCCAATAAGACAACTGGGGGATTGTAAAAGTTCCTGACATAGGTAAGGGGGGACTCATAACCAAATTAAATAAAATGGCATCATAACAGTGAAGACTAAAGTCAACATTAAAAAAAAAAAACCCGTGGAGAAGTGGGTGAGCTTTTCCAGATCACTAAGTAAAGGAGCGAACAGGTGGAGAGAGAGAAGTTGATGGGGAAGTGGCAAAGACGCAGCTGCGACACATGGATACTGCAGGAAGCCCAGGCAAGAGAGCAGAAGGCAGAGCCGACCAAGAACCTGTTCTGCAAGGGAGAAGGCAGGTGAATTAACACACAGGAAGCAACTCCCAGCAATACCCTGGTTCATTGTTGTTGTTTGTTTGTTTTAAATTCAAGGATAGAAGACCATCCAGAGGATCCAGACAGAAAATTCTGGTTTCCCACAAGGGGAAAAAAAAATAATCAGGCTGGCTTTCCAACAATATGTACCAGAAGAAAACCTCTAATGCCCATGTTAACAGTGTTTTAAAGAGAGGAAAAATGACTACACAGGGAATATTATACCCAGCCAAATAGCCAGGGACACCAGAAAGATGTCCTGCATTCATAGGCATTCTCTATTAAATTATAGAGAAGTAGTGGCATAAATTTTAACATTCATTTATGATTTTAAAGGAGAAAATTACTAAAATAAAATACACATTATAAATCCCACAATTTAAATAATTAAAATCAAATTTAAAACAATTTCACAGAAAACTTTGAGAGTTATGCCATTTTGAGAGGTTGATACAAAGCTGTGAGACTATGATGACTGAGTAAGCCCTTCCTTCCTGGGATATAAATAAGGGGCCCGGCTGGAGAAGCAGATGCCTCAAGCATTCAAATACAAATATTAGTCGATACTGGTGTAAAAGTCCTTCCCTGTCAGAAGTATCTATTATAAAGAAAAACTCTAGCTAGTTTGCTCATTTAAATTTTTGATATAACTATTCATGGTTGAATAATGTTAAACCTGGGACAATAGTAACTTTTGAGGGAAATTTCTATGTATTCACTGTGCTTTGTTTCTGGGAACTGAATTCTAGTGTATTCATCTAACGTGTACCACCATGAATGCACTAAAGTTGTTATGATTATCTCAGCCTATAGGAAAGCAGTCAAAATTCTCATGGGGTTACATAACAAAGGAAATGACCACCAGAAAATACTTCTTTTCCACCTTGTACAAATTATGGTCCAAGTAGAAATAAATGGTGACTAGAAGAGACATTTTTTAAATAACACTGCATCATGACCTTTTCTCTTTATTGTGCAGAATAACAGAACGAGGAATAAATTAAAATAAGTTCAAATATTAGCACCTTGTATGGAATGATGGGTGGTGAATATTGAAAACTTCCATATGGTTATAAAATACAAATACAATAATGTAAAATAACCATTGAAAGATAAAATACATATAAAATCACAATCAGATACAGGATAAAAAAGAGGCAGATTCTACACCACCTTTCTTTCTTTAAAAAATATGTAGTATTTATCTTTTGCTACGCAGCAAATAGCACTTAGTGTTCAAACATCCGTGGTGTACTGTTCCTGACAACCAGGGCGCCAGGTTGGTGCTGCTGAGCAGGGCTGGCTGGACTGCCCTCACCCTGACTTGCTTCTGCAGTGGTGGTCGGCTGGCAGGTCATCTGACCTGGATGGTTGTTAAGGACATCTTCACTCACCAGTCGGGCAGTTGGCTCCTCTGCCCAGGCAATCACGTGGCGAGGCCAGAAGCCTGTCATCATCCAACAGGCTAGCTGGGTCTTGGTCACACTCTGGGGGCAGGCTTCCACGACTGAGAGCGGGGTGTGCAGAATCCCGTGGCACATGGTCCCATCCATCCTGTCCTGCTGGCCAACCAAATCTGAGATCCAGCGTAGACTAAGACTTCATCACCTAGGGGCAGAGTTGCAGAGCCATACTACCAAGGGCACAGAAGGAAAGGTGAAGAATTTCAGGGCTTCTTGACTAATTTTTGCAAACAACCAACCATAGTTTGGGAGTAAATCATGAGAGGGAGTTTAATGGTGCCAACTTCTTAATATAAAAATTATACAACTGGCAGGAAATTATTAACCATACAGCCTAAACTGAGAAAACCCCACAAAAACCAACATAGTCTCATATTTGTAAAGTGAAAATAAAGAAATCAAGTGAAGAATAAGAAAATCAATACTCTAATTTAAAAATTGGGCAGGTGATGTGATGAGGCAATTCTTAAAAGAAGAAATGTAATTAACCTGAAAAATGTCCAACCTCATTAGTAACCAAATAATTGCCATTTAAACAGGTATATAGGTACGCACAGGAACACAATGATATAGATGTATATATGCACACCCACACGTGAATATAGATTTATTCACACAATAAATAAATAAAGTTGTAAATGCATTCTAAACACATTAAAAGGATAGTTTTGCCTTTCAAATTTGCAGAGATTCTGTCGAAACAACAATTCAGCTACTCCAGAAGTGAAGTTACTCTTACATACCACCAGAGAGAATATAAATTGGAATACATTTTCTGGAGGCCAATTTGTGAACCTGCATCAAAAGCTTCAGAAGCTGGTTTGCTCTCTGGCAAAGCAAACTGGGAAATAGTGCAACATCTATAATGACTGGGCTACAAATTTGTTCTTCCATGTGTTACATGGAAGAGTCAAATACCACAAAGAACCCAGGGACCAAAGGAAGTGAATCAAATAAATTAAGTCTGTCCTTGTAATTGAATACTATTTTATCACTACAATTATCTTGATATGAAGTTCAGGGTATAATTATTGAAAAAAACAACACGGTATGCCAGGTGAACATTATGTATAAATGCATGCAGGTACATATAACGCCTAGGAAAACCACAAATACTGAGATGTAAATGAAGCTGTACTTTAAAATCTTTCTTTTACTTTTATTTCCCCATTTATCTAAGATGGTTTTGTATTGCTGTTAGAAGACAAAAATTAATTAATAGTCAAACAGCTGGTTGTTGAAATATTTGCAGCAAATATGATAAATGAGTATTCAATACTCGTGTATAAGAACTTCTTAAGAAATATTTCATGAGAAATATTTGGCAAATAACATAAGCACACAAAACAAGATAAATTTTAATGGAGAGGAAATAAATGTGAATTTGAACACTAGCTAAGGTATTGTTCAAACAACTCCAATAGTTTTCTGGTGAAATTAGAAATGTGTACAGCCTGTCCAGAAAGCAATTTCATGTGAATCAGGAGCCCTTAAGTGTGAATCAGAAAGTTGTAAAATAATATTACAGACCAGTATTAATATTAATCATTCCTATTAGAGGTCAGTTAAATAATGAGGTGCTGCAAGAAATCAAGCATGTGCTGGGCAGTGGGTGGGCAAGGCAAGACTTGACTTCTGCCAGAAGGGCGTGCCACCAGAACCCGCCAGCAAATGCACCTGAGTGGGCCAGTCTGCCTGTTCATGGACCTAATGCAGCGTCACCCTTCACCCTGATTGGAGGACTCAGGGGTACAATCTACGTGATTGTCTAATTTTAGAATTAGAGTGGGTAAAAGGGAAGGGCTGTTATAAGGCTGAATACTATATTTTGAAAATGGACCACCATACTTTTTTTTAAATTTTTAGCTTTCTTTTATTTATTTATTTATTTATTTGTGTAGTCCTGAGGATTGAACCCAGTGCCACATGTGCTAGGTGAGCACTCTACCTCTGAGCCACAACCCCAGCCCTGGACACAAGACTTTCTATTTCTCACGGGATGGAGACTCCCTAAACAAGACAAAAGATATGCTTGGCATGAAAGAGATATCAACACACATGTCCACATGAAAATTAAAACTGTGATATGAAAATAGACCTCACAGCTAAGTTAAAAGTCAGTCAAGAGATTGAGAGACAGGAGGAGCCTCCCAACTTTGGCTGAATAAGGAGATTAGCAAATCCTTTCCCCAAAATCAATTCTAATGTTGGACCAAACAGACAACTATTCAGTGCTCTGAAAGTCGCCAAAAGCATACAGCAATCTGGGAAGTATATATGCTTGTAAAACTGTAGAACTTTACATAAGAAAGAACAGTGGAACTGCAGAGTTCTGGCAGGTGACTGCAACCGTCATTCACCATCATCACCACCATCACCACCAATACGCCACCATTACCACCATTACCACCACCACCATCAACATGCCGCCACCACCACCACACCAATACGCCACCATTACCACCACCATTACCACCACCACCATCAATATGCCAATACTACTACCACCATCAATACACCACTATTACCACCACCACCACCACACCAATATGCCACCATTACTAACACCATTACCACCATCATCATCAATACACCACCATTACCACCTCCACCATTAATACACCACCATTACCACCACCACCAATACACCACCACTATCAATATGCCAATACTACCACCATCACCAATACAACACCATTATCACAACCACCACCACACCAATATGTCACCATTACCACCTCCACCATTAATACACCACCATTACCACCACCACCATTAATACACCACCATTACTACCATCACCACCGATACACCGCCATTACCACCACCACCATCATCAACACCACATTATCACCAACATCACCACCATCGTCATCACCAAAATCGCCAGACTATTGCCCCTCTGCCAGCTAGGTTGGCAGAGGCTCTGCCCAGAGCAGGAGTGTGTACATGTGAGCACTGGAAGCTTCTGTGCTGTATTTAAAGGGGGCAAGGCCCAGGCCCAGTGGCATTATTGAAGGTGGGGAGGGCCAGTGATTCTGCTTCCCCAGGTGGTCACGTCCAGGCAGTGGGCTTTCTGGCTGAGGCTGCACGAGCACCATTGTGGGGATGGACGAGGGGAGGGCACACCCATGGCCTGTCCCCACAGTGAAATACTACTCTTCAATGAAAAGCAGAGGATTCCTGACATGTGCTGGTGGATGGCCCCACAACCATCAGGCAGGGTGAAAGGAGCCACGGAAAGGCCCACCTGCTGCACACCTGATGTGGAGCACCCAGAGAGGGCTCATCCATGGAGATGGAAGCAGATCAGAGGCTGCCCACAGCCAGAGCCCGGAGCAGAAGCCAACTCCAGTGGGCAAGGGGAACTTTGGGGTTCGCTGGAAAGTCTAAAGCTAGATTATGGTGATGGCGAAACGACTCTACAAATTTGCCAAAAAACATTCCTTGAATTGTTTATTTACAATGGTTAAAGTTTATGGTCAATAAACTATGTGGCACAACTGATTTAAAAAGAGGGAGACAAGATGTGCACATAGGTGACAAAATGGTTGCTATCTGGACACCTTGGTCAACCGTTAGGAGGAGCCTGGAGTGGGCAGATGCAGGCAACATCACACACACAGCAGCCAGCCAGCCCCGAGGGAAAGGCGTCCAGTCCACTGGCCCCGGGCCTGCAGGTGAGGACAGCGAGGACAGTCTCCCCACTCCCACCTAGGGATTGGAAACACAGGGTCAGGGCTGAGGCCTGTGCCAGGCCAGCCCTCAGGCCCGAGGGAAGGGGCACCGTCATCAACCTTTGTCACCCTGCTCTTAACCCAGCTTGCAATTGAGACGTCGTGGTGCAGGGGCTGGGCCCCTTCGTTCAGGCCTGGCTCTGCTGGGCACCTGCCTTCTTCCTATTAACACCTAATGGCCCATCAGGGCCTGGTATGGATTTTTTGTTTTTCTCCTCATGGGTAGATATTGAGATTTCATTAATGCCAATTTATCACCAGAACCCTAAGTCTAGCTAGTGTCGAATGGCTGGCTGACGTGTGTGAGTGCCTCGTTAGGTACAGTCCTTGGAGATCTCGCCCAGCCCATGCCTGTAGCTCTGTGTATTCCACTACCTCTGGGAATCAAAAGCCCTGGCCACAAACTCAGTCACCTTGAGCCCCTGAACAGTGGCTTCATCTGTCTCTTCTGTAAAATGGTCCCCTCTAACCTTGTTAGGTTTAGAGAGCACCAGAAGAGAGAGGTGGACGGGCTAGGCTTAGGAAAATGTGACAGGCTTCTCTAGAGGCAGGGCCACCCTAACCGTCACCCTGACCCTAATTCTACCCCCACCCTGACAGGCAGAGAAGAGAAATCCAGGGTTGGACTTTAAATGTCACGATAGACTAATTCATCTGGACATCAAAAAACATAACCAATGCAAAAGCCCCCTCATACCCAAAACACACTATAATGAAATGAAAGACCAAGGCCTTCTTGGTTCCACAAAAGCCTGTCCTCAAATTTGGGGCATTTTGGGGTCTAATCGACAGCTGACTGAATGACATAGAAGGCCGTGAGAGGTGGGGTAGTCAGGACTCAGCAAGGCTCAGCCTGCCACCATCCCACATGTGAGGTACGGCAGATTGGCACATGAAGCCCAGGTATGAGCCTGTTTCAAGATCACCTGGACTCCAGTGTGCTCTGAAGGTCAAAAGCTCCCCAAGGTGATTCTGACGCACTCAACGTGTGAAGACTCTTGGAGCAGAGGGGCTCACACTTTGGGGTGAAGCATCAGCACCTGGGAACTCAGGGTCCTTGAAGCAGGACACACCTGGGACTGTGTCTGCTTGCCAGCTTCTCCAAATGACCTTGATCTATCCAAAGTTTGAGAACTGGTGGATTCAGAGTTGTCTGGAGATGTCTGGAGGTGTCCACCCTTCTGAAGAAGGTGCCCCACAGGGTAAGTGGTGGCAGGCCGTTTCCCCGTGTGACACCTGGCATGCCATGAGGGTTGTATAAATGATAACTGGTTTGTCTCCCTAAATATTTTTCCACCATCATTCAGTTTTCTAACACTAGTGCTTTTGCAAAATAAATTCTGTGTCTGTACACACCTTGGATCACCGATGAGCCCATTGGTGAAGGCCAACTTCCAAGATGGTGCCTGGGATACAGTTCAAATCTAAATTTGATTGGTAAACCCATCAGTTACATTTGAAGCAAGCCAGTTAAAAAAAAAAGAAAGAAAGAAAGAAAAGAAAAGAAAAAAGAGTAAACACCCCTCTTGTCAACAAATTTCATCCTCCAGATTATGAAAAATGTGAACTATACATGAAATCTCAGAAGAAAATAAAAAATGTATATTGATAACAGGCCTCAAAATATGCATTTAAGAACCCAAAGCAAGCCACATTTCAACTGGGCTGTGAATAACCCCAGGAGCACATTAAATAATGTCATGGACTATACAGCCTTGAAAGATAACTGGGGACTCAGAAGGTGAAATTCTTAAGGAATGTTGGACCAGGAACTTGAGCCCAGATGCCAGTACCATTTTCCTTACATAGAAAGTACAAATGAAAATACCACGAAAGCAAAGCCATGCCCCTACATTCTGACTAAAAGCTACCTGAACAGTCGACCACCAACTCTCTCATCTATCCATTCAAATAAAAAAAAAAACAAAAAACATTGTAATGAGCATCTCCTATCTGCAAGGCACAGTTCCAGATCCCGGGAATACGGCAGCAAACCAGATGCGCAAGCTCGCTGCATTTGTGGAGCTTGTATTTTCACGGGGGAGACACGGTGAGCAAGTAGCTGTGTGACATTCTGGAGGGTGAAAGCACCATGGAGATCAAATAAAGCAGAGCAAAAACATGGAGAACACCAGAGGAGAGTGGGGGTGGGGTAGACGGGGTCGCCTGGCAGGAAAGGCAGCATGTGAAGCAGGGTGGAAGGAGGTGAGGGTCAGCTGCATGGGATTCTGGGTGGAGAACACCCAGGACTGAGCAGATCAAGTGTCCCAGGTGGGGAAGTGCGTGGTGTGCTAACAGATCAAGGGGCGGGGCTGTGGCAGGTGAGAGGAGGAGGGAAGCAGGCTCAGGCAGGTGGAGAGGTGCAGGCAGCAGGGGCCCAGAGCTCATCAGTGTCAGGTGAAGACTGGACTGAGCATTAAACAGAGAAGCCAACAAGAAGTCCAGAGACGTGAAAGACCAAAGCCAAAACAGGACGTTCTTCTCATACAGGCAGAAAGACGGTTCCAGGATGCTTCAGGAACCAGCATGGGACCCATTATGCCCTGCCACCACAATGCACAGATCCATACGTACAACTGAAGGCCACCTGACGTTACCTGGCGTCCCAGCACGGGCCAGGTGCCCACAGCACAGCCCAAGGACATTGCTGCTTCCACTCTTCCCCTGAACTGAAAAGCGGGGAGCGGCCCATGGGGGAATATGCTTCTTTTCACCAGAAATGAAACTGACATTTCCAGATAGTCAACGGGCTCCCTGTTATTTTTAGGACTTGGACAGCTGAAGTCCCTGAACTCAAAAGTGCTCCCTTGATCAAAGACCCCTAAAAGGATTCCCCAACCCCGAGAGCTGTGTCTCTAATAGGATTATGCCTGAATTAAAAGACGGAACCATTTCTAACTTAGGGCACTCCCTGGCTTTGAAGTTCGCCTCAACAAATGATCCATTTTTATATAAACCAGAGCTGGCGAATGACAAGAAAACCTGCAACTATTCCCACACGGAGAGCTTTGTACCAGATAATCAGGGAGAAGAAACATTTGAACGAACACTGTATCTGCCTTTGAGCAAATGATGACATAAAAGAGAACCGTTTTTCTCTCCTGGAGCATTTGACGTGACAGGCCACTTTTTTTCATAAGCAGAGAGTGTCCAGCACCCTCAAAGCGTGTGTGTGCGTGTGTACACGTGTATGTGTGTGCACCAGCTCACCAGCCTGTGCACATTCCCACGTGGTCAGTGTCTGCCTGGTACCTGCACAGAGGCAGGTGGATGGAGGTTAAGGAAACAGGCTAACAGGCTCCTTTTCTCCTCAAATTACAATGAGAACCAGAGGAAGAAGAATCAGAAATGGAAGCCAGAGGAAGGAGGAGTGTTGGAAGGAGGACACAGGAGGAGGCGAGCTACCTTGTTTCCTTGTCTCCCAGTGGAAGTCACCATGGCCTCTGCTTCTTTTTTTTTTTTTTTTTTTGG
Source organism: Marmota marmota marmota (assembly GCF_001458135.2). NCBI lineage: Eukaryota > Metazoa > Chordata > Mammalia > Rodentia > Sciuridae > Marmota > Marmota marmota. The sequence continues at coordinate 6,778,730 of NW_026000222.1, read as the reverse complement.
TACCAGGGGTTGAACTCGGGGGCACTGGACCACTGAGCCACATCCCCAGCCCTTTTTTGTATTTTACTTAGAGACAGGGTCTTACTGAGTTGCTTAGTGCCTCGCTTTTGCTGAGGCTGGCTTTGAACTCACAATCCTCCTGCCTCAGCCTCCTGAGCTGCTGGGATTACAGGTGCGTGTCACGGCACCCAGCAAATAAACGCTTCTTGTTCTCTGCCTCCTTGCTCTTCACCAAGCGAAGGCCAGCTCATCATTCTGTCAATTCCACCACCGTCACTCCCTCAGATAAGCCCCTCCCGACCCCCAGGCTGTACCTGGGTCCCCGCTGCACTGTGGTGGCCCGCCTGTGGGTCTTTGGTCCTATACTGAATGAGTTTCCTCCGCTGCAGCACCAACGGCCATAGACGTGGTGACTTAAAACAACCCAGATGTATTCCGTACAGCTCTGGCGTCAGGAGTTTGAAGTGAGTCTCAAGGGACTGAACCAGACAGTGTGGCCGCGCTGGCTCCTTATGGAAGTCAACGAGGAGAATCCTTTCCTTGCCTTCTCCAGCCTTTGGTGGCCACCCAGGGTCCTCGGCTTGTGGCTGTGTCACTCTGGTCTCTTTTTCCAGAGCACCTCGCCACTCCTCCCTCTCATAAAGGCACTGTGACAACTTTTGTGCCCCCTGCATAATCCAGAATGAAGTCCCACATCCACATCCTTAGTTAATCGTTCTGCAAAGTCCCCACTGCTACCCAAGGCAGTGCCCCTTGTTCTCATCCTAATTTGAGGAGAAAAAGAGCCCTGTTTCCTTCTGTGAAGATTCTGGATGTTAGCACAGAGATGTCCTCGGGGGCCACAGGCAGCCTACTACCCTCGCACTCTGTGTTTGCCAGGAGTGTTTCACATGTGACAGGAAACCTGGCCAGCCCTGGTTAGCTTCTCCCACATAAAAATGGATCTGAAGGCAGATAACACTAGTTTTATATAGCGATGCCAACACCAGCAACTCTAGCATTCTCTGGACCTCTTCTGGTCACAAGGTGGCACCTGTAACTATTGGAGTCTTGTCTGCCTTGCAGAGAGAAGAAGTGACGCAGCAGTTGACACCAGCCACTTACCACATATGTATGGGGAAAGCCAGAGCTATCCAGAAGCCTCCCAGGGTTTGTGCCAAACACCCTGTCCACCAGAACTCACAGGGTCTTGGATACATGGAAGTCGCATGTGGTCACTTCCTGTCCTTCCTCTCTCCCTCCCTCCCTCCTTCCTTCCCTTCCTCCCTCCTCCTTTGTCTCCCATGCTTTCCCTATTAGCTCCCATATTGAGTCACTAAGTCCAACATTCGGTTAAGAAGGAGGAAATTAGACTCCGCCTCCTGAATGGAGGGATATCAAAGAAGTTAGGAGCCTATTTTAAGCCACCACACAGCAGACTGTTTTTATGCTTTGCTCGTGGCTTTGTCTCCTGTGGTCCTCACCTGCACTTCACCGGGGAGCTGGCGCATACCTAGCCGTGGTACCCTGAAGGCGGAAGGAAGTGGCTGCCCTGCGTTGGCGCTCAGTTCATGTCGCTCATCCTTATAGCCCGCAAGCCAGGCACTTACATTAGAACACGTAGGTTATTGCTCAGAAGTAAGCAAGGCCTAGGCAGCCAGGCCCTGGGAGCTGGTGTCATTCCCTGCCCCAGACTCTGTGCTTGGCCATGTGACTAGCAGGAGGGGCAGAAGGCCTCAGCCCTTGAGTGACTGGGCAGGGCTCTTGCCTCTCGGCCTTCCCCAGGAGGCCTCCCCTAGGCTGGCCTTGGAGCAAGGCAGGGCCCTGTGGAGCAGAGCTGCCCCAGGTGGGGCCCAGCCAGCTGCAGCCATGTGTAGCAGTCCAGCCCAGACCTCCTGAGCAGAGGAGCCTGACAGGCACAGGCCACTTGTTCTGAGCCCCTGGACTCTGGGAAGATCTCATCCGGCCATCACAGGCATCTCTCCACAGAGGTGGATGCAGAGGCTGGGAGAAGGTAGCAGTTGGGTTAAGGTCACACAGCTGTCAGGCGGCAGGGTGAAGGCCCAAACCTGCATGCACTCCAACCCCAGTCTCCTAACCTGCATGAAATTCTGCTAGTTATTGAATCGATTCCTAAATATTAAGTCATTCTCCCCAAACTTCAGCTTTTTTCTTTATATGAGGGAACAAGAGCCTCATGGCAGACTAACAAATCACAGGAAAAGTCAGTAAGGATCTTTTTGACCAAGGGAAAAAGTTAAAACAGTCCCACAGCACAAGTCCCCTCTGCCAAACCTGTTGGTCTAATAGAGCAGATGCAGACAGGATTTAAATTCTAACTTAACACAGAGTTTTCTTTGGTTCAGGAACAACTCATCTCCCTTTAATTTATCAGAAGCCCAGTAATAAAAAGAAAAAAAAAAACCTTCCAAGGTATAGAATGCATCTACTTTCTGAAGGTTTCCACCTCGTAGATGAGTTTGTGCTGGATTTATTTATTGTTCAGAGGAGATGGACGGCTCACTCCAGCAGAGCCAAGGGGATTGTGGGGCAGGAGTCCCTGGGTGCACCAGGCAGCTGCCACCCTCTCCCCAGGCTTCTGGAGCCCTCTATGGAGAGACAAAGATGCTAACACCAGCTCTGGTGACAACGCACCTTCTCACAGGGGTTCCCCAGGATGAGTCAGTGGCCTGGGAAGGAAGACCCCCAGGGCTGCCTTGCCACTGTGTTCAGCGCTCCTGGGCATCAAGTCATCTTATTTAATTCCCAAAGTAACCCTGCAGGACACACATCACCTCATATTTACAGCTGACATTCTTTCAAGTTAGGTAGAAGTTACTCAACTAGTAGGTAAAAGAGTTAATATTTGAGAAGTTTTTCTCATTACCTTATGTGGCTTTTCATAACTCATTAGTGGGAAAAAAATCATGTTTTCTGAGTCAAATAATTCTATTATTTGACTATAATCTTCAATAATTCTATTGAAGATTTGGGATTAGTGAGTAAAAGATTATCTAGGAAGATTTTAGCTGCAAGCAAGAAAAATCTATCAAAAGTAGTTTAAATGATACCTTGAAATCTCAAATAACAGAGTCCAGAGTTGGGATGGTTCTGGGGTTGATTTATTCAGGCACGGGGACTGAACAGCACAGAGATACTGCCACTCTTGTACCCTTGGCTGACATTATCTGTCAACCACAGTATTCCTTCTGTGAAGCCCAACTCATCCTCAGAATCTTTCTTAACTCAAATTTTCAAAAAGCCATTGTCAATGAGCTGGAGTCAGAAAGTTAGATAAAAATCTATTATGTTCCGACTCTTTCTTGCCAGTAAGAAAATCATGTGAGGCACCTGCCATACTCCCAGGTTCTGTGACAACCAGAATGGTGGGAAATATAAGACCAAGAGCGCGACTGGTCCTTGGCCTCAGCCGGAGATCTTGCTGGAAAGACAAATAGATACATGAAATAAGGAGGAAGTTACTTGAAAACAGCATCAGTGCAGATGAAAAGAACAGACTGCCTCCATCACTGTGAAGAAGACACACTGTGAGGAGCTGGTGTGGAGGGTAACAGGGTAGCTGCTGTTGACCTTGGCTTTGCAACATTCTTATTAGCAGCCCAGACCTGCCCATACAGAAGTACTGTGCATTGTTTTCACTTCTGTTTTCTATTTATAAAATATATTCTCAAAGCTAGGGAACTGCTAAAAAAATACAGCCTTTTTTAAAATATAAAAATATATAGGTTTTGTAGAATGAATCCTGTTTTTGTTATTAATTGGGAAATAGAGCTGTTCATTCAGTTCTTTTTTTTTTACCCCTCTGACTGTGATTAAAAAGATAATTTTAATTGTCTTGTATGTATGTTGTTGTTTATATTTGGCCCTAAAGGTAATTATTTTAAAATATTTAACTTGGTTCAACTCGTTTTTTTAAAACCCTGTCCCCACCCCTGCTGCTCCTTTCCTACGTTAGATAAAAACCTGACCCAAGATCTGGATTTCAGAGATGATGCATGTTGCATCAGGATCTCTTTAAAGAAATGACTTCTTGCATCGAAATTTGAAAACATCTCTGGCTCAAATTCCAACCGCGCTGCAGCATTTTCAGAGAGGGGCTGCATGCAGAGATGTTTAGCAAGAAAAGGACTTTGTTTCGGGGGACTTAGGAGTGATGATCATTTTCTTGGGTGACTGTGACAGCTGAGCAGAAGCCCCCCACCTCCACTCCATAGAGAGACAGGGCACAAGTTTACCAGGAAAAGGCTTGGCTGAATGTGGACTCAGACACAAAGTCCAGAAAATCAAAATTGAAGGAAAGGGAGATCTCTGTTCATGGCATGGAGTCTCAGACTTGTCTGGCCAGAGATCACTCCTGTGGCCTGGATGCAGAGCCTTGTATGCTGTCTGCACCCCCTGTTGTGACAGTAGCATCACTTGTACTTGGGATTGCTCCCCAGTCTGCTGCTGGAGCCTCCCCACCAATCTCCTTCTCTGATGCTGACAACTAATACATGGCTTTGACTTATTATGTAAACCATAAACTATGGCAAGCCGTTTATATTTCAATGTTTACAACTGGATCATTAGATTCTCTGGAGTGTCTATTATTTCTAAATTTAAAATTTTTACTTTTCTAATACCATTTTGCCTTAATTTGGCCAGTAAATGCCAGTAATGTAAAGCGCTTTCGGAAAAACTGATAGGAATCTATCATTTCATTAAAATGAATAAAATAGAACAGGTTGCAATTGACTTTTAAAAAATTAAAAGGATTTTTTTTCTTATTATAAAATCAAGAGATACTTACTGCAGTAAGATCAGACTCACTGAAAGCAGAATAAGAAATTTCCAAGTCATTTTCTGTCTCTCAGAATAACCCCGTGTTAGGTTATGTCAGTCAAGACCCCATCACTTTGACACGGGTATACCCAGCACATGTGCCACACTTGTGCACCTTTTCTACATTGTTGTCAGGCACATTTGTTTGCTTGCTTTTACTCACTCAGTAATATACTGTGGGCATTTTTCCATGTCAAGCATAGATTTCAATAAGCATATTAAAAATGGCATAGGAGTCCACCTTATGGACCAAAGGGAGCGTGCTAAGCCAAGCTGCTGACCAGACAGGGCAGCTCCACCTTTCGGCACTCTCCGCCAGCCGGCACCCCCACCCTTACTAATCATGACCTAGTTGCTCTGCGCAAAAGAGAACGGCGGTCCTGCTATTCTGCAGCTTTAGGAACCGCTCGTGGTCTGCACTGACTTCTGTATTATGAGCTGTCGTGCCTGGTGTAGGAAGTGGGGGCGCAATCCTACACTAAGGGGGCACCGGAAGGGGCAGGGACACCTCAAGGATGCTTCAAGTGTGTGCACACGACACCCCCAAGGGCTCCAGAAGTACCTGGGAGACCTGAAGTGAAGCTGGGGAGTTGGCAGGGGGAGCTCAGGGAGAGGTCCCTGGTCCCTGTGGTGGGGACAGGCTTGTTGGCCGCCAGGAGGGAACCCTTGTTCCAAAAAGAGCAAAGGAACAAACGTGTTCTGGATGCACTGCTAACCAAGGGCTGGTTATTGTAAATGCTCCCAGAAGCAAACCAAAGGAGGAAGGAGTCTCAGGATCCTCAATGTCGGGGCCAGGGACCACACGGAAAAACCTCACTGACCCGCAAGGACTGCCGGGACTGCAGTTCAAAAGCCACCAGAACTGGGAACGGCCACCGCCCCAGAGCAGCTCTATCCATGATCCGATGCTGCCTCCTTCTGCCGGCCACTGGCAGGTGAGCCTCTCTTCTTTCCCGAGGAGCCGCTGCCTGGCTGGGTGCAGCCGGGGTTTCCAGAGCGTGGCTGCAGGGGCTGGCAGAGCTGGGCAGCAGGCCCACCCCTGCAAGCGGGGAGCTTCCTAGCCACCTTGCTGGTTCTTCCCCTCAAGACAGTGGGCAATGTGGCCGTGCGTTTCCTACGCCACCAACATCGTAAAGGCTCACAAGTGCCACATTCTGTCTGAAGTCAGTCGCTTCTACAGTTGAGGGCTGATTCCACAGGGCCTGCAGCATCCCCCGCAGCGGCCCCCGGGCTGCTGGCTGTGGGAGTTCCCTGCAGTTCCAGGGTTCCCACGCCACCTTCCGAAGGGTGAGCAGGGACTTGTGCCCAGAGAAATCCAACAAGGAAGATGGCCTTTCTGGGCATCTGCAGTCCCTCTGTAGGGTGGCGGATCTCTGCAAGCTGTTTCTAGTGTCTCGGCTCCAGCCCTAAGCTTGGGGCCAGGTGGCCAAGAAGCGAGCGAATGGAGCTGGAACAGAACTGGAGACTCACCCTGGCCCACCATGGCAATGGCCATCCCCTGCAGAGGGTGAGGTCAGGCCTACCACCAGGCTCCTGTGATAAGGGAAGGGCAGGCAGGCAGTCCATGGAGGGTGACCGCAGAGGTTCGGATAATGGGTCAAGGAGGAAGTGACATCTGATAGTGGAAGCCCAAGCTACTGCCCTTCCCCGCCCTGGACTTGACATTCACTAGAGCAGGCGGGGGGCCGTCTTCTGCCCAGCAAGGCAACCCCAGGCCAGAGGAGCACCTTCCGTGTGATAGGTGATCATGAAATAATTGTCAACGAATGAAACACTAGCGATAGAGCAGGGTTCAAGGCAGGAGCAAGAATAGAGACCTGTTCAGAATAGAGGCCTGGGTCTTCACGGACACAGAGGCTGACCCCTTGTTGGACAAGAGACCAACAGGAGACCTAGAACAGGCTCCAGTCTCAGCACCTGCCTTCAAGGTCCAGCTTTCTAAAGGTTCCTCCCTTGGCCAAGCTCAACTCAGAGACTGGACAGGCCCAGGGAAGGCCCACACCAGTGCATCTCTGGGGCGAGGCCAGGGAGACAAGTGTTTTCTTCCCCCAATAGCACTCACCCTGTGATGGCCAGCAAGGCCCCCATTTTGACTTCTACTCCTTTAGCTTCTCTTCAAACTCTTCTTCCCTCTGCTTCCTACCATGCCTGCTTCTTTCTAGCTCTTCCTACAGGATTTTTCTCCCTTTGGGCCCTTCCACACTCACACTCTGTCCTCTCTGAAATCAAATGTGTCCCACTTTCCTTTTGGTTCAAGTGACTCCTACTCACCCCACAGGCCTACCTGCTCAGAGGAGCCTCCTCTGCATCAGAGACGCTGCCTGCCTAGGTGTCCCTTTGTGACACCGTTGCAGACTGTCAGTGTCCTGTCCCTGGTTCATGCTGTCATCTGCACTGAACCCTAGACCCCCACACACCACACGCACTGCATTCAGCATTGTTCGCCCAGCACCTAACACAGTGCCTGGAATGCAGTGGGTTCCCAGCGCATAGTTTCTAAGTGAATGAATGCAGATGAATGAGGTCCTTTATGTTGCGGTGGGCGCGAAGATCAGAATAAATCAACCAGAGGAACAGGCCAAGTCCCCGGTAACAGGCTGTCCTCCCAACACATACCTTTGAGAGCCCGAGGGTCAGAGAAACCAAGGAAACCGCAGTAAAGAACAAAGCTAATCATGGCGGACAGGACGATTGCCTTCCTGTGTGCTTCCTTTGCCTACTCAGGCTAAGAGAGCCCATCTCCTGGGAGGCCAGGGAGCTTTACCGATGAATTCACCACTTTCAAGCATTTGACAAGGGTTGACTTGTTCCCATCTAAGTTGACACCCCAATGCTGGGTCTCACGGGCCTCTTACCTTAAAAAAAAAAAAGACATCAGAAACATCTCGAACCCTTAGTGACGTTAAGTTGGAATCCGTTGACCTAATCTCTATGACAGGCATTATAAATCATTTTTAGGATTAGTATATTTTGGTGTTTGTTTTTGTTTGTGCCTCTTAAAAATAGAAACAAGCAGCAATGTGCCCCGAGGGGAGGCTCAGGGCTGGCTGGGACCATTGGAGCTTTGTCATCGGAGGCTCCACTCAGGGCTGAAGGGGCCAGGATTAGGGGGAGAAACCAGCAAATGAGCTCAGAAAGGCAGGAACAAAAGCCGAGTGGGATGATCTCACCTCATAGCGCCAGAGGAACCGAGCTCCCGGCCAGCCCTCTCTGATGTGCTTCAGTTAGGTCCCGGCCTTTGTAACCACAGCTTAACAGTCCCGCGGGTGACGTGCAGAGAACTTTCACGTTCATTAACTCGTTTGATCCTCGCAACTCCAGGGCAGGCAAGCAGGGCAGGACTCACTCAACCCCTTTTGCCAAAAGAGAAAGCAGAAGCTTAGCTTGCAAGTCACGGTGACCCAGCAGGGACACCCTCTCGCAAGCCTGTCACCAGCTTGCAGTGTCCAATGTAAATCGTCCCCCAGGTTCAAAATAAAATAATAATACTTGTTAATACTTATGCAAGGTTTACTGTGTAATACCAAGGATTCTGAGAAATGTTTTACATGCATTATCTCATTAAATTTCCCCAATAACACCACAGAGTATGTATCAGTTTCATGGTGCGGCTATAACAAGTTACCACACACATGATAGATTCAAACAACAGAAATCTGTGACAGCCCCAGTCGGAGGTCCAATATCCATCTGACTGGGGTAAAATGAAGGGGTCAGCAGGGATGGTTCTTTCTGGAGGCTCTAGGGAGGATCCACTACTTATTTCTGTTTCTGGTGGCTGCTGGAATCCCTTGGCTCATGGCAGCATCACTCTAACCTCCAAAGCAAGTGTCTTCAGACCTCTCTGCATCATCCCCATCTTCCCATTCCCTTCTTCATGTGGTCAATAAATCTCCCACTGAACCCTTCTTACCAGGTCCCTTGCGATGGCATTAACAGCCCATCTGGATAATCCAAGTAATCTCATGTCAAGGTCATTAAATTAATAATTCTGCAAAGACTGTTTTTCCAAGTAAGCTATCTTTTTGCAGGTTCTAGGGATTAGGACGTGGATTTCTTTGGGGGTGGGAGCATTTTCAGCCTAACACAAGTAGGTAATAGTACTAACCCCATTTATCAGAAAGAGGAAACTGAGGGCACACAGACATGGATCATATGCACAAGGTCATGTGGCCAGTACAGGTGAAACTCAGGTTGAAATTGGTCACTCTGACACAGATCCCGCTAAACCAGATCGTCTTCCTAACTTGCCCACAGGCTGGGCAGTCTTGCTAAAGAGACAAAATAAAGACAATAAGGAAGAGATGCTGATGATGTGGTCCCACATGTCACATCTGCAGTTAGCAGTGGATGTCTCTGCCACCCAGTGTTGTCTAGGAAGATGACCTGAGTCCAAGACTATGGTCTCTGTCCCCCAGATCTGTGCAGAGTCATTCGCCCCCTCTCTGGGAGTAACTCAGCTGCATTTGCAGGACGTTCCTCTGGGGAACCACAGAATCATTCTGAAGACACAGATGCTACTTCTCACCTTGTCCCATCTCAGCCAGGTGCTTTGCCCTAGAGAGGACCCCGGGACAATCTGGATTCTGGCAGAATCAGAGGCTACAGGGTTATGAGTCCCTCATAAAGGGAAATGGTTTTGCTTTGGAGCCACTTTCCTACAGAAAGGCATTACAGAGTAGATTAAAGTCTCATCACTACAACAAAACCAACACCACCCTATGTCCAAATGGTAACAGAAATACAAAGGACCCAATGTGCTACAGCTTCCAGGTATTTGTACCCAACTAAGAACTACATGCATGGACAGTGATGGGAGGAGGCAGAGAGAGAAAAAAAAATCATTCACTTAGGATTGGCAGAAAACTTAATAGACTGCCCCCTTTGACACTGTCTCAGAAAAGACGTTATAGACTCAGGTTCAGCAGGCCCCAAAGCTATAGGCCTTGTGAAAACCAAGTGGACGTGTGTATCGACTCCACCTTGGGTCAGCAGCCCAGTGTGCGCACATTGGTCACTGGCCTCAGCAGTTCAGAAGGGTGGACAGGAAGCAGCACACTGCTGAGAGCAGGAAATGAGACAACCATGGGGAAGAGCTCAGAGCGAGTCGAGAGCATCCACAGTGAAGAAGAGAGAGGGTTATTTCAGAGTCCTTCTCTATCCAGGGCAGAGGACCAGGGGTTGGTGATTGGGAGGCACATGACGCTGCCCAGGAATCAAAAGACCCAGCTTCAAAGTCTTGAGGCTCCTCCTTCTTTAGGCCTGGAGCACTCAGAAAGTTCAGGTGACCTCAAAGGACGAGGCAAACACACAGCAAGGGTCACCCCAACTCTGCCTTGTTCCCTTCTCAGGCACAGGCCCCGCGATTGCTTTTCAGGACTGGAGCACCTAAGAGTCCTTCTAGTGAGCTAGAGGACCGACCCCCAAGCTCCACCCTCTGACTTCGCAGGGCAGAGGCAGCACGGCACGGTCACAGGGTCACCTCATTGCTTTTGGGACCCGAATCACATAGTTTCCCCAACATGCAGCTGTATCCCTTGAAGCTGCAGCATCTTAGCTGAATTGGGGATTAGGAGTCACAATCTGGGTTCAAGTCCTGGGTGACTCTGAATCCTCCTGCAGACCCTGGGAACCACCCCCACACCTTCAGAGGGACCAGGAGAGCTAAGAACAGAGTAAAATGAGCCACATCCCGCTGCATGTCCAAGATATTCCCCACCTTCTCTTTCTCCCCACGTAATGGGCGTAAGAATCTCTGACCTGAATGAAGAAATTCCCATGAGGAGCCCAAGTCTGAGAATGCTCTGTAAATACAACTTCAGGCCACGGCTTCCACCAAGGGAAGAGTAAAGAACAGCAGAGGAAAAAAAAAAAAGATCATTTTCAAAACCAATTTTCACATGTGATAAAAAATTCTATGCTATTATAGTTTCATTGGAGTTGAACAAGCATTGCTTTTTCATTTTTCTTCTTTCTCAATCAAGGCTTGGGGTCATTGCTGCAGCAGGAGGACAGTTCCACTTACGAAAGCGTGCCCCCACCTCAGCCAGAAGCTGACCTCCTGGTCAGGGTGAACCTCTAACTACGAAATCTGCCCCTCTTGTTGCTGCCCAACAAGAAAACATCAGCAACTCACAACCTTATGGTTGTGTCCATTTTGGATGCCCCCCAGGCCATGATCTATGCAACTTTAATTCCTGGTGCTCCTGCAGGACCCAGACACAGGCCAGCACAAGCTCTGCCTGTGTAGACATGCAGGACGTTGATCCGGCCCCAGAGCCAGTGAGTGGGAGCCGACTCCTTCTCTCTTGCCCCAGTAGGAATCCTGCCTTCTACCTAGCAGAGCACAAACAATACACAAGGTCCCTGTGAGGTTAGAAAGAGGCTCCCTCCAGGTTGAAAAATCAAAATAAGAAGCCCCACGTGCTGAGTGAACCCCACACCGGGCCCAGCTTGGGTAAGATGCAAATCGTTTTCTTTGGTCTGCGAGGTTGCTGCCTTTGGGGTACCCATGTGACAGGGAACGTCAAGGAGTTTCTGCCTGTCCCTTAGTCATACTGGCCACTTGCACACTCTGCCTCTGAGGTCCCTCTGCCAAGGATGTCTTTCTCCCATTCTTACACACTCTTAAATGGAGACCCCTACTCATCCTTAAAGACCTCACAGCAGTATAGCCCCTTAGGTGCATTTCTCCCATAGGTCTTCTACCCCCGCTCTGTGTTAAGCCTGTGAAGGTGGGAACTGGTCTCTGTCTTCACCCTTGACTCCCCAAAGGCTAACCCAGTTACACGCAGGGTCTTCCACCAGTCGGTGGGATGAATGAACCCGTCTTTTCAGCCCTGTAGCACTCTGCACATATCTCCATTGGCCTCCAGTGGTCCTCACTGCAGCGTAGGTCACCTTGTCCCATAAAAGGGATCTCTGGGAGAAGGGGGGCTTTTTTGAAATTCTGCATCCCCCAAAGGGAGCATCGCCCTCAACAGAGTTATAGTGCGCAGAATGTGCTCAGGGACCCAGAGGTTTCCAAAGTGTGGATGGAAACCAGCGAGCTGCCTTAAACTAATCTTTACTCCTGGAGACCCATCCCCATCCCTCCTTAGCAGTCAGAATAGGGAAATGAAAGTTGATGCCACTCACTGGGCCAATGGCTTTCTGCAGGCACCAGCACCTGCCCCGAAGGTTTGCATCCCTCCCTCCTGAGCCACATGGAGGTGACCTCATTCTGAGGGGCAGCCCCGCAGACCTGGGCCCCTGACAGCAGGGCAGTTGGGATGAGCTTCCCTGACTTTCCCCACTGTATGCTCTGTTGACTGTAACTTTAAATATTTATGGCCAACACAGGAAGTTGGGCTGGAAAGAAGAGCCGTGGGGGAGCCTCTTCCCTCAAGGGGGGATTTGCAGAGAGCACTTTCAGCCCTGGCTGCTCCCCTCAGCCTGGGCGCCAAATGTCAGCCCCGTCCACGGTGGGCAGGGTGATCTCGGGACCTTCAATGATGGTTTTGTTCTCTTCCATAAGCTATTTTTCTTATTTGGTGGGATGTACTATTGACCCAATCAGGGAACACAGACACAATGCATAAAATTGTCTCTGGAGTCACCCTTCTGCAGAGGGGCCCAGCTATTATACAAACAGGCACAAAAGGTTTAATTGGGGCCAAAAATTCCAAGTCACTGCTGAGTGGGCTGGGGAAGTAGGAAGTGGGATGGCTGCGAGAGATGATGGGCTTTCTGCCTTTTTAATTTTATTTATTTATTTTTGGGGAGAGAGGAGGAATCTTCCAGATATGATCTGCCCAAGAGCTCCCAACAGAAACACTGTTGATACAGAATCTCTGGCAAATGGCGAGTTTTCAAAGGCACATCATCCACCACAGTATCGCCCCCAGCCCCCAGCCCGCGGGCTCCCACTACTGGGTTTTGTTGAGCGTCGTTTTCATGATTTGCACTCATTTTGTAAGCAACGTGGGGACCGACTCCAAAAGAAAAGCTAATCAGGACTCTACCCAGAGACCCTGCAATCGAAATCAGATGTGCTGGGGAAAAATTAATGGATGCACAGAAAGGGAAGAGCCCACTTGGTAGCGGAGGGGAGGTGCCCCCAGAAGGGCATCCAGGCAGGGCAGAGGGTCCACGGAAGTGCCAGCTGTGCACTCGCCCCTGCACTAACTAACATCTGCACCAACCACTGACCATTCCTGGGCCCCCAGTGTCAGGGTGAAGGCAGGGGGTTTGGGGAAGGGAGGGAAAGTGAGAGATGGTTTGTGCTGGGAGATGACGCCCCGTGGGTGAGCGGAGATGCTGCCTTTGCGGCTCTCAGGCAGTTGCGTGGAGCAGAGCAGAAGTGAGAGGTGGCTCTGTCACAGGGTAGTGTCAACAAAGCCACGCAGATAAACAGAGGCCCTGCCCCACACCCCACCCCCAGAGGTCACCTGCCCTTGGGGCTCAGTCCCTGAGGGACCTTGTGGGTGAGATATGATTTGTGGTGTCCATGCAGAGTCTCTAAGCTGTGAAGACTCAGGAGAAACGAGATCTGCCACAGGACAAAGGAGGGAGAGCCAGAGTGACTGGAAACTCCCAGTCACAGCCATCTTAGTCCACTTAGCAATTGTAAGTGTTAGAAAGGGACTTTTTAATCCCAAATCAGACATTTAAGAAATTCACTTGACCTACTGTGAATGGCACAATTGTTGCCAATCATGGTATCAAGTGAAACCTCTGACTCCAAGATAAATATTCATTCCAAGATCAGCAAAACCTGCAGCATCCTCAGACGAACAGAGCTCTGATCACGGTGGTCATTTTCCTTTCTGCTCGGTGACCTCTCTTCCCATTTTAGGATTGGTTAAAATGGCCCACTTAGTGATTTAGAAGTCTCGCGAGTGTAGCGGGCACTGCTGTGGTCTCTGGCACCTACCTGATGTCTCTGTCCGTGTATTTCTACACAAACTCTTTAAAGCCACTCACACGTGTGTGGATCAGATGCACCGTCTGACCCGCACAGACACTAATGGCTGCTGTTTTCCTTCACTCAAATCAGATTGCAGATAATTAGCACACTTAGCGGGTTCATTCAAAGCAACAAAGGTGCACTACAAAGGTGGCTTAATTAAGGGTTCGTTTCAAAAAGAATCTCAAAAATATATGCTTCATGTCACCCGCTAAATGTCACATGCCTTATTCTATATAGCCTGTCTGCCTTTAAATACATATGTGTGTGTGTGTGTGTGTGTGTGTGTGTGTATATATATACACACACAGAGAGAGGGAAAGCTGTTTGATTTTAAAATTCAATTTATAAATTGCTCTGCTGTGCTCCGTAACCACCATTAATAAACGATAATTGGCTCCTCATTCTGCAGCACTGTGGTTTAGCCCGGGTTCCGGACTCAATTACCTGCAGTAATGACGGCTGCTCTGTGGCTGCTTCGTTCCACGGGCCTGGGGTGGTTCCAGAGCAAGAGCGAGTGCAGGCAAAGATGGCAGGCCTCCCCTTTCATTTGGTGCAGCTTTCAAAGTCACCACGGGCGATGGTGAGACGTGGTGTGGGAGAAGGGTGGGCTGGGCACTTCCGTGGGAGGCTCCTGCTGGCGCTCATGTGGGCACATCTGCCTGAGGACACACACTGCAAGGGAAAAGAACAGTGACCACCCTGGCGACCATGCCGCTGGGGAATCCAGCACTGGCCTGTCCCCAGCGCCTTCTCTCCTCACCCAGACCTGCCTCTTGTCTCCCTCCAGCCCCTTCCACCCAGCACCTGGCCCCAGGCACCTGGGAAGCCAGGCCTGACTCGCTGAGCCCAGCCCCCACCTGAGTTACCAGCCACTTCAGAGAGCTGAGACCAGAACTGTGTCCCGCGGCCCCCACCCCACACGCCAAATCCATAAGTGGGATGGCATTCAGAAAGGGGCCATCAGGAGGTACAAGGTTTGGAGGAGGGTCGAGGTGGGTCCATGGGGGGATCAGTGCCCTGGAGCCGCTTTCTCTCACCAGGAGGGGATCCCGCCAGGGCCCTCCCCAAGGATCCAGCCAGGTTGGCACCGCAGCCTGGGACTTGCAGCCTCCCCACCGTGAGTGATGACGCCTGTTGTTTAATAAACGCCACCAGTTAGTGGGACCCTGTCATAGCAGCCTGAGCAGACTGCGACGGGAGGTTGAACAGCAACCGGGAAACACCTAGACACTAAAGATTTAGTTAAAAAGGCCAACATCTGGTGCAGCTGTCACCGGCGTCCCTCAGGGGGTCCATTCCCACACCCCCGGCAGATGCTGGGACTTCAGATAGTACCCAATCATATATAAATTATGTTTCCCTCTAACTACACACCCATGATCCAGTTTAATCTATGCATTAGGCAGTTAGAGAGTAACAACAGTAATCAAATAGAACAATCAAACTAACATATTGTAATATAATGATGCAAGTGTCTCAAAGTCAAAGAAGTGTGGGTGCATGTACGTGTGTGTGCGTGTGTGTGCACAGGGTGTGCATGTGAACAAAGGAGTGATTCACATCCTGGGTGCTATGGAGTGGGATGGTGTGAGAGTCATCCTGCTCCTCAGAACAGCACACAATTTAAAACTTATACATTGTTTGTTTCTGGAATTTTCCATGTAATACTTTCAGACTGCAGTTGACCGTGGATAACTGAAACCCAGGAAAGCCAATCAGCTTGGTTAAGGGGACTGCCATGTGCTGTCCACGGGCACAAGCTGCTCCAGACAGAGCAAGCAGGCAGCAAGTGGCTTCTCCAGCTCTGTGTCCTCATCTGGAAAACACAAATGACCTTCCTGGTTGGAGGCCCACCCCAGAGGACTGTAATGAGAAGCATGGAAACAGGCTCCTGAGCATGTAGCACAGCGCTGGCCTCAGAGTACATTCTCAATAAACAGCCAAGATTCCCGAGGAGCTTGGAAGAAGAGCGCTGGAAAGAGCAAATGGTGGCATGGGCAGAGAAGACCATCCCTGGTGGCCAGAGAGGCACTGTACCTCCCAGGTGCACCCCAGCTCCAGGGGTACTGCTTCCACTCTGACCACCCGTGTCCCAGGTGAGGCCAGACCCCAAGCCACCAGCAAGGCTGATGATCGGGCTCTCTCAAGTCCAGATAGAAGCTCATCACCTTCCCAGCCCACACCGCACCCGCCATCTACCAGAGACCGTGTACCAGAGCCCGCTTCCCTCCACATCAACAGCTGGCCCGCTAGCGATCGGCACCCAAACATATGGAGCGAACAACGAGACCCAGAGACGGGGAACCATTATTTTTAAAAAACAAATCGGGTCCTAAATACCAATTGATTGCTAAAAGGGCACTTACTGAGGTTTATTAAGTACATAGAACATAAATCTGTTTGGCATGTAATTAATTCAAAATTACAGGAACACTAAATGTGTAATTAAATCTACACGGAATGTCTAGGCCCTTCGCTGGCATTTACAAAAGAAGCTACGGGAAATTTATTAGCTAGCAATTTATTGCTCAAAATATGGGCAAATCAGGAGCGTGTTGACTGATATCTAGCTTGCTGTCAATCTGGTGCGATAGGCCAATTAGGGGTTCAAGGCCTTCCCAACCAGGGCCAAACTAGGAATGGGGCTCAAGGGTCGTGGCCATCTGCCCCTCCACCCACCTCAACAAGTGCCCGTGCTCCCCCATGGTGAGCACACCACAAGTGTCCTCTCAACACACTCAGAGCTTAATTGACACATTAAAGCGTGGCCCATGGGAGACCTGGTTGAGATCAAAGCGATGTCCCATGTGGAATCTGCACCAAGTGACAAATGTGACCACATTTAACCAGATAAAGTCCTTTCCTGGCTCACTTTAAGTCAAAAGGACAATATGCAGAACGTCACTCCAGAATCTTTTCCATTCACTTCTGGGCTTCATGGTCAGTCGGGGTTGGAGAGGCCTGTTCAGTGTCCAGAGCTGGCCTGTCCCCCTCAGGTAATGGCTTGTTCCACTGATCCACCGGTCAGCCATGGGGACAGGTCCTCTGGAGCACCCCTCAAAAGTAGCTGCAAAGACACCACCTCCACAAGCCCCTGGAAGGCTCTCAGATCTAAGTGAACAGATTGAGTGCCACTCGGGCTGACCCTGGAGAGAACTGCCCCAGAGCCTCGGGGCCCCAGTGTGACAGTGTGTGACAGCATGCTCAGAGATGTCACTGCCCCCAGTTGCTCCACGATCAGCAGCTGGAGGTACCACCACCTGTGGCTTTGTGAAGAATCCTCCTTACCCATGGGATTAGAAGACTGTGGTTTCCACCCGCTGTGTGTGTGATAACTACACTTGGCTGCAAGTAAAATAAAACCCAACTATTGATATTTTTTAAAGCAGCAGGGCATTTTTTTCTTCATACAGCAAGAAATCTGGGGACATGCAGTCGAGGGCTGATACACAATCTCCACAACACTCTGCCCCACCTTTCTGAATTACTTGCTCTGTCATGGTGGTGTGTCTCCACTTACCACCTCATGCCACAAAACAGCTGCTGCAGTCCCAGCCAGCCACCAGACTACACTCTAGTATGGATGAGGAGGGAGGGGAACACCTTATTACCTGGCCAAAAGAAAGAAAGAAAAGGAAAGGCCATTGCGACCATACTAACACTGGGAAAGTCGAACTCCCAGGACCTTCATGGTAGACCCCCGCTTCCATCTCCTGCTGGGCATGTGTTATCTGCCTTTCTGTTCTCTATCTGGAAGGTGATGCTCAACAGGGTGTCAAGGCCATGGACTACTGCTGTCCTCCTCACCACCCCTTCCTCCTTCAGTCCAGTGATCAGACATGCAATATTTGGCCTAGAGTAGGAACTCCATGTTTGTCAGTAAGTGAATAATCTAGTAAAGGCCCCAGGAGGATCCAGAAGCCACTTTCTCAGTTTATTACCCAACCCGATGCCACGCCAGACCCAGTAACGTAGGGGCACAGGTGGAATCTGGGCTGCACGGGATGCTCTCCACAAGAAGCAGGTTTTAGATGAAGAGAAAAGACCCCCGAACTTGAATAGCTGGTACCAGCACAGCCCACAGAACTTTCTGTGATGACAAAAAGGGTCTTGCTTGTATTGTGCAATAAGTAGGCACCAGCCATGTGTGACTGACTGGCTACGCACTTGAAATATGGCTGGTGTGACCAGGGAACTGAACTTAGTAATGTATTTGATTTTAATCAATTTGAATTTATAAATAACTGCACGTGCCTACTGGCTGCCCGACTGACCACCACAGGTCTGGCAGCCGTGCACACTCATTAAAAAATCAGCAGGTGTCATTTACTAGAGGGGTGCCCGTATGTCATGGAGCCTAGAGTTAGAAGCCAGTTGCTAAAGAGGGTGGTGGGGGAAAAAGAAGATGAGTTATTTATTCAAGGTCGTGTGAGATGGTGGAAGTTTGCCACTGGATATAGGGAAGTTGAAAGAAAGCTTTCGAAGACAGAGAAAATCAGATGCAGGAAATGAGGGTTAAGAGAGATCCTAAGACAGAACCACGTAGTTAAGCCACCCTCGATTCCTGGCACAGAGAAACGGTCATCCATGCTCATTCCTGAGGTTGACGCATTCTACAGCCATAGGGAATGAACAGAGGAAAACGCTGTCTCCTGTGTGTGCCGCCAACTTCATCGTGTGAGTCCTGGAGGGGATGCAGAAACCACCCAGGTGATACTGCGGCTCCGAAGCAAACACAGGAAGGCCGTGGAGGACACATACCTGAGGATGACCAGCTGCCAGCTCGTCCAGCACCTGCGCCACCCCGAGCCTGCCCGAGACCCCAGGCAGCGGCGCCCCAAACTTGACTGTCCAGGGGCCTTCTCAAAGCAACACCCCGGACAACCCGGAGTCGGCCTCCCTGAACTGCCCCCATGAGCCATGCCCCTGTTCTGTGCATAAGAAGCCAAGAGCAGTTTTAAGGGTAGAATTCGTATTTTTAACTTCCACAGTGTCAAACCCAGCGAAGGGTTTTATGCAAATACAGCAAAAAAATACAGAGGACCCTCCCTCAAAAGTCATCATCATTAGGCTTATTTCAAAATCAGATCTAATATTAATTTCCAGGCACTAACACTCTGGAATGAAAAGACTTGATTACTCTATAGGGACCCAGTGAATGGCACTGCGTTCCCCACCCAACGTCCGCCTTCACCAGGCATTTAAAAAAAAAAAAAAGTCTTTCTTTTGTATCTTTCTTTTCATTCTAAAAAAAGGTGATATTATGTATGGAAGGGAAATATCAGATAGGAAACTTCCGGCTGTGGAGTCGGAAGATGCTGGCCCACTGGAGCCCGGGAGAAACAGAGGGACACCACTGACCCCAGAGGCCAGTGACTCTCTGCAGAATCTGGTCTGGCATGGGCAGGGGGTCTCAGGAGCAAGTATGCCCACGGGGGTCAAAAACATCAGCAGGGTGAAGAAAGAATAAGAGCAAACCCGAGGGAGGGAGGGAGGGAGGGAGGGAGGGGCCAAGGTCGAGCACTTGCCCAGCACCCACGGGGCCTGGCTTCCACCCCCCGACACACACACACACAAACACGCGCAGAGCAAAGCAAGCACAGGGAAGGTGGAAACCCTACAATGGCCTGTCATTTAAATTATCTAGAATTTAAGACAAAAAAATGGCCTGCCGCACAGACCTAAGCAGTGGGCGTCTGTGGAACCACCTTGGTGCCCGGGGGCTCAGGGTCGTTCCCTCTGCCTCTTCTCCGTGCCTTCACCCAGCTTCCCAAAACCCTCTGCTGAAGGGTTCTGGGTGGTGGGGCGTGAGCCTCCCTGTCACAGATGACCACCCTGAGGCCCCCGCTGTACACACTCTGGCCAAGCTGGGTCGGGAGCTCAAGGCTCCTGGGTTCAGCTCAGCTGCTTTCTGGGGATTCACCAGAATGAACCCAGAGCTCCCAGGACCCAGCCTGGGAGGGACTGTGAGCCACCAAGGCTCTCCATCACTCAGGAGGTG
The DNA here is from genome assembly GCF_001458135.2 of Marmota marmota marmota. NCBI lineage: Eukaryota > Metazoa > Chordata > Mammalia > Rodentia > Sciuridae > Marmota > Marmota marmota. The sequence continues at coordinate 6,758,958 of NW_026000222.1, read as the reverse complement.
GCCCGCCTGCGGCTTCTGCGTGGGGGTCTCAGGTTGAACTGAGAGGCCCTGGGAAGAGATCCACCTTTGTCTGCTACCCCGTGCTGTTTCGGTTCCAGGAGCAGCAGACGGGTACTAAGCCCTTCAAATGAGGCTCAGTCAACGGTCCCCTGAGACCAGTGACTCGGGGAGCTCAGCACTGGGGTGGCTCCACCAGCCACAGGACTGGGTGAGCCATGGGGGTGTGAAGCAAGGACAGGAAGGGCTCCTCCAGGCCACCCCTGTGTCACCTGCAGCCCTGCAGCCACCTCCCCGGGTTTGCTCTGCCATAAAGCAGAGATTTCCTCTGCTCCTCTTCTCCTTCTTCATTCGAAAAATGGATGCATACGCACAAGGAAATGTGACGACAGGGTTCGAAAAATAGGACTCCATCGTGCTCCTCGACCCCAGGCCCTACCTTCACACACACTTGTGTGTCTCCATTTTCTCCACCAAGGGAACCACCCACACTCCCAGGGTTGCCTGCGCCATTTCTCACTTGACTGAACACCTTCGAAATTGCTCCATGCCTCCGGGGAGAGGTGCACTTGGTCCTTCCTCCACCGAGTCAGAACGCCCTGCGGTTCACAGGTGCGACCGTTTCCTGACCAATCTCTTATTAACAAACACCTCAGCTGCTTCTAGTCTTGGGTTTCCAAAATCTTTGCTGAACAGTATCGGACACCGGCCTGAGGGCTGGCCTCCCCGCAGCAGGCACGCTGCCTGCAGAACACGTGGGTTTAAAAGTCAGCCACTGGATTCCAAGGAGCCTAGTTTCCATCCCAGGAAAGTAAATCCTTCCATCTCCGCGACCTCGAGGCCGGCTGCGTTTCCCAGCCCCCAGCCCCTGGACCCTCCCTGCCCGCCACCAGAGCATTCAGGTCCCATGTGTCTCCTCCACAGTCAGAAGCTCCACTGAGGACAAAACCCCTGACTCTGCCCCACCACAGACAGAGCCAGGGCTCCTTCAATGTTGGCAGAGGTGGTGTGAGTGGCAGGCCACTGGCAGGGCCTGCAGTTTGCCCAGGGGGCTGCACTCAGAACCTTTGAACAGGAATCACAAGACCCTTCATTCCTGAGGTCATACCTACATTCTTCAAGGTGACCCTGCTGGGTTTGAGGAGACAAAGAAGACCTGGGCCCTCACAGACCTGTGTGTGTGTGTATGTGTGTGTGTGTGTGTGTGTATGCGTGTGTGCATACCTAAGCACAGAGCAGGCCACTCCATAAACAGCAAAAGCAGCTGCCCTGACCTCTGAGCAGCCTGTGTCCCCCCAGCAAGGCTGCTCTTTTGTTCGTGCTGATTGGAGCTGTCACGGGTACAGTGCGTCTCCCAGCGGCAGCTCGGTGTAACCCAAGCAAGCAGCACGCACGCCCAGGCCAGGAATTTGCTGTCATGCAGATCCTGGGCCTTCCTCTTCCCAGGCAGGGGACAGCTTGCAAGAGGTACAGAATCACAGCAGCAAAACCACAACAGGAGCTTCCAGGGTGACTAAGTGCCCTGTGTATAGTGGCGCATTTGGTCACCACCCACCTGGACTGGGGCTCCCACAGTCAGTGACCTTGGAGGAGGAAATCAAGACTCAGAGCTTGGGAGCTTGTGGACACTCTCACAGCTAGCACGAGGCGGCACCAAGCAGGCACCCCCAGGCCCAGAGCGAGTGCCTGTGGCCCGGGAAGTCTGGGTCCCCACACTCTACATGCTGTGCTGAGCCATCCGCACCTGTCCAGGACTGTCTTCCCAACAACCTGGTGAGCAGGGACCAGGAAAAACTCCATCTGACTGGGGACACGGGAGGCCACCCAGGGGTCTGCAGAAGAGCCTGCCACTAAGGAACTGGAAGGCCTGGAGCCCTTAGGCTCCCAAGTCCACTGAGCTCAGAACTGAAGCTCTGTGCTGCCTCTGACCTCCTGCCAGCCGGAGCTGCCCCCCATGCCACAGCCTCAAGGGCTCCCCGGACCTCTTCCTGGGACTATGGCAAACATCACCAGCCTCCAAGGGCTGGCAAAATCCTGGCTAACAAATGCTCACTGGTTAGCACTATGGCCATGCAAACAGGTAGGGGCCACAAAGAGTCAACTCGGAAATGGGACTGAAGCCACCAGCTGACCCCCTGTTCCCTGGACATGGTGTTAACAGCTACCACTTCAGGAGCACCTATTACCTGACACTGTTCTAGGTATCGGACCACTTTTAAGAACCATTTAATCCTCACTCACAACTTTCCAAAGTAGGTGGCACTATCGTCCTTTTACAGGGGTGAAGAGGCACAGAAAGGTTTTATATGTTGTCCAGGGTCACATAGCTTGAAGGGTAGGGGCAGGATTCAAGCCCACCTGGCTGTCTCCAGAGCAGTGTTGCTGGATCTAACAACTGAAAAGAAAGGTTCTCAGGTCAATTTAAATTTCAGATAAATAAATGTCTTTGCATAAGAACGTGCCCTGCGTATCTCTCTCCAGTGCGGTGTCCCGTGGACTCACTCTCAGCGTGGGTTCTGAGTGGGGGACACACCCACAGCCTGTCCAGTCCTCTCTGGCCCAGAATAAACCTGCATCACTGACCCCAAAGGACGGAGCCCCCTCCAGCCTGTGACACGAAGAGGGCAGCATCTGTGGTCACCTCAGGACCCTGGGGCTTGTTTGTGAGTCCAGAGATTTGTTTACTGCTGCCCCCAGAGGAGCCTATGAGGCTGGCCCTGGGAGAGGGTAAGCAGAGGGGTTCTGTTGTCCTTTGGGGACTTTTTTGACAGGGATCACAGGAAGCATGAATTACCCTCAAAACAATCTCAAGCCAAAGCTAAGAGTGAAAGGCAGCTGGGCCCAACCTCCTCTCCAGATATCCGCAGGGTCTGGAGCACGTGGGCTGGACCCAGATGTGCCTTCCGTGCGTGCCATTTGGGGTGCTTCTGGGGGCTGTGCACCATGAAGACACGCGGGGCCCCCTGCGGTTTGACGACCGTGTTTAGCAATGAGTGATGCGCCCGGATCCATGCGCCTGCCCAGAAGGCTCTGAAGAGGAGGCCCAGGCCTGGCCTCCACTGCCTCCCCCTCCCCAGGCAGGGCTCCCAGCAAGTACAGCCGCCTCCTGGTCCCCAGTGCTTCCTGTTTCCACAAAAGGGATTCTCAGCAAAACAGCATCCTGCGCGGCAGGTAATCGCGGGCCTCTTTCTCTTTAAATAGCTTCTTTGTAACCACAAACATGTATGTTTTTCATAAAGCTCTGAAAATTGTACTAGGCCCTGGGGAGGTACCAAGTGGAAACGCGGGTGCTGGGAGATTAGACTGCGCTACTCCAGGGGTACAATGTGCTGTTTGTAACAATTATAATAATACACCTGTACCACCATTGTCAATGCGGACCAGCCACACGGGGGCTCATTAGTATTGTATTAGGGCTGCATGGGGAAACAGATAATGGCCCATAATGAAAAATGCCAAATTTTCTATATAATAAAAATGAACTTGATTAATGAAAATCACTTTCAGGGAAAGAGTTACAGCGTTGTTAGAAATAAAAAATGATGTATTAATCCGACATTCTTACAGATGGTCCCAACCTCCTGACAACTGCTATTCATTTGAGATGCTATTAGCATGCATAATTATGCTAATTAAGTTGTAATTAAGCACCAATTCTTCAGAGGGCTTTTTTTGTCTATCATTTAATACAACTCCGTTGCAAAGAGTGCTCAAAGCTTTGTACCGTGTTTCATTCAAAAGGGGTTCCCAAATTTCTTAGCAAAGATTTAGCAGCTGAGCCATGGATAGGAGCTATAATCCTTGTTTTGGTTAAAGAAAAGTCGGTAAATACCAGCGGGGTCTGCCAGTTGTTGATAAAATAATGAACGCCTTCCGCTAAAATAAGCGCAGTTCAAACCAGGGCAATTACAAGGAGAACAAAGTGTATAATTATCAGTGGTGATAGACCATTGTCCTAGGACATGGTCGGTTTTATTCTTTTTATTTGAAAAAAGGGGACTTAAGGAGTACATTCAATAAGAAATAATTAGGGAAAATGGCATTCAATATTTTATTAAAAGGAAAATAAATCAGAAAGCTAAAGATATCTCGGGGGAGGGGAGGGATGGCAAGGCAGAGAAGGAATCAGGGATTCTGTTCCCCATTCCAAATGCTCATGAGATCAACATTTTAAGAAGAGCATCGTAAAATGATAAAGTGCCCATAAAATGGTTTCTTCAACTCAACGATCAACAGAGGCAAAAGTAGATGTTTTTTAAGGGAAGAAGTTAGTTAGACTGGCAATTTGGCAAATTGAGAATAAATGTTTACCCATCCGTTTGACTGAATTCTGTTTTTGTTCCCAAATAGTTACTGTGTAGGAGCGATAGAGATGCAAGCGGAATTCTGTTGTTTTCTCCCTGGCCAGGCAGGGAGGAAGCCAGAGAGCTTAGAACAAAGGAGGACTGACAGGGGCCTGGGCAGGTGTGTCCTGAGGACAGGGGCAGGTGCTTCCTGGGACACCGCACCGGCCAAGCAGAGGACTGTCGAGCTGGAGAATCAAGAAACAGACCCCAGACACTCTGGTTCTCCCTGACATTGACTTTAAATGACTTATTTAAATTAAAAAAATAAATAAACACCTTGGGCCACTGCCGCCCTGTCTCCTGCCCTGTCTCTGTTGGATATAACTGCATGGTACTCCACTTAGAGTATATATGTATACACACACACACACACACACACACACACATATATATATATATATATATAGAGAGAGAGAGAGAGAGAGAGAGAGAGTGAGAGAGAATTCATATCACCTTATGTCATTTTTCTTAAAAAATATGCTTTTCCTAGAGTCATTCACTGAAACAACTTGTACATAGAGATGCCCAATAAAATCTAATACAAAGAGCATCCCCAATACCCAGTCTCTAGTCTCAAAATAACTTTTCTCACTTAGAGTAAACACCTGCCTCTTGAGGGAATGGCTAGTTTCAGATGTAGCCAGGAAATAACCCAGATGACCTTGAAGGAGCAGGAAAATTGAAGTCACCAAGGCTCCTGTGCTGCATTACAAGGACTTAGGAGCCCACCTGCAGTCACTTCCGGTGGCCAAAGATTGGATGCCTTGACTCTGTCCTTGATTGAAACACATCAATCATGTTAAAATCCATGGACTTATAACACTACTTTAAAAAATACTGGCCATTTCTGAGGACGCAAGGAAACAAACTCATTATTTTGAAAACTAGAAAATGAAAATTAAAAGAGGCACTTGCCCTCCTTTCACTAAAGAGTTCTGCCCAAGGGGAAATTTAAATGAATAAGAAGGAGAGGAAGGAGAAAAAACAGGGAGAAAGAAAAGGGAAAATTTATTTTCATGAGAACTCCAATTAAAAAAAAAATGACAAAGAAAATAATAGGCTAATGATATCACCACTTTGAACCCTTCAGTTAGGTAGTGGATCTGGGTGATGCCTGTTAACAGCTGACTAAGCCACTGGGTGGGAGCTGGTGGGAAACTTCACAAAGGGCGGAAGTAGGTTGTCCATATCTGATCTACTGATCATTTTTAACATCAAGGAAAAAGGTTTGAGGACACCTTACATACTCAGATGAAGTATGAGGTGCCATCTATGGACCAAGTGTTGGAACCAGCCTTGGTGTCCATCAGCAAGTGAATGAGAAAAGAAAATATGGTATTTAAACACATGGTGTTTTATTCAGCCATAAAGAATTTAAAAATTGTGTCATTTGCAGGAAAATGGATGAAACTGGAGACCATTATGTTAAGTAAAATAAGCTAGACTCAAAAAGTAAAGGGTAGCATGTTTTGTCTGACATGTGCAAGCTGATAGGAAAAAAGATCTTGTAAAAATAGAAGAGAGACCATTAGAATAGAGGAAGAAGGTTAAAGGATGCTGGGGTTTTAGCTCAGTGATAGAGAACTTGCCCAGCACTTGTGAGGCACAAGTTTCAATCCTTAGCAATACATGAAAATAAACAAATTAAATAAAGGAATTGTGTCCATCTACAACTAAAAAAAAATATATTTTTTAAAAAAGGTCAGAGGAGAGGGAAGAGGGGAGGGCACAGGGAGATATTAGAGGGTGAACATGATCATGTCATGTGCACATATGAACATGCCATGGGAAAACCAACTATTCTGTATTATTTATACGTAATAATAACAAAAGAAATCAACAATTATTGTGATCATGTCATCAAATGTTATATTCCTGCTAACTCAGATATTATAAATACATTTCAGTCCTCTGACAGCTTTCATGGCCTTCTATAGCGTATGCACGCACGCGCACACACACACACACACACACACGCTATGACCAAGTAGAGATTTAGCCTAGAAATGCAAGGATGGTTCAATAACAGTAAGCGGTCATTTTAAATAATACAGTAAAACATTTTACAATAAAATCAAATTCCTATCAATGAACAAAAATTTTAGGGGACTAGGAAGAAAAGGAATGTTGTTGTTGTTTGTTTGTTGTTAGTGTAGGACAGTATTCCTGTGAGCAAAAATGGTACCACTGAAGTACATCTCCTGCTTGAGAGGGACTTTTTTTTTTTTAACATGAGTGTAACGTGATCTCTAAATACCTATTTCAACATTCATACTTTGTTGTGAAATAACAGAAATGTTGTTTTGAAAGTTAGGAAAAAGTCAAAAGTCAAAATATAATCACTATTATTCCTTCATCCCAGAAGTCTGAGTTCATAAAGGAGGTTAGGAAGTAAGAGTAAGACTCAAAGTTGAGAGATGAATCGCTTCTACATACAAATTACATAATTATCCAAAGTGAAGACAGAAGGAAAGAGTAAGAGGATTATTTAGCCACATTCCTGATATAAGTTCAAAATAAAAATAATAAATGACAGTGCTATAAACCAGCACCAACAACTTAGAAAATGTTATAGGAAAAGTTTGAGGCACTTTACTGTTATTAAGAAACGAAGTTATTAAAATACATAAGACTTTGGGGGGAGTATAATAAAAATTATTGAAAAACCTAAACCTAAAGTTATAAGTTGAAAAATGTGTACTACATTTATGAATAGGAAAAGTAGTATCACCAAGAATTCAAGTCCCTACAAATATATCAATAAATGTATTATGATTACAACTGAAGTCCCTACAAGATTCTTTATGGAAGTGTACAAATAAGTCCTAAAATTTGTAGTGAAGGAGAAAGATCCAAAAATAGCCCAGACAATTGTGAAGATGAATAAAGAAGGGACACTGTTTTGATAACATTTTGCTGGGTGATAAAACTTCAAATCTAAGTTGCTTAACAACAGTGATTTATTTTGTTCATAAATCCACACAGAGCAGTTCACAGTGGAAGCCTCACTTCTGCTTCCAGGAGAGGCTAGGGATGTCACTCAGGACTAGAGTCACCTGAAGCCAGATCTCCCCACTGCAGTGGCTGATGCTGACTGCTGGCTGGGACCACAGCTGGGTTTTTGGCTGCACCTCCATGATTGAGCCCTCTGATGGCTGTTGGGCTTCCTCACAGCATGGTGGCTGAGTTCTGAAAGAAAATATCCCAGGAGAGCACCTACCAGAAGCTGTATCACTTGTTAGGACTTGGCATTGGAAGTCATGGGATCATTTCTGTCACATTAGTTAGAAATCATCACTGAAACCTTCCCAGAATCAAGGAGAAGGGAATTAGGCCCCACTGGGCAATGAATGGCAAAGAATTTATAGATAAATTTAGAAACTACTAAGGGTACATTCCCATGAGATACAATGCTTAAGCAATAGCAATAAAGAATGACCCAGAATTAAGTAGATAAAACATGGAATTAATGGGATGGGGTGTCAAGGACAGAGACACAGGACAGAGACACTCAATAATAACAAGGGTGATATCACAATGGAGGAACTGAAGGAATAAAGGAAAACCTTATCACAATGTGCTACTACAAATCATCAGCATATAGGAAGAAATTACACCTCAGAAAAACAAATTCTAGGTTTAATAAATACATAACACATAAAAATCAAGATTATAACTTTAACAAGAAGTAAATACAGAAGAATATATTCACAATTCAGTAATTCAGAATTTCTTGAAAAAGACATCAAAAGGCACCATAGAGAAAACAATTTTGTGAATTTTGACTACAATTTTTCATAAAATCATAGACATCATAAAAATGTGAAAGACAAGCTTCAGACTTGGAGAAGTCATCTAGCTGACTAGTGATTAGAAACAGAATATAAGAATGCTTAGTGTTCCATAAGGAAGGGTCAAAAAATGCCATGGAAAATTAGCAAAAGTCACATGTGCTGATTCTTTGCAAAGAAAATATGAATGACCAAGAAACACATGAGAAGTTCCTCAACTTTTCCATTTATCCAGGAGATGTCATTGAAACAACTAAAAAATGTCATTATACACCCAAAACATTGGTGTTCTTTGTAAGTGACAATACCAAATGTTGTTGGGACCCTGCATGCACTGCTCATGGTGTGGATTTGGGTGATGTGGCGGTAAGGATAAAGATGCCCAAGCTTATCAGCTGTAACTCCTCTTCTCTAGAGGGTGTGTTCTAGTGCAATGCTCACACGGACCCAAGAAGAAATGCACAAACATGCTAATCACTTGTGAGAAAAAAAAAAAACAAGTGTTTAAGTAAGAGAAAATACCTCTGTGTTCATCAGGAGAGAAACAGATAAATTGTGTCATATTTAATAACAATAAAAAAATGCCACACTTACAGTGGAAAAACTGGACTTATTCATGTGTTGATTGCTAAAGCAAACTGCAGAATGTTAAGCTCTGCATAATACAAAGCTACTGCATTTCAAGACCTTATATTACCTACTGATACACGTGTGTGTGCAGTAAATGTATAAATTGTGGGAATGAAGGCTGCTCACCAAGACAGTAGTTTTCTCTGGGAAAGCAGGAAGGCAGGCGGGGCTGAGGAATGCCAAGGGGGCTCCAAGGGTATCTGTCGCATTTTATGTCATAATAATTATTAGTAAATCCAAAGCAAAACTGTCCAAGTGTTAAACTTTGTTATTTCTAATTAACAGTCAGGAGTATTTATGATATTTCTTTCATGATTAATGCATTTTTATTAAACGTACAGAGTACTCAATACATTTAGTTATTGGAGTTTTGGTGGCAAGTTTCAGAAAGAGCTCAGCCAGATAAGAGAAAAGGGCACAGATTAACTCACAGGATCTAAGCAAGTTTAAAAGATCAAGCTCCAAGATGGAGGGATTTGCAGCAGAACTTAGAGATGAACTTGAACCAAGAAACATGAGCACCACCAGGATTCTCTCGCTCCCTGGCACCCTTGTCTTTCCACAAAAAAAATAATACTACCCAGTTCCATGACTGCTTCTGTTGCTGCAGCTGCTGTAGCACCATGAACTTTTATAGAGTGCCCAGGGTGTGCACACCAGTGACCAGTGCACTTTACATTATTAACTGATTGAAGGCTAGAGCAATGCTATTTTATGGATAAAGAAACCGGGGCACAGAGAGGTGTAATGACATGTCCAGGACACTGCTGGTAAAGAGAAAACCCGGGATCAGACCCAGGCAGGTGCACAGATTCCATCCTGCGGAAAGCTGATTGTTGATCTTTTTCTTCTACTCTTCTCCGTACCAGGAGAAAGACAGCTTTAGACTTCGAGCTTAAAAATCCAAGAGCGAGGCCACAGAGAGACTATGGTGGGTCTAGCGCTCCTCCTGGGCCAGTCCCTTGGCCTGTGGCGGGGGCAGAGGGAGCAGTACAAGGGTCACAGAAGGAAACAGAAATTTCTATGAAAACGATAAAGTTAAAGCAAAGAAAGAAATTACCAGGAAAAAATACTGTTTCCTCAGAGGGTGGGGAAAGAAAGAATGAGGGGCTAACAGGCAAATAAGAGATGCCCACTGCATGTTAGGTGGCTCTGGAGGTGATGTCAGGTCCCCCTTCTGTTCCTCTAGCAGGTGAACAGGGGACGTCGTGTTCTAGAACTGCCAACAGCTGAGGCGAGTTTCAGGGTCCTGCCTGCCNACCTGCCACACCACCAGGACCTGCCGCAGTCAGAGAAACAGCTCAGGGAGGAGCTTTTGAAATTCTGCGATGGCGCATCTTGCATCTTGGCAGTGTTCTCCCCTCTCTCTTCTAACTGCAGCATTAAAAAAAAAATTCTTTGAAATGAGCTTTTAGCTCTCTTTTCTGTTCTGATCTCCATTTAGACTTGGTCTTTGCATTTAACTTTACTTTAAGTCTCTGGAACATTTAGTCCCCTGATAGTGCACTCCGCACAAGCCACTTATTTTGTTTAATCTTTGCTTTCCCTGCCTACAGCTCAGAGCAGGAGGGAAGCCACCGCCAGACAAGCACTGCCCTGGAGTCAGAGGCGAGCGACAAGCTGGCTGCCTCCCGCCCCCCAGCTAAATGTAGCAGAAGACAACATAGGAACTTATGTACCAAAGTGTTGATCTGTAAAATGGAGCCGCCGCAGCTGCTCTGGATGGCTCTCGTGGGCAACATGTGAGGGTGAGATAAGGCAATATGTGGGAAGGCCAGGTAAAGAAATGCACCTTCACATAGCTGTGTGGGTCTCCATTCTGCAAGATGTTTGGTGCCACAGGGCCTCTGCAGGTGCTCAGTGCCCTAGGCTTGCTCGCCATGGACACACCCACACTTCTAATCCACATTCTCTTTCAACAAATATCATTATACTTCTACCAAATGCTTTATAGAGTTCTAGAAATCAGGGATACAACTGTGAACAAGCTATTGCATTTAAATAAGATGTCAAATATAAGTGCTATACAGAAAATAAGGCTGAGTGACACCAGTAGGGAGAGCTGGAGTCGGGGGGTGGGGGGGACTTAAAATAGGATGGCCAGGAAAGTCCCCTTTGATATGCCAGCATCTGAGCAAAATCTGAAATAAGATGGAGCCAGCATCAGAGAATCCCAGCAGCAACATCTTGGTGGTGGTGGTGGGAGGGGACTGCCTGCTCAGAGGCCCTGCAGGGGGAAGGAGGCTGGTTGGTTTGAGGGTGGGAAGAAGGACCGGATGGCATAAAATGCTAAACGAGTTTGAGATCGGGAGCCAAGCAGTCACAGAAATCCTGGCAAGGAGTTTGGATTTTTTTCTAGGTGCAGTGATAAGACACTGGGTTGTTTCTAATCAGGTGCTGAGGTGCTTCTACCAGCTTCTGGAGGGAATTGAGTTGTGGTGGACCAAGTTGGAAGCTCTTGCAATAATGCAGGCAAGAGACATGGGTGTCTTGGACAAAGGACAGGGTGGTGGGAGCAATGGATGGACAGAGGACACACTTTAGGTATGAAGCTGACGGGACCAGCCACAGGTGCACAGGACAGGCGCACCCCATCACATGATGGGAAATACCCTCAAGAGCATTTGCTTTCTTTTTAACCATTTTTGTGATATCAGTGTTCTATATTGCAACTGGAGGTGGACTCTCAGGCACAATATCTAAGATTTGAAGGTAAATCTTAGATAATAGGACTATCAGATCTCTCAGGAATGGTTCAGAGGAAGCTGACAGATGTCCTCAACACATCCAGGCTTGTCATTCCAGTGAAGTGTCAGGGACCAGACTGACGGGGGGAGGGTGGGTGACATTCCCTAGGAGGTCTGAGGACTGGTGGGAAGGAAAGAACTCCAAAGGAGGAGAATAGTCACTGACTTTCTAGAAAGAACAACTTCAGAAGAGGAGGAATGAACTGGTTACCTTCAACTCGGAGAGGAGATGGTGCCCACGGTGGGAAAGAGCTAAAGGAATCCCTGCTCCCGGTGAGAAGAGGCTGGGTGGTCTCCAGGCAGCAGCAGTCAAGGTGGCCACGCACAGCCACACTCATCTCTCGCCACCTTGGTTCCCAGCGTGGCCTCTTGAGGAGGTGAGGATGTCCTACTGAAGTGCAATGGCTCATTCCAGGCACACAGCCAGAGAGCAGGAGCACAGGGCATCAGGCTGCTCTGCTTTGCACAGTTGGGATAATCCCAGTGACCTGGATTCCCCAGAGCTCCCTTTCAGATACTCCTGAGAAAATCAGCTTCTTGCGTGGGCTTGAAGATTCTGGGCACAGAGAGACCCTCTCCTCAAGGCAATGCAGAGCTTCCTGCAGAAGTAGGCACTCAGCACCGGAGGAACGCCCCCTGCTGGTGATGGCGATTACTGCAGCAGAAGGAATCACTACTTGGGACGCATAGGAAGGGGAGTGGGACAATTTAAAGACCAGATACCCCTAGTGTGCTCTATAAATAAATGGCAAAAGTTACTATCAGCAAAGTAAGAAGCAATGACAAGTAGGGAAAATATTTGTTATCTATAGAACAAAATTCATATCCTAAAAAACCTTCTAAAACAATGAAAGAGAAGAACAAGAAATGTAAACAGAAAAAAAGAACCAGAGATACAGCTCACAGGAAAAAGNATAGCCCAGACAATTGTGAAGATGAATAAAGAAGGGACACTGTTTTGATAACATTTTGCTGGGTGATAAAACTTCAAATCTAAGTTGCTTAACAACAGTGATTTATTTTGTTCATAAATCCACACAGAGCAGTTCACAGTGGAAGCCTCACTTCTGCTTCCAGGAGAGGCTAGGGATGTCACTCAGGACTAGAGTCACCTGAAGCCAGATCTCCCCACTGCAGTGGCTGATGCTGACTGCTGGCTGGGACCACAGCTGGGTTTTTGGCTGCACCTCCATGATTGAGCCCTCTGATGGCTGTTGGGCTTCCTCACAGCATGGTGGCTGAGTTCTGAAAGAAAATATCCCAGGAGAGCACCTACCAGAAGCTGTATCACTTGTTAGGACTTGGCATTGGAAGTCATGGGATCATTTCTGTCACATTAGTTAGAAATCATCACTGAAACCTTCCCAGAATCAAGGAGAAGGGAATTAGGCCCCACTGGGCAATGAATGGCAAAGAATTTATAGATAAATTTAGAAACTACTAAGGGTACATTCCCATGAGATACAATGCTTAAGCAATAGCAATAAAGAATGACCCAGAATTAAGTAGATAAAACATGGAATTAATGGGATGGGGTGTCAAGGACAGAGACACAGGACAGAGACACTCAATAATAACAAGGGTGATATCACAATGGAGGAACTGAAGGAATAAAGGAAAACCTTATCACAATGTGCTACTACAAATCATCAGCATATAGGAAGAAATTACACCTCAGAAAAACAAATTCTAGGTTTAATAAATACATAACACATAAAAATCAAGATTATAACTTTAACAAGAAGTAAATACAGAAGAATATATTCACAATTCAGTAATTCAGAATTTCTTGAAAAAGACATCAAAAGGCACCATAGAGAAAACAATTTTGTGAATTTTGACTACAATTTTTCATAAAATCATAGACATCATAAAAATGTGAAAGACAAGCTTCAGACTTGGAGAAGTCATCTAGCTGACTAGTGATTAGAAACAGAATATAAGAATGCTTAGTGTTCCATAAGGAAGGGTCAAAAAATGCCATGGAAAATTAGCAAAAGTCACATGTGCTGATTCTTTGCAAAGAAAATATGAATGACCAAGAAACACATGAGAAGTTCCTCAACTTTTCCATTTATCCAGGAGATGTCATTGAAACAACTAAAAAATGTCATTATACACCCAAAACATTGGTGTTCTTTGTAAGTGACAATACCAAATGTTGTTGGGACCCTGCATGCACTGCTCATGGTGTGGATTTGGGTGATGTGGCGGTAAGGATAAAGATGCCCAAGCTTATCAGCTGTAACTCCTCTTCTCTAGAGGGTGTGTTCTAGTGCAATGCTCACACGGACCCAAGAAGAAATGCACAAACATGCTAATCACTTGTGAGAAAAAAAAAAAACAAGTGTTTAAGTAAGAGAAAATACCTCTGTGTTCATCAGGAGAGAAACAGATAAATTGTGTCATATTTAATAACAATAAAAAAATGCCACACTTACAGTGGAAAAACTGGACTTATTCATGTGTTGATTGCTAAAGCAAACTGCAGAATGTTAAGCTCTGCATAATACAAAGCTACTGCATTTCAAGACCTTATATTACCTACTGATACACGTGTGTGTGCAGTAAATGTATAAATTGTGGGAATGAAGGCTGCTCACCAAGACAGTAGTTTTCTCTGGGAAAGCAGGAAGGCAGGCGGGGCTGAGGAATGCCAAGGGGGCTCCAAGGGTATCTGTCGCATTTTATGTCATAATAATTATTAGTAAATCCAAAGCAAAACTGTCCAAGTGTTAAACTTTGTTATTTCTAATTAACAGTCAGGAGTATTTATGATATTTCTTTCATGATTAATGCATTTTTATTAAACGTACAGAGTACTCAATACATTTAGTTATTGGAGTTTTGGTGGCAAGTTTCAGAAAGAGCTCAGCCAGATAAGAGAAAAGGGCACAGATTAACTCACAGGATCTAAGCAAGTTTAAAAGATCAAGCTCCAAGATGGAGGGATTTGCAGCAGAACTTAGAGATGAACTTGAACCAAGAAACATGAGCACCACCAGGATTCTCTCGCTCCCTGGCACCCTTGTCTTTCCACAAAAAAAATAATACTACCCAGTTCCATGACTGCTTCTGTTGCTGCAGCTGCTGTAGCACCATGAACTTTTATAGAGTGCCCAGGGTGTGCACACCAGTGACCAGTGCACTTTACATTATTAACTGATTGAAGGCTAGAGCAATGCTATTTTATGGATAAAGAAACCGGGGCACAGAGAGGTGTAATGACATGTCCAGGACACTGCTGGTAAAGAGAAAACCCGGGATCAGACCCAGGCAGGTGCACAGATTCCATCCTGCGGAAAGCTGATTGTTGATCTTTTTCTTCTACTCTTCTCCGTACCAGGAGAAAGACAGCTTTAGACTTCGAGCTTAAAAATCCAAGAGCGAGGCCACAGAGAGACTATGGTGGGTCTAGCGCTCCTCCTGGGCCAGTCCCTTGGCCTGTGGCGGGGGCAGAGGGAGCAGTACAAGGGTCACAGAAGGAAACAGAAATTTCTATGAAAACGATAAAGTTAAAGCAAAGAAAGAAATTACCAGGAAAAAATACTGTTTCCTCAGAGGGTGGGGAAAGAAAGAATGAGGGGCTAACAGGCAAATAAGAGATGCCCACTGCATGTTAGGTGGCTCTGGAGGTGATGTCAGGTCCCCCTTCTGTTCCTCTAGCAGGTGAACAGGGGACGTCGTGTTCTAGAACTGCCAACAGCTGAGGCGAGTTTCAGGGTCCTGCCTGCCTCTGCCTCTGTGCATTCTCCTCCCTCGTTCTTGCTTCTCCCCACTGGAGGCAGATGTGGGCACGCTGTGTTGGGGGATGAACGGAGCCAGTGTCTCCTCCAGGGTCCCTGAATTCTTCCTGGAAAGTCGAAAACGTTCTTTGTAAACATCCCATCATGGAGAGATTAGGAGTAATTCAAAGGTCATGTTTGCATGTTGTTTTAAACAACTAACTAAATGTTTTCTTTTCCTTATTTTGGAATCAGGGTCAGAGAATGGAAAGAAAGTGTGATAGCCATAGATACCCAGGTGCAAATCTTGCCTCTGACACTAAAAAAATAAAATAAAAATAAAAATAAAAATTGAACATGTTTCTTAATCCTCTATATCTCAAATTTATCACTTTAAAATGGGGTAAATAATAAAATAATAACAGTCTCATAGGATGAGGAGGGTGGGGACAGAAGGATCTGGAAGGGAATTTGTACCAGGTGGTAAGGCACTCAGGTCTGCAGGAGAATTTGTCAGCTGTATGGAAAAGCATCAGTGTCATGTAACTGCAGAGGCAATTCCAGGCTGCCTTTTGATCACAGGAAAGGTGACACTATGGTGCTGAGGGAATGCAAGGGGACAACTTACCTGCATCTGGGAGGACACAGGGATAGGACATGAGTTCCAAGGATAAGCAGGATTTGGAGTTACAGGGAATACTGGTGCCTACTGAACTCAGAAGAATATCATTAAATTTCTGAAATTAAAAAGTGAAAGTCTAGGTGTACACCACCAGGTGTACAGCAGCCATTCACCAAACGAGTCTTCAATGTAGATTTACATCTTAGCTCAGCAACTTGCAGGCAGAAGCATCCTGTTCCTCTCTTGCTCACATCCATACCTGAACATTTGCCTGGTAGTCTTACAGTTAACAAGGTCACAGTTTCTCAGTGTCGATTAGGATTTATCTTGCATTGGGAGCTGGCTGTGTTTCTAATCCAGTAGCTCTTATTTTGAGAAGGAACTGAGAGGTCACTACACATGGAAACCAAAGCCTAAAGCTGCACTTGAGCCGGGTGCATTGGTCCAGATGAGGGGAAGAGGAGGGGGAAAGGAAAGCCACTTCTAGGGGCTGCTTCTCTCCTAAACAGGACCTGCCCACCAAACCCTCAGCAATTGTTGTTGATTGAGTAAAGGAACTAACAAGTACCTAACCACTGCAAAAAGCAAAAGCAAAAGTCGAACTTTGTAAGAGACTCACCTTGCCTCCGTCACCACCCACAACAATCTGCATTCCTCAATTCTTCTTCTGTCCTCTTTCCACACAGGACTGGCTGGGAACTGTGCTGAGGTCACACAGCTAGGAAGAGATGGAGCCAGGACACAAACCCATCATTGCAGCTTAGTCTCACTCTAATGCTGTGGCTAGATCACATTTTGCCCCAAATATTCATTCAGCAGGTGGATTGAGCACCTGGGCCAGTTATATTCTAGTCACTGGGGACAGAATGGTGAATCAGACAGGCAGAGCCTCCTTCGTGGGACTTTAAAGTGGCAGAAACAAAATGAATAGGCAGGAAAGTACTAAACACATCTAACTACTTCAGCTGTTGAGAAGTGCTGCAAGAGTAAAACACTGGTCAATGACGGGGAGGGAGGGAGGAGAGGCAAACTTTTAATAGGTAGTCGGGAAAGGCATCTCTGTGGAGGTGATGCTTAAGTCAAGACCTCAGAGAAGTTTGTCATGCGAAGCACCCGGAGGCAAAGGGATTTTTACATCCCCAGGGTAACTTTTAATTTCCCAACATCTCTGCACCATTATCCCACTTCTCCCATTGGGATAAGCCTTTGGAAATGATCCCCCATTGGGGTCCTTTCCACAGGCTGTCTCTACTTGGCCATCCCCCTCCCCCATCTCTATTTTGTGAGCAGGTAGGTTAATAATTGCAGGTCATCGGTACGGCTGGCAGAAAGGTCAGCCAACTCCAAGAGAAAGAAAAGCATCCAATTAGTTAAAAATTAGTGAAGAGTGATGCCCAAAGCCAGGGTGAGGAGTATCAAAGGCACCCAAGGAAAAGGTGCCCGAACCATCGTCCAAAAGGCAACTGGTGGCTCCTTAGGGAAAGCTGAACTTGGCCTGTCTAATGAGCCTTGAAACTTGGAACAAACAGATTCAGAGTCCACATTAGAGGCCAGCGGAGGACAACAACACGGGGATCATTAAACACCCTGATTGGAATGTGGCCCCTCTCCATCCTGGAGTGCGTGCAACCCTGGCCGGCCAGCCAGCGCGATGCAGTCAGAACAGGAGGGGACTCCCCATCTCCTGGGGGAGAATGGCCCGACGCTCCCTTCCTATTCTTTTTCCATTTGATTCCAGACGCCCTCATCCTTCACTCCACATTGGACAGCCAAGCCGTGTCCCTCAGCAGACCCAGAGACGGCCAGTGTACACATGGGGATGGCTGCTGTGAAGAGGGCAGAGACTGCAAAGCCATCATGGCGCCCTTTCTCTGAGCTGGCAGGCAGCCTCGGCATCCCCCTCAGCACAAATCCACAGGCAGTCACGGCTATAACAACCAGAATCCACGTGGCCTTCCACATCTCTGAGGTGGACTCACCATCGCTCTCTCTGTGAAGCGGGTGCATTTGCCATTGTCCCATGGAGTAGAAGGTGCCAGGCAGGGAGCGCCGCTGCACACCAGAGAGCTTGCGGGTCTC
Organism: Marmota marmota marmota; assembly: GCF_001458135.2. Taxonomy (NCBI): domain Eukaryota; kingdom Metazoa; phylum Chordata; class Mammalia; order Rodentia; family Sciuridae; genus Marmota; species Marmota marmota. Next base: position 6,741,021 of record NW_026000222.1, on the reverse strand, counting down.
TGCAGACTCCGTTTGCTCGTCCCCACAGCCGCTCGCGAGGTAGAAGGTAACACTGACCCCACTTTACACAAAAGGGAACCTCGGCTCCAAGAGGTGAAGTCGCTTCCCAAGCTGGGGAGTGAAGTGAAGCTGGCAGGGGCACAAACCTGGGTTTTCTAAACTCAGGGTGCTTTGGAGGGCACCACGTCAGAGCTAACTTCTTAAGAAACCAACGCACATCATTTAAAGGGTGAAAAATGAATCGGGTGCTACGAGGCACAGACTGAATGCCTGCAGTGACTATCTTGTAGCAGATGCGTTCTCATTTCTAAACTCGGCGAACAGCAGCAAGACCCACAAAAAAACGCAACCAGGAGACAGATACTCTCCCCCACTGAGACCTGCTGATAAGCAAATCTATTTTTAAAAATCCCCAAACTTACAAGTTGGGAGTGGACCCCAGGAGTGCTAAGTTCAAGTTAGGGCTTAGTGTTCCAGTGAAGAGCGGCTGGGGGTATCCTTTCATCTCTTTATTCAAACAACAGAGGGTTCCCGACTGCCCAGTGGGTCCCAAGTCCTGTGTGGGCAACGGTGCTACGGAGATGAACAGAATCCCTCGTGTCCAAGGAGCTTACAGACCAATAGAGGAAATGGACACTAAATACACAAGTACAGAGAGGGTCACTCATTTAGAGTTGTCAGCTCTCGAGGCCCTGAGAGAACACAACCGTGGGCAGTTCGATGTGGGAGGAGGGAGGTCAGAAAACTCTTCAGACGGGCCTAGTTGAGCAGGTTTGGAGGACTAGTGGGCTGCCAGGGTTTCAGTGAGTCCATGAGGTGCAGCGTTACTACAGGAGGGGCTGAGAAAGGGGCGATGAACCAGAAAGGACACAGCCCAAGCTGGCCAGGGACGTGTGTTGACACCTGGGCCACAGGAGTGTGATGACTGTTGATCCATCGCTCCTCCCACTACACCCTGCGGAGTCTTGGGCAGAGGAAAGAGCAGCGGCCAGATGCCCAGGCCTGGCACAGTTCTGGGTCCAGCGGTGGCTGTCATTCTGTCCCTGGTGCAGTAATAAGTACGTCCAAGGCTGGGATTTCCCGGGATCCCAGGTGGGTCTGCCGTCTGCAGCAACAGGTCAACTGGAAACAGGCAGAGATTAATAGAACCTTTAAAATGAGCCAGATACAGCATTTTTAATGGAGCCCATGAATTAGTCAAGTGCTATGAATCTTTTTTTCAGCATTTTTCCCCTAGAAAGTAAATTTAACTTTTTAAGTACGTTGCTATCTATCCAGAGGCGGGATGTGCACAGCTGAGGCCACTCCACTCCCCTTCTCCAGATCGGGGACGCACTACTAGGTCTCAGCATTTTCTGTTTCATGATTAGAAAGCAAGGGTTTGAGGGCTGAGGCACCTTGGACCCAAGTAAAATTGACAGATGATTGAGTGGAGGATACGCCCGAGGGAGAAGGAAGGGCTTGGGCAGCCCCAAATGTCAGCCCTGGCTGCTTTCCTATGGAAGGAACAGAGACGTGCCCCAGGATTTACCTGGACGGGGTCACTTTCCTGCAACATAAACTAATACACAGCATGGCTAATGTCACATGATGTTTAAAAATTGAATGAATGAGGGCCACTTCCACTTCTGTTCATATGGAGGTGATTAGTACTGGATTTTCTATTAAGCTTTAAGCAACTAGAAAATGACACATGATAGGTGAAATGACTTAGTCACCATTTAACAACAAGCACCAAGGACCGTAAACCCTGAAAGAGTCGGGAAGTAATGAGGTAGACACTAGGTGACCCCAGGTCTCTGCCCCTAGGCCCTTTGGGGACTGTGCCTTAGGATGGGGAGCCGAACAATGGGGACGGGGACCAGAGCTCAGGAAGGGGAAGACAGCCTGGGTTCCCAGGACGAGAACAAGACCGAAGGAAGCCAGGCACAGAGGGAGCTCCGGAAACCCCCACAGGGCATGGTCCAGGTGCCAAGCCGGGTGCGAGACCAGGAAGCTGCGAGGGACGTCCCCAGGGTTGGTGTGGGGGTAGAAGAGGACCAAATTCTGATCAGAGGCTGGACATTCGGCAGGGACCTCAACAGGGTGTGTCTCAGACACAGAAATAAAGCAGCCTTGGAGTAAAGGCTGTGCCGGGATCACCCCTCAAAGGTTAAAGAATCTCAAAAACGTTCAAGTCTATCTGCAACTAACTCCTGCCCAAACAAGCTTCAGCTTTCTTCAAAGGGAAGCAACAAAATCCAAACACCCAACCACATAACATCACAAGGTCCAGAATCTAATAAACTGGTAGACATGCAAAAAAGAAGGACCATGTGACCCACAGATAGAGAATAGTTAGACAACAGACACACACTCAGGGACAAGAGAGAGAGCTCTTACAAACAGGCCCAGGGCCAGGCAGGTGGCCACACCCCAGATCCCAGCTTCTCAGGAGGCTGAGGCAGGAGGATCACAAACTCCAGGCCAGCCTGGGCAACTGACTGAGACCCTGTGTCAACCTTTCAAAGGAGGGGTGCGGGGGGCTGGGGATTTACCTCACTGGAAGAGTGCTTGCAGAGCACGTGCAAGACCCGGGCTTTGATCCTCGATAGTAACAAAAATAATAATAAATTCTGACATTTAAAAAAAAACCTGTAAACAAAGAGGAAATAAAAGATATTTTTTTTTAAAAACTAAATGGAATTTCTAAATCTGTAAAATGAATTATCCAAAACGAAAAAGTCATGGTTTGGATTTAATAGGACAAAATATCAGTGAGTTAAAACACACAAAAATATAAACTATCCAAAAATATGCCCAGAGAGGAAAAAACTGAAAATGACTGGAGTTTCACTGACCAGGGAGGCAGACCTAGCATCGTGCACGCATGGGGCTGGGATACCAGAAACAGAGAAGCAAGATCAGACGTATTTCAAAAAAAGAAAAACAGCTGAGTATTCTTCATATTTCATGAAAACTGTTTACCCACAAGGCTTAGAAGGTCGATGAATCCAAGGCAGTATAAAAACAGGCGAAACCACCAAAGAAAACATCACCACGTTTCTGAAAACAGGTCCTACCCAGAAATATCTTAGAAACAGAAAGTGGGAGAAAGGCAGGCTGCACAGAAACAGAGCCAGGAAGCCTTGCAAGGCGGCCCGGATTCAATGGAAAGCATTGAAACACACTGTTCAAAGAATCCTGAAAGTAAAAGTTAAATAGGAAAAACAAAACTGAGAGACAAACAGCAGATCTGGCTGCCATGCAGACAAGGTCACAGGAAGCCCTCCTGCCAAAGGAAATGGAGCGCGGGGACAAGGAGTACCAGAAACCGTAAAGATGTTGGTGAAGACTTTACAAACTAGGCTTCACGGGCGGGAGATCCAGCTCAGTGGGGTAGCACTTGTTTAGCACGTGCAAGACCCTGGTTTCAATTCCCAGCACTACAAAAAAAAAAAAGTTTTTAACTTTATTAGTCTCTTTAAAAAGATCAGCAGGTTAAAACAAAAATGATGGTATTATATTATGGAATTTAAAATATGTTGAGGAATAAATGCACAAATTGAAAAGAAGGGAACTGGAAGTGTACTGTGAACTTTATGCATAGAGCATTATCCTGCTACTTGAAAAGAGAGATTCAAATATAAGAAAAGGAAATCTCAGGAAAACCACAGAGTGGAAGAAGGGGACCCAGGGACAGTAGGAAAGCAGGAAAAGGGGAGGAACTGTGGAATGAAATCCACCAAGCTGGGCCATGTACATGTATGAATATGTCACAGTGAACTCCACACTGTGTATAATTATAAAGCACCGATTAAAAATTATTATTTATTTTATTATTATTAAAAATTATTAATTATTTATTAAAAATAATAAAAAGAAGGAAGACCCCACTATTATATATAACACCGTCAACACACTAATAAAATATTTTTAAAATATTAGAGAAATCAATAACAAAGTTAAATTAAGAAGTATAATTAATCACTCAACAGTGAAGATACAATAGAACACAAAAAAAATTTCAACTAATTTCTGAGTGCAAAAAGGAAAAAAAAGAATGGGTAGTTTAATTACAAAACAAACAGCCAGATGGTAAATTTGAAATGGTTTAGGTAATCCCATTAAATGTGAATGATATAAACTGCACCAAATGACCGAGAAAATTTTTATAAAAGCCAAGCTCCAAATATAAACTATCTACATAAAGATCATTTAAAGTATTAAAAGGATAAAGGGATATAAAAAGAGACCATGCAAACACTAATATTAAAAAACTACTGTGGCCACATTAATATCAGAGAATGGAAACTGGAGACTCCCAGCCTGGACAAGGAAAATGACCAGGGCACACGGGAACAGTTCAGGACGGTCATGCACTACACCGTGATTTGTGTGTAGATGCATGAGTACACATATTTGCCAAAAATCATCCAGAAATATACTTCAAGTGGCTGTGTTTTATTGTATGTAGATTGCACTTCAATTTAAAAATAACATTTTTTAATTTTTTAAAATGAGACAGAGCCGTACATGCTGAGCTGGGAAGATGTGTCTGTGTCTATGTACATTTATGTGATCTCTGTGTGCTACCTGTATGCTTGTAGACAAGTTTATGCATTTCTAGGCACATTTATACATAGATATTAACTAGAGATATATTACATGTGTGCGTATACTTAGGACATTGCTCTTTTGAAGATACACAATAGAACAGTCATTCTTCTGCAGAGCAACAAGAGTCTTTTTCAGGTCTTCCTGAATTGGTTAAATTTTTCTAATAGATACATAATTTATTTTAAGAAGTATCAATAAGAGTTACTGATATAGTGATAATCAGAATATTCAACATGTATACATGTAACAAAATAGTTTTTAATCTTCAGAAATTATTTTTTAAAAAATAACAAATACATAATAAATACATAAATACAATCCATTTGATTATATTTACTGAACAAAAGATTGTGACAAATGTTCAAAGAATCCAGTTCCACTATTCAGAGATGGTAATGTTGCTATAAATTAGTCATCTGCACAGTCATTCCAGACGCAATTCTTTGGTAACTCCCATCCTCGATAACCCTGCACTGGGCATCTGAGGGAGCTACTGCCTGGTGCTGGCACCAGCCTAGACATTCCAAGAGTCCAGTTCAGGAGTTACAATAACTGCTGTGACCAACTTAGCTGGTGAACAAAGCTCTGAAAAACATATATTTATTTCGAAGAGGGTTTGCATGGGGCTGGATATTTTTCTCCCTTAGATTTGCCTAGAACACAATGTGTTGCTGGTAATGTTTAACTTAAAATAAACCAACCAACCCATCAACCAATAAATGAATATCGATTCTGCATGTGTTTCTGTCCCCTAAAGTCATTATTCACCTCAAAAATTCCAGAGCAATATGAAGAGCCCATATATTTCATAAGGGGTACCCCAAGTTTCACACTCCCATGGCTATTTTATTAGCAAGCTGGTTAACAACCACAGGTCACCAGCCAGGCTGGTATAAAGGTCAGCGCCTATGGAAAAAGGAAAATCTCCCAATTGGTTAAGAATCAGCGATGAGTGATATGGGAGCCAGGGAGAGAAATACTGAAGAAATCCAAGGAAAATATTGTCCAACCACTATCTAGGCAACCGGCTGCTCTCTAGAGAAGGCCAGTCACAGCCTGCCTGACAGCAGTGACACTCAGATACTTTGGAAGAACCGATTAAAATTAAGATATATACATACCTTTTGATCCAGCAACCCCACTTTTTGGCAATTATAGAACAATAAAACTACCAGTACATGTTTATACCAAAAAAAAAAATTAGTGTTGTCTTGCTTGTGATTATTTTTAAAAAAGTGAAAACAACATGAATGTTTACTAAAGAAAGGAATGGGGAGTGTAAAATATTTTTATATCTTTATGAATATTATGCAGCCATTGAAAAGAATGGTTTAGAGCTAAGTGTGGATCTGGAAACACACCCCTCATGTACTGTTAGTAAGAAAAGAACTTCCCCAGACAGTTTTTATAGTTGAATAATTCTACTTTTTCAAATAAATAACAAAGCCCTGTTATCCGGTGTATGTGTGTGTTCCGGCTTGATGGAGATGGCCAGCCCCAGCTGGGCCCCTGCTACTCTGCCTGCTCGCCTAGTGGCCCTTTCTTTCTCCAGGAGGACTTCCCGACACCTCTGTTCCCAAGACTGGATGGAAAATCACCCTGTGGATACTAGTAGCACCTTCTCCCTACACTAGCCTACCTGGTTTTCTGTTTATTTGCTGTTATGGTTTGGATAGGAGGTGTCCGCCCAAAGCTCAGGTGAGACAATGCAAGAAGGTTTGCAGGAGAAATGATTGGGTCAGAACCTTAACCTAATCAATGAATTAATACCTCTTGGGACTAACTGAGTGGTAACTGGGGGCAGGTGGAGTGTGGCTGGAGGAAGTGGTTCACTGGGGCCGTGGCTGTGGGGTTTATATTTTGATCTGGAGAGTGGAGTATCTCTCTGCTTCCTGATCATCACATGAGCCACTTCCCTCCACAACACTCTTCCACCATGATGTTCAGCCTCGCCTCCAGCTCCAAAGAATGGAGCAGGCCTGCTATGGACTATGGACTAAGACCTCTGGAACTGTGAGCCCTCAAATAAACTTTTCTTCCCTTAAATTTGTTCTGGTCAGGTCTTTTAGTCATAGCAGTCAAAAAGCTTACTAAAATATTTACTGTATCTTCTACTAGGCTGTATGTCATTAATTGGGGGACTCTATCTTAGGCCATGACAGATGCTCTGGAAGTACATGTTGAGTAACTGGCTGAGTAATGTGGATGGATGGATGGATGGATGGATGGATGGATGGATGAATGGGTGGAGAATGAGTGGATGGCAGGCAGGCAGGCAGGCAGATAGGAAGAGAGGTGAGATGATTTCCCAGGGTCACAAAGCCATCAGATTCTAAGAAGAAAGTAAACATGTGAGCTCAAAAAGTAGAGAAAGAAGAGAGAGTGATTTTTATCTGAGGTCTACTTTTTCCTTCTGGTGATACCAGAGCACCTTTAGACAGTTCATGAATCTGAAAATCCTTTGGGCCAGGCTGGAAACCAGGAACGTCCCTCTTAAAAGCCACACAGAGCTCATGGCGTTGCAGCCTCTGCTGGAACCAGGGCACTCAGACAGGTGGGCGGGAGATCAGGAATGCGGCCATGTTTCCCTTTTCAACGCAGTCAGTCAGGACAAAACAAGACTGCCAGGTCTTTCAGAGTCCTGCACCCTTGCATGTGTACACACACACACACACACACACACATGCACACTCTCAGGAAGTGGGTCAGTACGAGGCAGGAGAAGATGAAGGCCCGGGGTGCCGAGAAGCTGTTGCAGCTCATTTAACACCAAATCGCTGGTAATCGATCAGACCTGGCATTTCCTCTGCCCTTCCAGGGTGTCTTAATAAAGCTCTCCAAAATCCTATGGCTGCCAAGAAAGAGCAAGCACATAAAAATGCCTGCTTGCCCGCTATTGTGAACCAGCTTTGCGGATGAGTAGGATGGGATGGTTTTGAGAGATAAAGGGGTGCTCAGTGGACACCATGTTCCCAACAAACCAGGGTGTATGCTCCCCTTAGAAATGGGAGTCTCTGAAATCACTGGTCTTCTAGCTACCAGCATGTGTTTTCTAAAGTTTAATGGAACATAAACTGGTGTATTTTTCACATCACTAGTAGAAGTCATAATTGATCCCTTGCACCTGTATTTCTAATGTCTGGCATGGCACCTGACCCCTAAAATTGTCCACTGAATGAATGAACCACACCAGTAACCACCGCAAGTAGCACATGATACTAAGCTCCCTAGGTCTATGCCCCTGTGGACAGAATAAGAACTTCCACAGCATGTGCCCTGATTGACCTCACCCATGCCTCCTCTCTGTGTCCTCCTCTTCCTGATGGGAATCCTAAAACGCCTCCTTCCCTCCTGCTCTCAGCCCTTCAGCTCTTATGTCCATACATCCTGATTGGAGAAGTAGAAAACAGACTCCAAAGACTCTAAGAACCAAAGCGAGATCTCATGACCCACAGAATCTCTGTCTCACACACACACACCCCACATGCACGCACACACACACACAGCCAGGCTATTCTTCCTGGGTATGGTCCTCCCTAATAAGCTTTCTCAATTGAGGAAGGAGAAGGTGAAGTTAGCTTTGGTTAACCATGTGAGGTTTCTTAAAGGAAAACCCACAAATGCCTCCTTGGGTCAGTTTGTTCTCTCCACTTTAGCTTCATCTCCAACCAGAGTTATAAAGTCTTTGAAAGAAAAGAGGGTGTCTTTAAAACTTGAGAGTCTACAAAGAAGTACACCTCAAGGTTGAACAGTGGGTTTGCTTTGGTGCTGTTAACAGAAACTATATGAATCGCCATTTGTAGTCTCTTAATTTACTTTTCTCTCCTGATATTTTTTAGATCAAGGTACAAAGATCCCCAAGGGCTTTTATAAGTTGTCACTTACTTTGATCCCCAAACATTTCCCACTGGAAAGTCAGAATCCTCCACTCAAACTCTCCAACCATGGGGGTTAATCATCCAGGATGGAAGGCACTAGGGCAAGGAGACATCAGAGTTTAATGATTCTCAACCCCGAGCTTGACCCAGGTGCACTGAAGGGTTTGTCAAAACACACATTTCAGGGCCTCTCCCCACCTTCGGATTCCATTGATGGGGGATGCAGCCCAGGAGCTGTTCCCAGTTGTTGCTGATCCTGCTGTTCCAGGGACCCCACTTTGAGACATGGATAGGGCTCAGGAACCAGGCTTCAAATTCCAGCTGTGCCTCTACAGCTACGTGACCCTGGTATGTTACTGTTCTAAGCTTCCACTTCTTCCCCTCTGAAATGAGAATATTTCTATTAACCCAAGGTGTCAGTGAGGGGATGACAGGGGACACGGTGACAGGCCTCCTTAACTGAAGGCTCACCATGCAACGTGTCCTAGTCAGGACCCTTATGCTCAATGCTCAGAGTGGCCCCTCCAGGAAGGGACCGGTGCTGGTTTCTTTGACAGTTAAGAATCAGAGACATGTGATTTGTAGACAGCCTGGAAGGTGGCCACCCATGTCCTGCTTCCTGGTAGTCACATCACACTCACGTGGTCCTTTCTCCTTGCCCATGGGATGGACTGACTGCAATGTCATCACTTCCAGGATTAATTTACAGAAACACCAAGTCTTCCATCCGGATGCCCCTAGGCTCCCTCCAAGCCTCCTGTGGAGTCTCACATGGCAATGAACTAAGGAAGACTTCTGGCCAGCAACCAGTGAGGCCGAGGTGCCCATGGACAGCCCATGAGGAAATGAGTCCTCCCATGACTCTCCCCAGAGAACCTGCAAGTGGGTCCTCTCCCAGTGGAGCCCACAGAGGAGACCACAAGCCTGGCTGGCTGCCGCAGTCTGGCTGGGCACAAATCATGAGCCACTGAAGCAGGAACAAACTTTATTTTTGAACTCCACCAGCAACTCCTCCCGAATGCCACGCAGCTAGTCCAGGAACCAGCCACCGGAAATATCTCCTCCGGAAATCCCTCCTCCTGCACTTTTCCAACCAATGGGAACTCTCGGGGAATCCCCGGGAATCCCCACGAGGACTCCAAAGTAGCGAGAACTCAAAAGTAGCAGCCGAGGAGGATAGTCATGCCTCGCCTGTCAATCAATACTGTTGGCAAAATGCCAGGGGCCATACAGACTCGGCCATGGCTCTCAGCATCTCCCCCCTTCTGTTTAATTAAACAACAAGCAATGTGGCTTAGGGACCGTGCCTGTTAGGTTGTCCAATACAACATATGGTCCTTACCTGTCATCAGATGAGCTGACCTCTAGGCGTCAACCTTTTGTCTTAGGTTGGTACCACTGCAATTGGATCATACCCGTCACTGACTACCGGTCCAGCATACAGCCATACTTGTGGATAGGCCTTTGCACCAGTGGGGGGGTGAGGTTCTTTGCCTCACCTCTGTTGGCCCCCAAATTTGGCCTTGGTGCCAGTGGGGGGGTGAGGTTCTTTGCCTCACCTCTGTTGGCCCCCAAATTTTAGACCATCACTAG
>NW_026000222.1:6628532-6728345 GCF_001458135.2 Marmota marmota marmota | reverse complement strand
CTTTGAGGGTAACCGGCTGCTGCATTTCGCCTAGCCGTCTCCATGCAAAATTCCTCATTGGCAACCTTCCATAACAAATATTGCCCTCCATTTAGCACAGATTTACACATACTAGCCCAATCTGCTGGCATCATGTCCAAGTTGGTAATGGATTCAACCATGCTTACAGTGAAGGGTGCTTGAGGACCATAGGTTGTTACAGCCTCCTTTAACTGCTTCACTGTTTTGAAATCTAAAGCATGGTGAATTCGCTGCCCTCCTGCCTGCTCAAGTACAGGGCATGCTAATCTTTGAGGTCCTGTCTCAGGATTCCATCTATCAACTATGGGGGTTGAGGGCCACTCAGCTGTCTCCATAGGTGGAGCTATTGGTTGAATTACACCCTCTGGTGATAGAACGGTGTTAGTAGCAGCCTCCTGTTGTAGCTTTTTCCCTAATAGCTGTTTCTCCTCTAAGCTTTCTTCCTTTAAATTTTCTTCCTCTGTCTGACTAGCTCGAGAGACCTTCTCTTTTGCTTGATCTAAAATGTCTTTCTCCATGGTCTGAACCTCTAACAATTTACTTAACACTCTTTCAGTTTGTTTTTTACTAATTTCTAATCTATTATAAAGATAACGCAACCCAATAAGATAACACAAAACAAAACCGAAACAGAATGAAACAAAAACGGAACAAAAAATCGTTGTATCAATTTTCCTATTTTCTTGACATGTGCATTTGTGGTCTATTTCTATCTCTTCCTCAGGGGCAAACAACTTCAAACCTTGAGCCAACCATTTTTCCCAGTTTGCCTGAGAAAATTCTAGGGATAGGCAGCTTGAAATAAAAACAAAACAAATCAAAACAAGAACACATTGTTTTTAAAAATGGTCACCCATTCTCTCGCCTTTCCTTAGGGTCGAGCAATTTCACTTACCCCCAAGCTTCAGGTGTTCCCTGCACAGGCCGCCAAATGCCGCAGTCTGGCTGGGCACAAATCATGAGCCACTGAAGCAGGAACAAACTTTACTTTTGAACTCCACCAGCAACTCCTCCCGAATGCCACGCAGCTAGTCCAGGAACCAGCCACCGGAAATATCTCCTCTGGAAATCCCTCCTCCTGCACTTTTCCAACCAATGGGAACTCTCGGGGAATCCCCGGGAATCCCCACGAGGACTCCAAAGTAGCGCGAGAACTCAAGGCGGATAGTCATGCCTCGCCTGTCAATCAATACTGTTGGCAAATTGCCAGGGGCCATACAGACTCGGCCATGGCTCTCAGCAGCTGGCTGCTGGAGGAGATGGCCCAGCCCAGCCAGGCCCGGATCCTGACCCACAGTAATTGTGAGGTTGGTAAAGTTTGCTTTAAGCCATTAAATTTAAGTGTAGCTTGTTGTGTAACCATAGACAACTACCACAAATGATGTAAGAGGACTGTCCCAAAGTTACTTAGGTCATAAGGGTGGACTTGGAGGCATATAAGAAACCAGCTAGTGCAAAACAGCAACCAATACAGTCACAGACTCCTAGTGAAATATGATGATGATGTTGATGCTGCTGCTGATGTTGATAAGTTGATTAATAATGATAAACCATATGTAAATAAGCAAGCCAAAGATGCTGTATGAGGACTCTGGTCAAGATGAATTTCTAGAAAAATTCTCAAAAATGCATTCATTTTTGCAAAGAGAAAGAAAGAAAAAACATCTTTAACAAGCTTCCTGGGGATGCAAAGAGGTTTATCACAAAGAGGCTTCAGGCCTGCTCCTTTCAGACTGTGCAGGGCTGGTGTACAAAGTCCACATCTCGCTGGAGGAGGTTCTCACATTGAGAGGATGGAAACACGCACAACAGAGGGAATCCAAAGTCCAATCAGTGAGTTTTTAAAACCTCGTATTTGTATATTTGACGTGCAACCTAATTAGACCAGAGCATCTTTAATTAAGTGTGTCAGTCCCAGTGGAAGTCACAGAGTTCAATGCTAATAAAGCTGATAAAGGTTTTTGTTTCCCAGAATTCTTTTATTTAATGCCTCAACCATGTTAAGCCAATCTGTAACATATGGGCAGTTCTCCCACCATGGATTTATCATTTGAGTGTTTCTTTCTGTGAATTAATGCAATCAAACTCCTGCCAGTGTAAATTATTTTTTTCCAAGAAGCAAATCCCAGAATTTTGCAATAAGCAGCTGTGATTTACTGCTGGCAGGGCAGCAGCAAGATGGACTCACACGGGCTGCCACTGTCCTGGGCAGATGGGGAGAGGCCTCAGGGCTCCGGGGCTGACCTTGCTTTTCATGGTTCCAGACACATGCAGCATCCTCGGCTCTGCCAGCATCACCACCCCTCTAGGAGCATAAATCTTGTAGTTGGCACCGGGTTTCCCTTCTAGAGCTCCTGCTGGTCACTAGAAGACTGTACGCCTGGGAGCCTTTGTTAGGCAGGACACACTGCATAGACTGTCTTCCTGGACTCCCTGGTCAGGTCTTGCTTATGGAACGAAACTCCTTAAGACAGAAGTCCTAACCTCGGGGCCTCTCCAGTGTTCTTCCTGATGGCTGGAGTGATTTCCCCATTTTGGCCGTAACTAGTCAGCCCTCCTCTAGGTGTTGGCTTAAATGTCTCTTCTCTCTGTCCACCCCATTTAACAAAGTTATCAGTCATGCTGATATTCTTTCTCAGTTCCCTGCTCAAGTTAAGCCCTTGGCACATGATCACAATTGCCTGCTCTGCCCACTCATCTGTTTACTTGGTCCTCATCTCCTCCCCAGTAGAATCCAAGCTCCCCGAGATGGGGTCACCTAGCCTCATTTAGGTTGGCACACCCTGCTGCTGGCCCCTTTGGGGAGATGACGTGGGTGCTCAGTCAATAGTCATGTCATGAATGGATAATGCAATTTCAAAGGGACAGTCATGGGTCTTTATCACCCAGGTCCTTTCCTGCTTCAGAAATATTAAATGTTCCAAAATCTACAAGCATTATGTTGATGATTGCTTAGGAGAGTCAGCTGGTAGCCAATAAAGGAAGAGTAGAAAGGCCAACAAAAAGGCAAAATATGTAGCCATAAGTTTTATAAGTTAGAGTTTTTTGATGCTGTGACCAAAAGATCTGAAATAAACAATGCAAAGCAGGGAAAGTTTATTTTGCTCACAGTTTCTGAGGATCAGTCCATGGTTGGCTGACTCCATAGCTCTGGGCCCAAGGTAAGGCAGAACATGGCAGAAGAATATGGCAGAGAAAAGTAGCTGAGGACATGGACACCAGGAAGGAGAGAGAGAGAGAGAGAGAGAGATCGAGATCCACTCATTAGGGACAAAATATATAACCCAGGGACCTAACTCCGGGCAGCCACACGCTCCCTGCCTTCAGTTATCCCCTCAGTTACTCCATATCAGTGGACTAATCCACTGCTTGGTTTACAACTCTCATAATCTGATCGTTTCACCTCGGAACATTCTAGCATTGTCTCACACGTGACTTTTAGAGGGTCACCACAGATCCAAACTATAATACCATACTTGGTAACTGGTGAAGTTGGTCAGAATTTAGGAGTAAGCAAAGTGGGATTTGAATTCTGGCTGTGTGACCACGAGCAAGTCACTCTCTCTCTCTAATTTTGTCTCCTTATCCATGAGGACTGAGCACAACCATCATCAAGGAGGCATGCAGCATGACTGGGAAGCATCACTCTTCAACAAGTGGTCTTTGGATCTGATCTGGAGGAAAATCAATCTCAAGAAGAGAAAGCGGATAGTCCTTGAAGACACCTGCATATGACAGTAAGCAAACACCTTGGGAACTGTTCAACTCCTGGCAACGCATAATTCCTGCTTCGTGCATTCATCTGTTTACCTTGGCACAGGGTCAGGTATTCTATGGAATGCAAGAGTCCAAGGACCAGTTCTCAGTGGTGTGTCCACAGCAGCTTTAGGCAGCATTGCATAATGACAATCTCTACATCACGGATTCCTACTTTTCAATAAAATGATAGAAAAAAATTAGACTCTGTTCCAGTTTATCTTCATTCCCACCTTTCGCTCTTCCCAGCATGGCTCCCTTCCCTGGGATGGCTGGGGAGTCAGACACTGGTCCTGAGTTGCTGGGAGAATCCTGGAGTCACGCTGTCCGTCTCCTCTGGGATAATGAGCGAGCCTCGCAGGCTGAGCCCCAGGTACTACGCACTTTGCTGCCATCTGTCCCAGTCTAGAGGAAGCACGAAGGTTACCAAGGGAGTGGAGACCAAAGGACAGAGAAAGCCAGTGACCAGTAAGTGTCTGCTTGAGACTTCAGCCTTCTGCACATTATCAGTTATGAGCTAACTGGAAGAGATCAAAGGGCTGGAACGCCACCGTAGCACAAAGAGCAAGTCCAGGATGCTTCCCATTGATTCATCCACTCAGCCTTTTAACAGGCATTAACTCAGCCCCCACTTGGGGAAGGCAGGGATTCCCCTCCTGATTTCTGAGCCCTCTAAAACACAAAGAGGGCACAGAGAAAGGAAGGTTCTAGAAAGGAGCCCTCCCCGAGATCTCAAGAACTCAAGTCTGCATCCCCTTAGCTGAGACCAGGGGGCTGACCTCCACGCCATGATCTCACATCATCTAGCTCTCTCCACCTTCCACAAACCATAAGCACCCAGAGGCCAAGCCCAAGTGGTGGTTCCCCAGGGGACCCCCCAGAGCCCAGCATACCTTTGCCTATGCCTCTGTCTCAGTAAATATCCATTGAGGAAAATGTTCTCATGAGGCTCTCCACATGATCACTCTTATTTTTAAAAGTCATTCTGTCCCTTTCTGTGTGGACAAGCACAGGAGTCTTATCCATCATGAAAGGAAGAAGCTGCCCTTTTCCCTAAGAACAGTAGCTACAGATAACTTGAAGTGTTTACATAAACCAGCCCCGTGTGCAGGCAGTTCCAGGGAATCCACTGTCTGAAGGTTCCAGGGTGGGCTCCTCTGCAGTGGACATGAGGGGAAGAGTGGCTGACTTTTCACTGATCTTTTTACATGTCTCTCGTTGATCCACTCCTAAGGTTACCCCTCCTCACAAGTCAGCCTCACATCCACACATTGTCCTCCAGCCTCCTCTCTGATTCATTGCCCACCATGGCCTGGAATGAGCTAAACAGTTAAAGCCAGGATCCATTCTATTCCATACATTCATTAATGATCTGAAGAAGGGAATTTAGCAATATTCTCAATGATAATTTTTATAATTTTCTATCAAGGAAATTTGATAATGCTCTCAAATTTAATGATCTCAAGTTGAAAAAGAATCTAAAATCAAGAAATCTTATTTTTAAATTGGAAGGAAGGGTTAAACTGGGGGAAGTTTTAGATCCTTAGGGAAAATTACCCAATAGGAACAGGATAAACTTTAATAATTATAAGCAAAAATTAGCATGATTTAGGACAAAATAAAATGATTGAAATGCAAAATGTTTTTAAGTTGCTCAGGTACCTCCATGGAAGAAGGGACCTGGGGATAAGTACTGGGTACAAGCAAAATTTAAGCCACCAATAAAATATCAGACAAGTTCCAAGGATTGGACACCAAAAATGTTCTCTTTCTCTGCTCTGTTCAACCCAGAGTGGAGCAGAATCGAGTAAGAACAAACATGTGAGCTGGGCTGGTTATCAGAGCGTGTAGACACTGACTCCTCTTGAGGAGGCTCCCAGAGGTCAAGTGGCCTGCTCACAACCACCCAGGGTTGGGCTGGGAGTCAGGTCTCTGGCTGCCACTGTTGTCACCTCAAATGGCAGGAGTCACTCTGCTCTGGCTCTGAGGAAAGCAGCAGGAGACTGCACTGAGTGTGCTTCCCTACCACCACCACCCCCCGCCCCTGGAGAAGTTCACCTGGAAATGGGGTTTATGGCTCCATTTTTCTTTCTGATTTTTCTGCAGTGATGTCTGGAGGGGGATACGGGGGAGGGAGTGGAAACTGAGGGGGCAGCCTGCTCCCCAGAGCCTGCTGACGTTATTCAAGACAGCCCACGGAGCCTGCTGGACCCACCCATTCCTTCATATTTCAGGCATTTTCCACTGAACCCTAGTGCTTCCTCACGTGGCCCCTGGATGGTGGACATGGCTCCTGGTTCAGAGGGCCTGAGTATTAAGGCCTTCTTCCTCCGTGATGGGTACCACCACCTATTTGTGACTTGCCACACCTGATTAAAACAAATCCCAGGCACTCTTAGAACAGACCCCTAAAACAATGGAGCAGAAGTGGGAGAAATGCACAGAGGAGGATCTAGAGGCTGTGGGCATCTAACTGAGCACTGTGATGCTTGTTGATGATGATTCTGCCTCTGTGGGCAGTGGAACAGCACTGAATGTTTTGAATCAGCAAGTAGCAGGATCATCTTGACACCAGAGCAAATGTTTTCCAAGCTCAATAGGACCAGAGAACATCCATCTCAGCTTTGTGGCTCAGGAACAGAAGTTTCAAATAGTAGAGGTCATAATGGTCTCCACCACGAACTTCTCTGTGCTGAGAAAAGAGGGACGATGAGATGCACGTGGGAAAGAGTCTAATCTCTGCCTGACAAAGTTAATCTGTGACCCAGAAACTAGCCCTCCCTCGCCAAATCATTAACAAGAACATTCGTGCATCCACCTGAACACAGGATAAACTTTTTCTAACAGGTTCAGATGCCAACTCTGAAGGTTTTAAAGGAATTACCGTGATCCCTCTATAGGCTGCCAGTTCCAAATTAAGCCTGATAAACAACTACCAGACAGTGATAAATACCCAGCCCAAACCACAATTAGATCTACCCCAGTGCACTCACCCCTCGATGCAGGAGGAAAGCTGCGTGCCCCCTGAGCAGACCCGCGCCGTGAATGAGAAAGAGCAAGTGTGCTCTGACTTTACGTCCCACCCCAGAGCTACATAGAGCTGATTTTTTTTGAACCTCCCTCCCTTGTCCTAAAAGCTCCCTTTGTATCTTTCCTTTACTCCCAGTTTTGAAATTTTCAAACTCAAGAGTAGTGATATTTATTAAGCACGATGTATGTGTCAAAATCTAAGTAGAGTTTCATGGTGGCCCTGAAACACTGAGTGTTTTTAGAAATGTACACATACATACATTCACATAATAAGTGTGGTATCTGCATAGTGTGTTGCTCCTACTCACAATGTACTTACATCCTAATTAATGCAAAAGCCAAGCTCATGAGCACAGGTGGTGACGGAGAACCTAAATGGCCTCTTTGGACTGAGATTGATGAGTCCCACTAAGGATGACTCGAGGTCTAAGGACATGCCTGACCACTAGAAAACGTACCACACTGTAGGGGAGCTCACCCAAGTCAGAGATTAGTCCAGAAGCAAAGCTGGGGAAGGATGAGTGACAGCAGCTATTTGCGGAAATGGAGGGACTGGGAGACCCGTTCCGTGATCCTGGAGACTAGTTCCATGATCCTGGAGAGGGATGGTTTACCAAAGATCTGGTTTAGAGAAAGAGCAAAGGAGTTAGGGTGTGTCAAGAACCCAGAAAGCCAACCAGCTAGGCTTTGGGACTTAGGGACACATGATTCCCAGAGGGAGCAGAAGGGCCAAGGCTACCAAAACCGAAGAGTGGCTAGAATATGGGCTGAGAGGGAGCGAGGCCACCAGAGCTGTGCACAGAAATGTTCTTAGAAATAAATGCACAGCCTGACCCAGGGAAGAGCGGATTGGGGCTGGTTTCTGGAGTCATTGGCAGTGGATTCAGAAGATCACATTTCTCCAACTACTTAGTCCCTCCATGACTAGTAAAAATGGAGCCCAGAAAGACTCCCCGGAGTTTCTCCACCCTTCTAACCACCTGGCTTTCTACTTAAAGCAACAATGAGACACATATTCCACCTTTGATGCTGACAAAGTCTTCACGGATTGACAAAGCCTCGTAGTGGTGAGGGTCTAAGGACACAGGTAGTTAGATACGCTGGTGCCACTAGACATTGGTACAGCTTTCCTAAAGGTTACCTTGCTCCATTTAATGTCCACCATTTTTTGATTCACTAATTATATCACTTAAATTTTATTCCAGAGAGAATACACTCATGAGCACAAAGGTATAAAGATATTCACTATGGCCTTGTTGATAATTGGGTTTTTTAATAGCTTTAAATAATAGATTTTTTGCTCGTGCAATTTAATTCATGGAAGGGATGGAGCAGCAGGAGTCAAGTGTCCATGGGAACAGACCTGGTCCTAGCTGGTGTTCAGTTACCTCAAATGAGTTAGACTCATTCCAGGTGTCTTCTGTGACCGCACCAGTGTCCGTTCTGACACAATGGTGCCCATGCTGTAGGTGTTAAACACCCCCCCTTTGTGACTCACCCCCCTCCCCAAACCATGGCTCTGTCTCACGTTGGCCATGAGTTCTCCAGTCCTCTGTCGTGTTCTACAGACTCCTCTTGGGCTTCAGATCCCACCAGGTTCTAGGATCCTCGTGGGTCTTTTCCCCTTGGCTGACTCCTTCATCACCCTGTGGCTCCCCAGCTGGCCTGACATTGCCCAACTGTTTACCTCCCTCCTCCACACTTTACCTTAGGACTTCTTCCCCAACTGCCCTCATGAGGCCCAGTGGACTTGGCCTGGGGATTCCAGACTTTGACTCTCTCCTGCTTCAGCACTACAGTGGTGGGTCGGGGACTAAGGGGGTCAGGAGCCCCCATCCTCTTGTTCTCTCCCTGCCATGTGTAACCCCAAGTGGTTCAAGTTTCCGCTCTGAGCCCTCCCAACTGGGCCTTTGCTTGCTCACCTATTTAAAGAAGAATGCAGAGAGAAAAAAATAATTGTATTAGAACAGCACCTAATAAGTTCCAAGCCCTTCATGGGGTAAGATCATATACAATCTCATGAAAAATGTTTTTGTTATTATTATTATCAGAGAAATCGAGTACCTTCCTCTAGGTCACAGACTTAAAAGTGGGGCTCAGACTAAGACATCCAGAACACCAGGATCTTGAACCTTCAAACTAGTCGAGACTATCATGAGGATCGGGAAATGATAAAAGGGGAACTATGCATACCAAACCCTGATGTACTCTACAAAACCAGAAACTCTGTTACATTTTTTAAAGAATAAAGAATGAACACGGCTATTCTCTCAGAAGCCCATCCTTCTAGCATCTTCCATTCTGCATTCTGGTAATATTCACCTAACATTCAAAGTTAAAACAAAAGGGCCCATTCACTTCTCAAATGTACTTGTAATTGTTTTTCGATTCCTCCATACACTGCTCTACTGAAACCTCTCTAATGCATCTTTTCCTGGCATCTGTGTCCTGGTTTATCTTCTCCCCACACCCTGTCTGCTCTGAGCCTTATAATGAAACCAAAGGTTAAATGTCTGTAGACTCAACGCCCACAACATTAAAACAATTGGATGGGAAATAATCTCATCTCAGCATGCTGGGAGAGATGTGCCGCATGCCCATTAGAGTTAATGGGAGTTGCAGCCAAATCAAGGTGAAGCCTCTGCTCCCAAGGGCACGGTGGTGAAGAGAAGAACAGGGGAAGTTTAAATTGGAAAAACTCCACGTAAAACTGCATAAAGGAGCCCAGGAACCTGAGCACTGGACTTCGTGATACTGACACTACCTTCGAGAGATGGTGTCTAGTCCTAGAGTAGGACCAAAGTGGGACTGGCTCTTCCACTTCGTAGCTGGGTGACCTTTAGAAAATCATTAATGCCACTTAGACTTCAGTTTGCTCATCTGCAGAAAAGACATGAGAATAGTTCTCAATGAATGCAACAATGAAAAATTTTATCAGGAAACTAAGCGATAGCGTCCATATAGTAAGAACAAAGTAAGCGCTCTGTAAGTTAGTTAATTATAATTAGGTTTGTTAGTGGTATTTTCATTATCAGCACCATCATCACAATGAATAGCAACTTCATTACTTTGGAAGAACAGAGGATGTCTTAGACCCTAACTTTTTTTTTTAAGTCATATGGCCTCCAAGAACATTAGCATCACCAAAACCACACATTCACAACCACCTCTCTCTGACTCCACCCACAATGTTTACACACAGTCTCTGGCCATCTCCCAAAAGCTCTGAAACATGCACCGTCTTCATCTCTCAGTAAACAGACTCTCAGCACAGTTTAGCTATGTTAAGTGGCATAGCATTTGCCAATCTGATACAGTGGCAAGGTCAAGATCTTTAAAGGTCTCTATGCAGGCTGAATCCACGCACCCACAGCATCCCCTTCCCCTTTAACCCCATGCCAGCTCTACAACCCCACACTGAGCACAAGCCACATAGTGCTTTCAGGAAAGAAGGGGCTCATGAACCTAAGGACTTGAATTTTACCCCCAGTCAGTGCAAAAGGCTCTTGTTCTTTGGGATGTCATATAGGGTGTTGAGGGCCATCCGTGAGTACTTCCAGTCAGCACTCAAAATCCCCAGCTGGATGGATAGCTTCTGAGGACTTTCCTCTGAACCACAGTCAACCAGCATCAACACAGGGGGTCCCAATAGCAAACACAAGGGAGAAAGCAAGCTCCAACTCTTTCAAAAGATAACTCAGTTACAACAGTTTCAGATATACGTGAAAACAAGGAGGTGGCTCTAAAATCAATTCTCCGGTGCTGTTCAGGTGGTGCACAACTGTCACCCCAGTGACTCCGGAGGCTAAGGCAGGAGGATTGCAGTGTGAGGCCGGCCTGGGCAACTTAGAGGCACCCTGTCTCAAAATCAATAATAATGATAATAATAACAATGGACTGGGGTGTAGCTCAGTGTCAGAGTGCCCTTGAATATAATCTCAGTATCATTAAAAAAAAATCAACATGCAAGGAAATCTGGGAAAAGACACAGGTATACCCAGCCTTGAAAGGCCCACCCCCTCACACTCCATTCTTAGGCTGGGTCCCTGGGATGTCTCACCCTAATTCTGTTGGAACACCCCCTTCCTATGATCTTAGGACAAAACTCCCAAGACTTGGAGGCAAACCCTCTGTTGCCTTGTGGGATGCTGTGGGAAGTATTTCCTTTTCCTTTTGTGGATCTGCAGAAAAGCTGTTCATGACACTCGTTAAAGAACAGTAAACAGGCCACGTGCGGCCAATGCTGCAGACGTAGGAGCCACGGCCACAAGGCCTTGCTGTGGGGAGACAGGCCAGGCTCACACCTCTGGAGAGTGCTTGGGCAGGAGGACTTACAGCCCTGGAAAGGGGTAAGGGAAGGAGCCAGGAGGTAGGAAGGGGGAGGGCTCTGCTGGCTCACCCACCTGACAGACCTGCTGAAGACAGGACAGGTGACGGGCTGTCACCTGCGGATAGTCAGGGAAGGAAACCCGGTTAAATCTGCAGGATGATCAGGTGCTGGGAACAGGGAGTTCTGCTTAAACCCACTTAGCAGGGTTCTTGCTAGAGTTGGAGGATGAAGAGACGAAGGTGGGAGCCCAAAAGTCAGCCTAGTGGAGAAGTTCGGGGAGGCGGGAGTAGAGATTGGTCAAGAGGGAAACTGTGTCAAGCAAGACTCCTGCGTGAATTCCTCTTTAGGGGCGGATTCTTCACCTCTGAGGAGTCAGACGGTAAGCCCCAGAGTGTAGACTAAAGAGAAGAAACCAGACAACCAGCAGCATAATCCAGCAACCCAGCCCAGGGAGCGAGCAAAGAAACAGGAGACTGGGGGCTGGGGATGTGGCTCAAGCGGTAGCGCGCTCGCCTGGCGTGTGTGCGGCCCAGGTTCGATCCTCAGTACCACATACAAACAAAGATGTTGTGTCCACCGAAAACTAAAAAATAAATATTAAAAATTCTCTCTCTCTCTCCCTCCTCTCTCTCTCTCTTTAAAGAAAAGAAACAGGAGACTGTGTTCCTGTGGCCCGCTCTGCCCCCTCTCACCTCCGTCACCTCCCTCCCACCCCACACTGCTGTTCTTGGTGAGGGGATGCCTTTGGTTTGAAATGTCACCCACAACACAAAATATTTTCTTCAAGTTAAATTTGGGTAAACAGGAAGCTCAGTTGCAAATGCAAAGTCAAATGCCACCTAAAACCATGCCCTTGGGGACAGGAGCATTCTCCTGCCAACTCATTCTGAATCTTAGATTTCCACTGAATTTTTGAGCACAGACCTGTTCACCCACCAGCATACTTGGGGTGATTGCTAACTTCCCTGGTGCTCAGATAAGGAACCAGAGGCAGGAGGAGCTGAATTACAGGGCTCCGGGCCAGATAAGGCTCACATGGCAGAGCTGGAACCAAATCCAGGTCTCCTGGTTCCAGTGCAAGACTATTTGTCCTACCTCATATCCTCCCCAGATTTTCCCACCAAAAAACGTCCCATCCCAAAGTTAAGATAAGTTCCCATTTTTATGTCTAAGCTTGTGGTTAGCTTTACTTTGTTTTATTTAAACTATGATTTCTTCCTTCTATCCCCAGAAACATTCAATCTAAAAAATGGAAGATGCCTCCCCTTGAATTCTCCAATGGGAAAAAAAAAAAAAAAAAAGATGGTTTTCTGTTCCCTTCTTGGATTCACAAGTAACGGTGGAGACTCGGCACAGCCTCGGATCTCCGCAGCTGTTGTCCTCTGTATGTCTCTGTATGTTTTATTCTTTCACATACACCTTAATTTGCCCAGGAAAGAAACAGATATCTGATATGACAAGTGTATGTTTTTTTTTTTTCCTGGAGATCTGATTGTTCATTTTTTCCTTGGAAGGGCCAGAGTGTCTTTCAAAAGTTTCAGCCCTGGTTTTTTGAGAAACTTATCCGTGTGGCATGTCTGTCACTTTTCACAGTCCTCAAGCGAGTCTTGGCAATTTTCACATAATGGCATTTGTTGACAGGTTGTTAGGGCTGACAGTGAATATGTTTGAAAAACTGTCAAGCTGGTGAAAAAAAAATTAAAGAGAGAGCCGCCTTACATTTGAAACAGCATGTTAAACTGTGAGTACGTCCTCAAAATGCAGAAACCTCCACTCTCATCAAGTTACATGCTCACAGTGACAGCCTGAGAAGGTAGAATCCCTAAAGATTAATGTCATCCTGTCACTTCAAAGGTCATAAGGCACATTACCACTAAACTCTATTTATCTGCATAAAATTGAGTTTGCCTTTAATGCCCAATAACAGGTGAATGGAGGCTAGACGTGGCGGTGAGCGCAGGCAAGGGGAGTCAGGGGGTTTAATTGGGCAAGTGGAAGGGCCCGAGCCCTTGACAGGGAGCCCTGCACTGTGGCATTGCAAGGCTAGTCACCTGGGCCACTGTGGTGGTTGATCTTTAATCAAAAGGGATTCAAGGAATGAGTTAACTACAAGTAATGTAGGGACAGAGGGACAGTGTCAGTTTCCCACCAGAAGGAGACCCATCATGTCCTGAGGGTACATCAGGAGTCACAGAGTGGACCTAAGGCCAAGTACATGGCGTTCTTCCATGGCCATTCAGAGTGTGGTGATGATTAAGTGTGACTGTCAAACTCACATTGGAGGTCATTGTGTACACAATCCTGGCCTAAATGCCATGCAAGACCTGCCCACTTTGAGAGACCGGAGACATATCCATGAACCCAGGATAAGCACCTGAACCAGGAAATCACAACACACCTCAAAGATTAAGAATGTGACGGTTCAGACGCTGATGCCGCCTTTTCTTGGTTTGCTCAACTGCAGCTTGCTGGGATAGTCTCAGCTACAGGTCTCCCCTTGTCTGCAGAGATAACCCAGCATCCACTGCGTCAGTTCTTCTAGGATGAAATGCCCGGTACTTGGATGGAGGCTCAGCTCTGGCCATCAAATAGGATTATCTAAAACTCAGCTATCTCTGCATTTCCAGTAGTCATATGTGTAATCCCAAGTTCATCAGCAACTTATTTAAACTCTCGGTGACCCAATTTCCAAAGGAAATCCTCTGGAGGGTGGAGTAACGGTATCTTTAACATTGAGTTAACCTGAGGATCAAACTTGAGATCATATATGTACAAGCATCAGGCGAGTCCTGTGAATAGTAGGTACCTAACATTTTTGTTTGAAAGTCATGGCTTCCTAAGGGAACTGAGGAGGTCAAAGGCAGAGAAGTTTTCATCAACTCTATTTAGTGCTTTCAATGCACTTCTTTCCTCTAAAGTAAACCCATCTCCTTTTAAGACAAGGTGTCTCTCTCAAGCCATCAATGCAGCTTCTACCAGCATCTCTGGATCAACTTGTGCCCAGGCACACTGTTTAAAACCCTTCAACCGTTGGGTTCAGAATGTGAGCATTTCCACCAGGGCCCCCTCCAGCATCTGAGATCCAAGCAGCCTCCCAGACTTTGCAAGCTCTGCAGGATGCAGAGTTTAATCAACCAAGAGCTCCGAGGGGCTGGCAGAGCATCATGCCTAAGGCGCAGGCCGGCTGTCTCCTCCCCACTCGGGGAAGAATTTGTTGTACAAGGGAGTCAAGTCCGATTTTACGGGGCTGTCTCTGAGATTACCCAGGGGGTGGGCAGAAAACTGACAACAGAGGAGTTTTCGAGCCCTGGGATTCGCCTTTGCAGCAAGAGGCTCTAGCTGGAGCAGGGGTTGCCAAGGCCAGACAGTCGGAGTGAGCCCCTCAAGAGACAGCGAAGAGCAATACAGAGCACAAACAGCTCTATTTTTTAAGTGAACATACTTTATTAGATAAAGCATGACAAACACAGAGAAAAGTGGACAAGTCAGAAAACAATCTTCAGGAATTTTTACAAATTGCCCACGTTCTTATTACCAGATCAAGAACAGGCAGAATGTGAGCCCCAACCATCTTGTTACCCCCCACTCTCCAGCCCATTTCTCCTCAAGGGCAATCCCTCTCCTACCCTCTGATTGGCTTGCTTCTCTCTGAACGCCACATAAATGGGATTGCACTCTATGGCCTTCCTTTTGTGGGCTTCCTGCACTTAAAGAATTCTTTCACTCACCCACACCGCACTGTGCAGCACAAGGACATCCCCAGAGAGCACTCCACTGTGGACATGCATCACATTTGTCTCTGTTCTACTGTCAAGCGACATCTAAGTTGTTTCCAGGTTGTGGCTCATGTGAAAGGTGTGGCTGTGAGTATTCCTGTACACGTGTTTGGGGGCACGTATGTATGAACCTGGCTTGGTGTACACCTGGGCTGGAATTGCTGGCTCAGGGTAGGCAGGAATCTAGTGGATGCTGTCAGACAGCTTTCCAAAGTGGCTGCAGCAATTTGCACATGTATCAGTCACTGTGTGTGGTAGTTCCAGTTGCTCCCGATCCTCCCCAGTGCTTGTCAGGCAGAATGTTGGTCCTTCCAATGGGTGTGAAGTCAAGCTGTTACTATGGAGGTTTGGGTCCATACCTAGCTCTTCCTTAAGCATTTTGCGAATTTTCACAAGCTTGAATCTTTCAAAGGCAATATCCCTATTTTTCACATTAGGAAACTAACCTTAAAAGAAATTAAGCTATTTGCCCAAAGTCACCTAATTACTATGTGCTTGAACTGAGATGCTGTCACTGTCAGAGTGACTTCTGAGATGTGGCTGTTGCCATGGTATTATGTTACTCTTGGACTGATCCTTAATTAATTTAAAAGACTTGTGGTATTCTCACAAGACCTTTGAATACTTCAGTCATAACAAGGCATCTTAGTTCAGGCTGCTCTCACAAATGATCACAGATCGAGAGGCTTGGACAACAAATACTTATTTCTCATAGTCCTAAAAGCTGGGAAGTCCAAGGTCAAGATGCTGACCCATTTGGCTCCTGGTGAGGTGCTCTTCCTGGTTTGCAGGTGGCTGCTTTCTAGTTGCATCCTTACTTGGGATTGAAAGGGAAAGGGAGAGAGACAGAAAGGGCAAGAGGGAAGAAGAGAGAGAAGCAGGCAGTGAGCCTCCTCTGGTCTCTTCTTTTAAAGACATAAACCCCCCATCATGGAGCCCCCATTCTTTACCTAAATACCCCCCAAAGGCCTCACCCCATACCATCATCAAGAGTTAGGGATGGAACACATGAATTTTGAGGGGGACATAAACATTCCATTCATAGAGAAATGCAACTGACCCGGTCAAAAAACACTCTGTACAAAGTAGGCAATTTGAAAACTAAGCCACTATCTGGGGGAAAAGGCCAGGAAAAGGTGGTTCCCACGATATGCACACCAATGTGAGATGCCAAGGGTGAGTCTTCCATGTGGTGTCCAAACGAGGCCAGCTTTCTCAGCACTTGCTGGACCAACTGGACCTGCGTGGTTTTTGGTTTCTTTCATTGCAAAGAGACCAAGAGATAGAGTCGGAGCAGGAATTACCCAAGGACCAAAAACTGGTTTTCTGGTAGGAATCTCCAGGAGAAGCTGCAACAAAGAGGCCAACAAAGGAACGTTCCCCTTTAACATCAGACTCCACCTCTGCTCCCGCTGAGGTGAAGGGGCAGCTTGAGACAGGAAGCATGTCAGCCTGCCCAGGCCCTCCTCACCTTCCCAAGAAGATATTTCCCAAGATCCAAATCCACCACAACCTTAGCCCTCCCCCCACTTCCCAGCCTGGGCTCCGAGGCTCCCCTCAGCTCCAGGCTGAGCCACTCCCTGTTTTCAGACACAAAGTGCCAGCTGAACTCCCCAAAGTACTTCTCTTTGACTTCCACCTGCCTTCGCCCTGAGGCTCTCACAAAGCTTTCTTCTGCAGTGCGGCTGTGACCCCTTGTCTCTCTCCTCTTTCCATCCCTGACCTGCCCTTTTTAGTCCAAATTTCCATCATGAAAGAATCCTTTCACAGATCTGTGGAACGTCGCTCTAGTATAGTCTGAGCTACCGAAGATCTTGTGCTGGGTGTGAAGATAAACTGGAGGGATGATTTACAGGGCCACACCCTGGGAAGCACGCGACACTGGCGAAAGCACAGAGGCCTCCGTGCTACTGAATCAAAGAAGAATCAAAGGAACAGTGTAAAGACGAATAAGAAAAGTTCTTTTGCATATTTTTCTTTTAAGGATCAAAAAAAGAAATATAAGTCAATGGAACAAGGCCAGTACCTATATATTTGTCAAAATAAGAAAATTTTTAACTTTTCTGTTTCCCATTCTTACCAAGATCATTTGGTTTCTGAGAAGGTTAGCAACTTCAGATGTCACAGGTGTCAGGAGTAAAATAAGACCTCAGCAGTCTTAACTCCACCAAATTCCAACCCATAATTTACCTCTAAGGTGTGACCCTGGATGAGGAATGGGGCTTGGAATACAGTTATGCTGCTAACCTGGGCTGGAAGGGGGACAGCTGTGTAACATCTGAGTCACCCAACCCCTATACTGGATGTCCCCAAGTCATATAGTCTACCACCAGTGGATACCAGTGGATCACCAAAGAATTCATGCAACTTGGAAGCCTGTCTACCACTTTAGCTCAATTCAGGAAATACTAGGTAAATCTAAGAGTGTAACATTAATTCTTCTAGGTTTCTAGACCCTTTTCAATATGCATAGGTAATCCAGGGGAATTTCTCAAGAACATCACTCATCAATGACACACCAACTTTCTTTACCCACCCTTTTCCTAAAGCTTCCTCTCCCCTGCACCACCCTTTAACTGCCCATGGTCCTTAAATCTGATGTCCCTACTAAAGCCTCTGTCAGCAGCCCTACTGTACAAACGGTGACCCTTTCACAAGACACCCAATGAGCCGTTATTTAAATTCATCATGTCCTTGCCAACTCTAGCTCTTCTCACAAGAGTCCTTTTGTATCAGCAATCACAACTTACAAACAGAAGCCAGGCGATTTCAGTGAAATAAATTTACACTGAAGACAAGGACCATATCATTGTTTCAAGGGAATTTGTATTTTAAAGGGGTACTTGTTAAGCCCACTCAATCTCTCATCCTGAAATGTAAGTCAACATGGCTAAAACACTTCCAGATACTACAAAGGGTTTGTATTTAGGGTGAAGTGTGTTCCCAGCACATCAGACCACACCATACAAGTAAACACAGACTCTGTCTTTGTTAGGGTAGGCAGAGGGTTTGGGTAGGTCATTGTGGCTGATATTTTTAAAAAAATATTTGATACACAAATATTTTCTAAATATACAATATAGTGTTGGTCACAATATTGTGCAAGGCATCCACAGAGCATGAATGTTGGGACAGAAAGAAGGGAAGTAAACGCAGAGCTTCTCCTTAGATCTGAGCATGTTAGATGTCACGAGGGTGCAAAGGAAGAGTCTCTGTGCTGCCCAACCTGTGCGCAGGTGAACACAACCATCTCCCTTTGGAGGCTGGTAGCTCTAGTTCTAGGTTTACCTTCCTCATATGAATTCAGGTTAGAGTTTGCCAATGGCAGGAATTTCCTATGAATTTGGGTGTGGCCTGAAAATGGAAGTGTCTTTGGAAACAGGAAATATGAAAGACTCTGAAACCACTTGTGGAATCTAGAAGGTTTATGAAACAGGATCTTTCTCCAAGCAGCAATGTCATATACTAACAGGCACTATTAGTATAATATTCCACTGGCCGGTAATCTCTGGAGCAAACTCCCTGGTGAATAGGTACTGGTGTTTCTAGGTGAATCTATGACAAACAGTTAACCAATTATACACATTTGAATTCTATCACTTAAATGATATAAGCATGGAAGGTATATAAAAGACACGTTGGCAACGTGTATAAACAGCCTTTTTAAAATCCCATACCCTTAGATCTCAAGCTTTGTGTATGACAATATGTCTTAGGCAAACAATGAACACACATACACATGCATAAAGATGTTTTTTGCATTATTACTTACTATATTGCTTAATTGTAAAGCCATAAATTCTAAAGAATCTGACAAGGAATCATGAGGTAAATGACTGATTGATAGAAGCGAGCTCAAAGGGACAAAATTAAAATATTTTATAAGAAAATATCCAAAAATTTTTTTAAATATACAACATGGTTCACAGGGAAAAAAAATCACTCAGGGAATAAGAAAATATTTTGTTCTAAATGATAATGAAAAACAAAATGTTTCAAACTTTTTGAGATGCACCTAAAGCAGAGATTAGAGGTGAATTTATAGCTTTAAAAATATTTTAAAATAAAATGATCTAAAGTCAACAATCCATTGCAGGACAGAAGCTAGATAAAGAAGAGTGAATAGGTTAAAATCAAATGATCAGAAGGAAGAAATCATAAAGAGAGAAAATTGATCAAATAAAAATTGAACAACAGGGAGAAATTGAAAAAACCAAAGCTTGTTTAAAAACATTAATAAAATTGAACACTACTAGTAAATTTGATCAAAAGAAAAAAAGAAAAGGAAAAACATGAATTACCATCATGAAGAATTGAAGAGAGAATGAGCACAGATCCCATACACATTTAAATGACGAGGAACTGTTAAGAAAGAATGCATGGAAATACCTTTAAAAACACAGTTGAAAGGGCAAATTCCTTGAAGGACACGAATGACCAGAACTTCACTAGACACAAGGGAGGTAGTGCTTCATCTGTTGGAAACTGAGTGTGAAACTTTTATATAAAAAAAAAAAAAAAACTCCAGGTCTACCTGACTTCAATAATTAATTCTATCATGTATTTAAGGAATAAATATTACCAATTTTACACAAACTCTTTCAGGAAATAGGGAAGAGGACAGCTCCCAACCATCACACAGAGACGAAAAGAATAAGAAATGAGAAAAAAAAAAAAAAACTGGAGGCCAATGCATTATGAACTAGACGTAAAAATACTAAAGAAATTAATTGCAAATAAAATATAGCAATTTTTTTCAAGGTAATGTATAATAACTAAATGGATTTTTATCAACAAGCATGCAAAGGTGGTTTCATATGAGAAAAATTCATCAATGTAATTGAGCACATCAGGGAAAATAGGCCTGATGTCCCTCATCACGATAGATTCAGAAAAGTCTGTGAACAAATTTAACTTACGTTCATCATTTTAAAAAGAAAGAAATGCCTCAGTGTGATGAAAAGCATCTACACAAACAATGACAACAAATAACAGCTTACTTAATGGTACAAGATGCACTTTCCCTCAGATGAGGAATGAGTCAGGGAGTTCTGCTTTCACTACTGCTATTTAACATTATTTTTCTGCAAGGTAAGAATTTTAAAAAATAAGGGAATGTGTATTTGAAATAAAGGAATAAAAATGTCGTATTTTCATGTGAAATAATTATGTACATTAAAAAAATCTTAAGAAAATTTTAAAGCAAGTTCAAAAACTATGAAGTGAATTAGCAAGATCACAGGAC
This sequence comes from Marmota marmota marmota, assembly GCF_001458135.2. Lineage (NCBI taxonomy): Eukaryota > Metazoa > Chordata > Mammalia > Rodentia > Sciuridae > Marmota > Marmota marmota. Next base: position 6,708,187 of record NW_026000222.1, on the reverse strand, counting down.
ACAAGGTAAATAGAGACAAAAATGAATTTCAACATACCAGCAATGAGCAATTTTTAAAAACTTTAGAATTATGCTATTTACAATAGTACCCCAAATACTTAAGTATTTAATATATAACGTATGTAATAAATTTAACAAAATATATGCGAACCTCCCTAAAAAAGTCAACACATTGCTGAAACTAAAGAAATTCCTGATAAATAGAGACAAATACTGTTTATGGGATTTAAAAATAATATTACTAAGGTGTCAAGTCTCTTTCAATTTGACCTATAGATCTAATAAAATACAGCAGGTGCTATTTTTAGAAATTGACAACTGAATCCAGAGACTCATAGGTAAATGTGACCTACATAGATCTGTGCAGTCTCAGCCCAGGATGGACATGCAGATGGGTGGGACAGAAAGGTCCTCACACAGAGGGATTTGACAAAGCTATCCAAGAAATTCATTTTAAACAAATGATTCCAGAAGAGCCTGATATGTAGTTGGCATATCAGCCAACTTCAACCTCTACTTCAATCCACACATGAAAATCAGTTCAAGGTCAGACATAAGCCTAAATGTAAAAACCAAACTACAAAACTTCTAGACGAAGACGTAGGAGTCATCTTTGCAACTCAAGATAGCATAATCATATAATAATTGTAAAATTTAAAAAAATGATGTTCATAGACTTAAAAAAATGAAAAGTCATTGAATATACCGATACAAAAATGTCCAGACAAGCCAGAGACTGGAAGAAGGTGTTTGCAAAATAGGTATCTGACGACAGAGTGACTTATACCTGGAATATACAAATCAATAACATATATACAGATAACCCAGATTTAAAAACTAATGGAAAGCTAGCAAAACACTTGAGTAGACATTTTATGAAGAAAGACATTCAAATACCCAGTAAGCACATGAAAATGTGTCCAATAGCATTAATCTCTAGAGAAATACAAAGTGAAATGAAATGAGGTACCAAACACAAACACTAGAAGAGCTCCAATTAAAAAGCTGTCGCCTACAAATTTGGAGAAGTACGGAGTGACCAGGACTCCACACACTGCTAGTGAGAACGGACCAAGAAGGGGCAGCTAGAGAAGGAAGAGCCCTCCCAGAACCACAGGCCCCTCTGACTTCTCTGCAGCAGTGAAACTCCTCAGCCTTAGAAGATGCTGCTATGGGGGCAAAGAAGAATGTGGACGGGATCACAGGCTTCAAAGTCACACAAACAAGATGGTTCATGTGCTGGCAAAGGCATTCACATACACAGCGACACTGTGCACAAGGAACTAAACAAGAGCGTGATTGTTTCATCACCCATAAACTCCTCCCTGAAACAGGTCATTTCTATAATGCACGTTGACCTAATGAATGGATTCAGGTATTAAGACACGTGTCACATGGTGGTAGCAGGAACCTTAAGTGAAATCCTGGTGTGTTAACCCCTGTAAGCCCCAGCCTCTGGACTGGTGCACACCACTCTTGTTTACTTATTTCCCAATTTGAATGGGAATGGGAATGCCCTAGACGTGGACCAAAGTTCTAATTCATGTTCTTTATTCCTGAAAGTGTACCTGACAAGCTTTGGAAGTAGAGTGTGCACGCATATGTGTACACACACACACACACACACACACACACGCGCACACAATCTCAGAAAACCAGTGTTTGTCCTAAACAGAGCTGAGGGAAAAAGAAGCAAGTCTGAATTCACCAGTCTCCTCTGTCTCTCCTTCTCGGTGAACTGATGCTCTCCTCCACAGAAAGTATGTCTTACCAAAAACGAGTACTGATTTCCAAAAATGTGCCCCACGGATTGTTAGCATAAGCCACACGGAAAGCATAACAGAATAATCATTGAGGAACATTCCAAGATTTGCTCATAAAATCAGTAATTTTTTTGTCATTCATTGCCATTAACAAGTAACTTGTGACCTAATAAATGTCACAATCCATTTCCTTTAATTAAAATAATAAATATTGTGCAGTGACACAGATTGGCATTTATGCCTTAATTTCTGTGACGTGGGATTTATAACTGAGGCTTTCTTTGAGGGACTCCACAAATAAAGGTTATTAAGCTGCCACAAGATGAGCTGCAGCTCAGGTTAATGAAACTGGACAAGGAGGGGCAGTGACAGATGGAGCCCTCATCCATGAAGAAAAAAGGAATCCCCACCCAAAGCAAGAAGCATTCTTGGGCCACAAAATGTGTATTCCATTATTCTAGACAGGCCACCTTTGAGTATTCGTAGTATACACCCGAAGGAACACCAGTCCCACTGCCACCCCTGCAGGGTTGGCTGGTGTGTGGCTTTTCCATTCTCCTGGGAATCATCGTTGACCATTTTGTGGTCCATTCTATGGAGGCACAAATTGGGAGGGTTTTCAAGTAAAGACAAAAACTATTCTGTCCTCTGCCATGTGGATCTGCTACCAGAAAAACAAATTAAAGTATTGCAATGTCCCAACCCCCTGCTTTGAAGACCCGGTCCTAGATTCTAAAATAGAAGCAGCTGCACTTCCCAACAACAAAAAACAACAATAAACAAAAAATAGGAAGGTAAGCTGGACAGCATTTCCCAAAAGAAAAAAAAAAAATCTCTCCTTACCTATGGGATTCTGTGTGCTCCACGCGAAGACTCAAATCCCGTGACCTCAAACTGGGTCCAGTTTTTGGGTCCAGTCCAGCCACCTGCAAGACCCTCAAGATCCCAGAAATGCAGCTCCATGAACTGGACTCCAACTTCCCCCAGGTCAAATGCTCCCACTGCTGCTGCTCAAAGCCTCCAGGAAGCTCTGGGTGAAGTGGAATTGCACCCCTTGAGGTTTATCTCTGTGGATTTATTGACACCTCAGGACTGCAGACACCTCAGCTCATGTCACTCCAAATCCTGCTGAAAGCACTAGCGGGGTGCTGAGCTGGCTACCTGGCACTCCTCAATTCCTGGGCCAGAAGTAAGGCCCCGGATCCGGGACACGGCTCCCAGCCTGCACACCACTCACCCCAGCGGCCGCTCTTCACGGTAGCCAATCTAGAGTGCATCTCCTACCTGAGACTCAGGAACCACTGAGGCCAATTTCTGAAATGCCGTGTACTTTAAAGAAAGGAAAGGAAATACAGCAACTCTCAGGTGGAGGAGTGTCGCCTCTAGAAGCCACCGGAGCTGAGTTCAGATGCTGGTTCTCCCACATACTGGAGAAAATGGACACAGCAGAGGCTGGACAGATCTGGGTTCCCGGGGCAGAAACAAAGTAGGCCCTCCTATGCCCTTCAGTCTCAAATCTGCAGCCTGCTTCTGCAGGTGTGTCTCATTGCCTCTTACGGTGTTTGGGGGTCCAGCCAAATGTCTTTATTCTTTTACTAACTAATAACTAAAACCTATTGCATCAATCCTGTAGGGCAAACCTTGCACTCAGGGTGCCACGGGAATTCTAACATTTAATTCTCAACAACTTTTTGAAACAACTAGAAATTATCATGTCCGTTTTAAAGAAGGGGAGTTTGGTCCTGAGAGAAGCCCAGCAGCCAGACAAAGGCTTTAAGTTTAGCAAGTGGTGCAACTGGGATTTGTGTCTAACCACTGACCTCAGAAAAATGCAAACCAAAGTGGAGATTCAAGCAGAGAAACAGAGGTAAAGGACAGGAGGGCACAAGGACACTTCACCCAAGTGATGCTTCTCTCAGCCTCGTGTGTCTCTGAGCTGGTTGTTCTTAGTCACAGGAACATCACAAGACTGAGCACCCCAAGTGGCCCGAGACACACTCCAGGCCAGTTTACACCACGAACTCCATCCCCTTCCTCTGTCTTGGTTGGCAGCTGTCAAGGTCAAGAAGACTCTCCTGGGTCAGGAGGGACCACATGGAAAATAGACGCGTCATTTTTAACTGTCATCAACATACCTGGTAAATGGTGTGTGCAGGCTTTTCAATAAAGCAGCCGACCAGTCCTCTGACGTCATTTTTCTATCAGGCTTTGCAACAAAATTGGAAACAATCTGAAAAATCCCACAGATTAAAGTACAAAGCCCCGCGATCCACCGCACCGCTGTCTGCCTGGGGTATTTTGTGGGGTTCTGCCCGCCCTGCCTGCGTTCTGATGACTGCCTGCTGCAGAGGCATGACAATTGAACCATTCAGCGTTTTCCTGCCCTGAGCAGGCCCCGCTGTCCCTGGGACTGTTAGTTTACGGAGTCGGGAGGGGGTAGCTGTCGTTGGGGCCTACTTCAAGGGACATCAGGATGATTCAGAAAAACAAACTGTTTCCTTCCAGCAGGACTCTGGCTAGTCACAGGGATTGAGTGCCTCGGGTCTGGACAAGGCAACATGAATCTCCCACTCACCCGTGATGAAAGGACATTTATCCTAAGACAAAACCTGGCCACAGCCCGGTGCCTCCACACAGTGTAAATCTCCAGGCCTCTCAGTCAGGAATATAGCAGCATCCGATCATGGAACGAGCAAATGACTCCGTGGCCACCGCACAAGCCATCAATGAAGGACTCAGCAGAGGCCAGGCACATGTTAAGCACTGAACCAAAACTGAGGTTTAACTGGTATGTAGTCAACCTAAGGAAATGGAGTATTTTCAATATAACCTTACCCTTGTGCTTTTATTTTCAAAACTTTCAAACACACAGGGAGTTGGGAGGGCAGCAGAATCCTCCCATGCCACACGCCGGCTTCAGCAATCAATTGACTCAGGGAAATCCTGTCTCATTTGTACCCCCACCTACTTCCTTCCCACATTCGGACTTTTGTGAAGCAAATCTGAGACACTGCCTCATTTCATGCATAAATCTTGATTATCTTCTAAGTAGCGTTCAAAGATAACTCTCTCGCCCCCTCTCCCCTACCCTGTCCTCCTTCAGACTTTCGTCACTTGTTGTCAAAGGTTAAACAGTCACCTCAAAAAGACACAGCCAAGTCCTAACCCCCAGAAATTGTGATGTGGTGACCTGAGTTTGCAAAAGGTTTTTGCAGATGCAATTAATTAAGGATCTCAAGATGAGGTCAACTTGGATTTAGGGTTGGCCCCAAGTTCAAGCCAAAGTCCTCATGAGGGAAAGGCAGAGGGAGGTGTGGGAAGTTTGGACACACAGGGGCAAGGCCATGTGGAGACAGACAAACCGGAGGGACAGAGCCCCAAACCAAGGACAGTGAAGAGAGTGAAGACCTTTCCCAACAGACAGCTGAACACAGTGCTCTTGTGCTTAAAAGCCTACAAAGGATTTGGTCACAAAGAGCACATCATCGGGATCCCTTGCTGACTGACGCTCAAGGCCCCTCACCATTGGCCACTGTCTGTCCTTCAGTCCCAGCTCCAGTTATTTCTCAGCATCCACTGACCCTTACCCTCAGAACTGCTATGGAGTCCCTGGTTCTCCGAGGGTCCCCAGTCCTCATTTCTTTCCCTCCTATGCTGCCATTTGAAATCTGATCACTGAGACTTCCATTGTGCTACAGAGAGCCTAATGGCCTCACCAGGAAAACAGATAAGATGCTCTAGTCCAGGAAGAAGGACGGATGGTTCCCCTGAGGAAGGGCTGGACATGGAGGCTGTCTGAATAGAGTCAGTCTCATCTCCCCAGGGGAAACAAATCATGTTAGGACGGAACATAAGTAAGTGAGCCAAGATCTTTCTCATTCTACTGAGAAAGAAAAGACAGAGCACCCTACGGGCCTGTAGGCATCAAAGACCACCAGTGGAAGGAAGGGGACGTAGGTGGCGCAGCCAGCTCCTGAGCCTCTGAGCTGGGCTAAGGCGGTTTTGATGGCTTGGTTCCCAGGCCCGGATGTGCTGACGAATGAACCATGAAATGCAGTAAACTCTAAATGAACCTAACGATGACCCAACCCTTCAGCATGTCAGTGTGACCTGGTGACAGACTTATCCCTAAAAATGAAGAGTGTAGGCCTGGATGAGGGCGTACGCGGTGCACTCTCCTTGCCCAGGGAAGAAGATGCGTATGACTCACGCTTCCTGTGGCTTGGCCCATGCCTCCCTCTGTAACACCAGACTCCGCACCTCAGAATCCCATCCATCCAACATCTGTGTCCTGAAACCTTTGCTTTTGTCCTTCTTTTTCACACTCCCGCCTTCCTGCAGCCTCACCGCACCCTGCATCACCTCTCACGCTGCACAACACGGTCCCCGTTCAGTTCATGTCATTTGTGCTTCCATTCCTTCCCTTCCTGAAGGAAGTCGCTCGTCTATTCAGGTCTATGTTCTCAGCTCCACATCTGCCACTGAGCAATTCACTCCATAAACACAGAACAAGTGAATAGAAGACCCATGGTGAGTTAGATTTAAGACTTTGAATCAATAGAACAACCGGTTTTAGGTCCAGTCAATCAGTGTAGGTGTTTGGCTTTAGGGATGCCCTTCCTAAGCAAGTGCAGCACAGGCCTGGACCCCAAAGCAGTCATCCCAGCTCTTTCCTGGTCACAGCAAACCATGACAGCCCCCCCCCACACACACACACACACACACACACTGAGCATTTATTGTTCTGAATCTCCCAGGGGCTCACTTAATCCTCACAATCACCCAGGGTAGATATGATTTCTATCTCCACGGTTCAGATGAGAAAACTGAAAAAAGCGAAGCTTCCTATAAATGGCACAGACAGTGTTGGAAGACTCAAAGCCAGAGAGTCTGACCCCAAAACCCACATTGCTTTTCCATCTCTCCACAGAAAAATGGAGCTGTACTGTTTACCGGCCCTCAAAAATGGCAGCTATTTATATTGATCAGGAATCGTTCTGTTGAGAAACCAATTTAAGTTGGCTATAGGGAAAACAAGAACTCATTGGTTTGTGTAATAGAAAGCCTGGGATGGAGGGGCCTTCAGATACAGCTGAGAGTCTTCAATAATTTCATTAGGACTAGAATGTCTCTCCTCTTCATTGCTCAGCTATCCCATTCTCCTAGTTGGTTCATTCCCTAGCTAACTTGTTCCACATGGTGCTTCTCAGAAACTCCAGGCTTACATACACTGCTTGGTGACTGCAAGGAGAAAGGACATCTCTCTCCCAATGATTGTGGCAAAAGTCACAGAATCCAATCTCAGTTGGGTCACCTGCCCTTCCATGAACCAGTCACTGTGATGAAGGGAATGAGTATGTTGACCAGCTAATCCCTGAGACCAGGGAGCCAGGGTTGGCCCCAAACAAAAGAGAATAGACATGGGGTGGCTTGCTAAAGAAAAAATGAGGTACTGTTACTAGGACAAGAAAAGAGTCTGAGCATGCAAAATCTCCATTCACATTAGTATTCTCAGTGCTCCGATGTTCTAGATAGAGGGGTTCCCTGGCCTGTTGCTCCCCAGTAATGGCATCCTCCAGCCTGCGCCCACTGCCAATCTGTCTCACAGACTCCTCCAAGCCTTACGAGTGCATGGGCCCTACACTTCCTCCCAGCTACTGTAAAGCTCAAATTAGTCACTCTGTGGGCCCCTTCCGAGGCATATCAGAGACCAGCTGTGCAAGGACCTGTCACCTTCTTGTCAGCGAAAGTTTTCTGTCCAAAGAACTTTCGTCATTGCTCCTTTCTCAAGTAGCTGGATGTCACTTGAAGAGACAGCTGAAGTCACTCACAATGGCTGGTCTCAAATCAGCGCTCACTGGCCTTGTCAGTAAAAGCCTCACCCCGCAGCGAAAACTGTCACTGATCATGTTTAGATATGTACACGGAGGTATTAGATTAGAAGAGAGAATGCACAAGATGGGAGTTTAAAAGAGGCCAAGTTGCAAAGGAAATCTTAATGGGAAGAAGTGAAGGCTCAAGGTTGGAAGCAGTGCGGGGCATCTTTTTCCAAAACCCAATTTATACTTCCCAAGAAAACCAGAAAGAGCATTCGCTCACAGTCTCTCTCACACACACAGACACACACATACACACACACCTCTCACCAACATGCTTTATCAATACTTGAACTTTGACAGATCAGTGGGTAGTTGCTTTATCCAGACTGTTATAAATGACTAGTTTCCAACTTCATATCAAAACACTGCTAAATAATGTCAGAAAACAAATGTTCACTCAAAAAACTCAATTTTTAGAGATGAAACTGAGAAAGAAAGTGCATATTAATCCGATTGCATTTGTCGTCTTTCTCTGCACACACTCTTTATTCAGAGGAGGGGGTCTCAGCTTCAGTACGGCTGAGCCCCGGGCTGGCTAATCCGTTGTTCAGGTGGGAGCAGAGCCATCCTGTACCTCACTGTGTGACGTTTAACAGCGACTGTGGCCTCTACCCCCAGGTGCCAAGAACATTCCCCAGCCATTGCCAAATGTCTCTTTGTGGTAAAACCACCCCAGTTGAGAACTCCTAATTTCAGGATTCAAATAAGTACCACCTTCAATATTAGTACCATGAAGTAATTGACTAATGATTAATTAATGTGCATCAGGTAGAGACAAATGTTGTGCTTCAATTTTTTACCAGTTCTAGTTTAGATTTTTATTGCTGTTAATTAATGTTTGTAATTAAAACAATGATTGGTCTTACCTCCACTTAGGTGGTAGACAGACATTTCTGAAACTGTTCTGCCTAAATGTTGAGAGAGACCACAGCATGGGTAGAAGACAGGCTGGGCTTGCAAGCAGAATCCAGATGTGCCAAGAGGTTACATGGTTTGGGGCTAGTTTCTTATCTTCTTTATATTTGAGTGTTTGCCATGTAATATGGAAATTGTAATAGTTACAGGGAAACTGTATCTCATAAAAGGTGATTGTATCCAACCAGGTGTATTAAATAAAAGGTGATTATATCCATCCTACACACAGTGGATGTTCAATAGATGTTGGTTTACACTGAGAACATACTTTGTTCTAAAAGGGTCTTGCCCTATGATCAAAAACAAGTCCAGACTTCCTCTGCTAGGTTGAATGGTTAAGCTAAGTAGAGAGCAGTGATCACTTTGCTCTGCTTACACAGCCTTTTGTTTTTCATGGAGTTTTTAATTGCCTTTCTATTCTCCACCAACTACTTGTCTTTGTCAAATGCTTAACTATTTCTAGTGTCTCAAGAATATATAGCAGAACACAACAGACACTAGTATGGCAATATGTAAATCAATGGATGTGTAACTGATGTAATTCTGCAATCTGTATATGGGGTAAAAATGGGAGTTCATAACCCACTTGAATCAAAGTGTAAAATATGATATATCAAGAAATTTGTAATGTTTTGAACAACCAACAATAAAAAATTAAAAAAATAAAATAAATTTAAAAAAAGAATATATAAAAGCCTTTCTTTCAAAAATCTCTCTTTTCTGGAGCCTTCCAGTCTTCTCTGTCAATCTAAACAAATAGTAGCACAATCCAGCTATATACTGAAACTTCTTGTCACTCCTCTCTGAGCAGAACCCACTGTCCCTGATCCCTTGTTTTACTAGTGTGCATTCTGTATTATAGGCTAACATTTTAATGCAGACACAACTATAATAATCAGGCATGGGTGGTGTTATGTCCCTAATTTTCCATCTTAGTACTTCCAACCTGGATAACACATACCTCCAAGTTTAGGCCAAATTAGAGAAGTAGGAAGATTTCAGAAAAACCACAAGGTTTATTTAAAACTGTTTTCTGTCTTAAAAATTCATTTGCTACTCTATGAAATATAATTTTAATATAATATTTTTTCTTAGTTTTTCAAATCATATCTGAAGTTCAGAAAGATATAGTACACGTGGCATCATATAATCTTTCATGTAACTTTTGGCAGGAGTCAGACACAGATTAAAAAGCACAGAGAAAAGCAAAAGAATTAGCAGTCTGCACAGAGTCCAGCTTGTATCAGAGCAAAGCAATTTTCAGAGAAGCTGGTCCTGCTCTAACTGCACTCACCTGGTTGGATACAATCACCTTTTATGAAACACAGCTTCCCTGTAGAATAGCTATTACAATTTCCATATTACAGTGGCAAACTCTCAAATATAAAGAAGATAAGAAACTAGCCCCAAACCATGTAACCTTCTTGGCACATCTGGATTCTGCTTGCAAGCCCAACCTGTCTTCCACCTCATACACCTTGATGGCTTTCAATACCATCTAGATCTTGAGGCTCCAAACTTGATATTTCAGCTCAGCCCTGTCTCCTGAAACCAGCTGTACTCTGCCTATTTAACATCTCTACCTGGAATTTTAATTAAACATCTCAGGTACCAGGCATCTCAAAGCAGCTACAATCCTAACCCCAAACCTCATCTGCCCCAACCTTCTCCAGCTCAGTTGATGGCAACCCTCTAACATGCTCATGACAGAAACCTTGGTGTCGTTTTTTCTTTCTTTCTCTAAGGCATCATATCCAGTCTAGCAGCAGGTCCAGGTGGCCTCACCTTTAAAATGTACCCAAAATCTGACCACAGCCCTCCCTCCACTGGGGCCACCCTGAACCCGGCTACCCTCATCGCTATCCGGAACTGCAGTCACTGTGATCTCTACCTTGCCCGGCTATGGGATCCCCTTACTGCTGCAACCTGGGTGCTCCTTTTAAAACCCGAGTTAGACCAAGTCACTCCTCGGCTCCAGATGCTGTGACGGCCCACTGCCTGCACTTCACTCAGAGTCAAATCTTCACTCCTTGGAGTGACCTTACCTGGTCTGCACTCTTTCTCAATATCTTGGACTTTATCTCTTACTGCCTCCCCCCATTAGACTCCACTCTGGCCACCAGCCTCCTTTCTCCCCTTGAACACCCCAGGCAAAACAGTTTTAAAATAAACAGCTTTAAATGAACCTTGTGGTTTTCCTGAAATCTTCCTTCTCCTCTAATTTGGCCTCAACTTCAGGCCCATCTAGGGCTATTTTCTTTGCCTGGAATGTGCTGCCTCTGGGTATCACACAGCTATCCCTCTCACCTGCCATCTTGGCTCAGATCTCACTAACCTGATGGCACCATTTAAAACTAACTGCCCTCCACCTCTGATCTCCTTTGGTCTACTTTTTGCCTTTTCCACAGCACTTACGACTCATTTACCCATTTATTGTATTTATTAATTACTATGTCTCTCCCAAAGAACGCAAGCTCTATGAAGACAGTGGTCTTTGATTATGGTCGTGGGCCCAACATTTAGAGCAATGCCTGACGCACATTTGTTGGTAGGTGTCAAATGCACTGTACAAATCCATTTTCAAGACTTTTTTAGAAGTGTTCCAGCACCTAAACCGTGAGATGGGTATTGAAGGTTTGAGGTTGCCCAGGTGAAGCAACGGAAGTTAAGGCCATGAGTCTGTCCACCATGATGTAGCTGTGCATGGGGTCTTCGCTGAGCAGTGACCTCAACATACACAGTGATTTGTGGGTTGAAAGGTAAACTGGTAACTCAGGAGAATAGGGCTGAGATGAGGAAGCATAGATTTTTAGGATACAACTTCACACTCATGGGGGGGGGATGGGGAAGAGGCTGGGCTGGGGGTGAGGGTTATGAGCAGAAAGAGCTGTTTCAAACCAACTTAAAAACACTAACCAATGAAAACAGAACTGATTGATCAGCTGATTAATAGATGGATACAGGAAGGTCTAACAGTATTTTGAGTTCTTGATAAAAAGGTAATATCATTAGAATTGAGTATTTTCAAAATATAAAATGCAAATAGCTGGTATCATAAGAAAAAAATTCACCTTGAATGGGGATCAAAGCACGCTGATTAAAGCACAAATTAAAAGCTGCATTTACACATTGTCATAGGAGAGGCTTAAGATCTAAAAACATACTTCAGGGAGTGTACTGAGACAAACACCCTCATCCTCAAGGCAGAACAGGGGTCAATGATCCTTTTAAAAAGAGATATATCAAACAAATCAAGACTGTTGTCACATTCATAGGCTTTGGCCAGGAATTCTATTTCTATGCCAAGAAAAGTTCAGAAATGTGGACAGAGATTTATGTAGGAAGATTCAGTATAATGGGAAACAAAACCCTGAAAATATAATCATGATTACACAAGTTAAGGCATTTCTATAGGGCAGAATGTTATGCAACCATCAGTAATTACATTACGGAGAACATTAATGACATGGGAAATGCTCATGATATAAGGTCAAATTAACCAAAACAGGAACAATGCCACAAACGACATGTGGCCTCAACTACTAATGGAAGAACTCATTGCATGCTATATTTGATTTAATCTCTGCAAGGGTTATCAAAAAAGATTACTGGATTTTTTTAAGAAAAACAAAAAAAAATTAGTCATCTTTTTCCATACTGAGAGAAATGAGTAAGTTAGAATCATATCATTTTAGAGTGGTTATTCTTATAGACCCTGAAGATTATTTTCTTATGTCTAATGGTTCATTACTATAGCTTTGCATGAAAGTAATTTTAAGTTTTAAAACATATTTCACTTTTCTGGGTCCCACTTTCCTAATTTTTCAAATGAAGCATAGCTCATTGGATTTGTTCCTAGCATTGGTGTCAGCAAACTTGATCTCTGAAGGGTCAAATAACAAATATTCAGGCTTTGTGGGACAGATGTTTTCTGTTACAATTGTTCGACTCTGCTGGTGGAGCACAAAGGCAACCATAGTCGACATGTAAAGAAATGGCCATGTACCAATAAAACTTTATTTATAAAGGCAAGCATGGGGCCAGATTTGGCCATGGGCCACAGTTTGGGACTAGCTAATTAATAGCTCTGGAGAAGCTGACAGCTCAGACCCTATTGCAGAGATCCGGACAGCAACATGTTCCTGAGAAGCAAAGAAAAGTGTGTGCCATCATGGGAGCCCCGTAGGCTTCTGAGTTGGACACATCCATACCTGAGATGTGACTCACTTCCAGGTTGCATCTCTTGTCCCAATGTCCTTTCATCACTGAGTCCTGATGTCCTCCTTCAGGACAGTAGCACTTTGTTCACAGGTTTATCATGTGACTTCAAGAGATAACAGAAGTCAAAGCCCACCACCCTGATTGGGTAAATGAGACATTCTCCTTCTTATTAGGGTAGCCCTGAACACCTGGGCAGCACGTGACCTCCAGGTGCTGGATGATTCAGAGCCCAAGGTACAGACAGGAGGGAGGGCTGGGTCTGCAGCAGGGAACAGCCAGAAGGGAGATATGCTCCATTAACAAATTACCTCCAGAGTTTTGGTGGCTTAAAACAATAAGATTTATTGCTCATGCACACTACAGGTCCATGACTGATCATCCGGGGACTCTGCTCATCACTGTCTTCCTCCAGGGCCATCTCGAGCTTTGCTGGTTTTAGCGACAGGGAGGAAAGTGAATGGCTGGATCACGCACTGGCTCTTAAAGCTGTGCCTGAAATGACATGCACCACTTCCATTGAACTTCATTGGCCAAAGCAAGTTACATAACCACGCATAACTCAGGGCATCTAGAAATGCCAGCTACCCTGTTCCTAGAATGGGGCCAGAGGGAGATCTGGAAATATCCAGCTAACTGCACTAGTGACAACCATCCCAGGATGAAAGAACAACAATGGTTAATACACAACATTTAGCATCTCCTAACACCGTGCTAAGGGTTTCCTCACAATTTGGGAAAACCAAGTCAGCAGGGTGAATGGAGAGCCAGAAGAGAATGGGTAAGATGTGGGGCCTGGAGTTTCCTGCAACAAAATGAAGTCAGGGTATTCTGCTGAAGCTGGAACTTGATTTTCCTAAAACTGCCTTGCCAGCCCTCTCTCCTCCCCACTCACTCCCCGTTATTACACTTAGAAAGGCCAAAAATGCCGTGATCAGAATCTAGGATGAGAAGTCGTGTCTAGTGCTGTGACCACCCAACATCAAGACCGCGAGGGCTGAGCGTCCTGTGCCCACAGGATCCGCATGTGGAAGCGCTAAGCCCCCACGTGTCTGTCCTGGAGATGGGGCTTTGAGGAGGTGACTGAGGTTCAGCGAGGTCAGAAGGGAAGAGCCCTGATCCAGTAGAACCCGTGTCCCTACAAGAAGGGAAAGTGACACCCATGCCACGTGAGGACACACTGAGAGGGTGACCATGAGCAAGCTAGGGAGCCCTCCCTAGAAACACAGCCTGCCTAATGGTTCATTACTATAGCTTTGCATGAAAGCTATAGTAATGCAGCCTCCAGAACTGAGAGGAAAAGCGCTTCAGTTGTGTAGGCTCCTGCTCTCCATTATGGCAGCCTGAGAAGACAGACCCATTCAGCGTCTAAGGCACACAGGCTGCTCTCTGGATCTGACTCTCTCAGTATACACACAACTGGCTCAGAACTACTCCACGATATTCAAAGATAAGTGCACAGAAATCCAGAACTAGAAGATGGGGTCACTAAGACATCAGGAATGCTTCTGTTCACACCCAACTCTGCCAACTGTGCAGCCCTGGACAAGTTGGAGAAGCTCGGGGAACCTCACTCCTCCTCTGTAAGTCTCTTTCGTGAGCTCTGAGTAAGCTCATGTGTGGGGACATGGCATATGGGGACAAGTTTTGTTCTCTTCCTCCCTCCCCCATCCTGTCTTCAGCATCTAGCCTGCGGCTGGGAGGTAGAGGCAGCCATGGACACCGTCCTCCTGTGAACTGGCCCAGGGGACCTTACTCTTGCCACAGGCCTCCCATTCGCTCACCCTGGGTCCGGCTGAGGCCTGGCTGCACTGAACTTGGGGGCAGGAGGCCCTGAACATGGGAATTCAGGCCCAGGGGGAAGCCCAGGTTTGTCCAATGCAGATGGAGGACGAGTCGCAGCCCAGGACGCAGACACTCTTGCATCTCTGCTGTCTGGGGTCAGGTTGGTTTAGACTACATTCAAGGCCCAGATTAGCTTTTTGTGAACTCTGTGTGTATGTGATTATCCAAACCTGAGACCCAGCAGAGGTCTGCGCTCTCTCCTTCTCTATGAAGAACCTCCTGAGTTAATTACAGGAGGTTCCAGAAGCACGTGGCCTGGTCCACAGAGCTGCTCCACAAATGTCCTTGCCCCGCTCCTCTGCCTGCTCCCTCAGGTTTGGGGGACTCTCAAGTGTGGACACACTGAGATGACAAACCTGCACCTAAGGAGGACAAGGAGGCAGAAGAGAGGCAGACCGGACATCCTGAGCAGGTGTCCCACTCTCTCTCCTGCCTTTCAGTTGTCCCATGAAGGAGACATCATTAGGCTTCCAGAGGAGGAAGTCGTGAGGTCAGGAAAGGGAAGCCACATGGTGCAGGCCTACAATTCCAGGTGACAGGGCTGTCATTATACCTAAGTGTGCCCCAACTCCAATTCCAGGCCCTTTCAGCAACCTCTTGTGAGTGTGCCTGAGGTCCTCAGTGTGGCTGAGTGGCTTCATTCCATGCCACTCCCTGTCACCAAATCAGCACAGACGAAAGCCATGGAGTCCACGTAGGCTGTGGTGCACTCACTGGGTTTAGACCCCCAAGGAAAACATTTGCAGAAGTGACACAAGGAAAAGGGACCAGGAGAGGAAACACTGGGAGACAGAGGCCACGATTCTAGCGTAAAGTCTGCTAGCAACTTTCTGTGAGATGCCTTTCTGGGCCTCAGCATGTCCTTGCCCCCATACTCGTCAACTGTGTGAGACGGCGTGTGACTAAGGGACAAGCAAGTCCCCCACCCTGAGAGTTCCTCAAAGGCCTCATGTCCACAAGAGAAGTAATGGTCTCTCTTAGGAGCCTTGAATGGAGAAGGGGCAAATCAGAGTCCCCAATTGCTGAAGCCAAATGCATGTTCAATTTGCAAAGGGACAGTCACATTCCACGGGAGTCTGGAGGTGGGGAAGCTACTGCTTCCAATAAGGACTTCATTCCAGAAATCCCACATAACGGCCTCACAGGCCCCCAGTGTGATAAAGAGAGGGTGATTTCAGCTGAGAGGATGGAGTCCTCGGGGAGAGGGGGTGGAGGTCAAGGCCAGGGCCTCATCCCAGGGAAGCTGAGCTCACCTCCTCAATGGAACCCTGACTCTTGCACTGCCAGCATAATGACTTTAACCTGGTGCATGCCATCCCCTGCCAAAAACCTGTCGCTAGTGAGTATGTTTTCAATTGGAAGGTGGAAGAGCATGGGTCCTGGCAGGGGAATGAGGAGCAAATCTTTAAGAGAGCCCTGGCAATCACACCAACAGCTGGGTCTGTCAGTGCCCTGCCGCCGGCACCAGGGGACGTCTGCTCCGTCTCTGGATCTCAGAATCAGAGAATACCAAGGAGATTTTTTTCCTCAGGCAAATTTCTGGTTGGAAAACAAAAACATTTTAAAATCTGATTTTTTTATTTCAACTGAAAAAAAAAAAAAAATATATATATATATATATATATATATATATATATATATATATATATGCAATTCCTCTGCATTTTTTTAAATTTCTCCCTCTTCTAAATTTTTCCCCACCTGATGCTGTCTGAGTCCTCCACCTTCCACCCTCGACCCATGGGCCCAGCTGGGCAGTTGAACACCTTCCATGTTGACCACACTGTCCCTTGCACACCTTCTGGCGGGGATGAGCTACTGCACCCTTTCTCCCTGTCCTCCCAGGAGCGTAGCCTCGGTGGGCAGGTGAGCACTGCAGCCCAGACCTGAGGTGGGACACAGAGACAGACGAGAACACCTTGTGGGATGGGGAGGCATCTCCCCAGTCCAGATAGCTTTAGGGCAGATTCCTAGAAGATGTGACACCCCAGTCTAGAATTTGATTTTGAATGATAATTAGACATAAATTCAGAGCAAAAGGGAACGGCAGTCTCAGGTAGGGGCAAGGGGATGCTTTGACAAAGAGTAGGAGAAGAGAATGAGTGGGGGACCCCAGAGGTATGTGGCAGGAGGAGAGTTTCAGCCAGGGATAAAGGCCACCAGAGCTGCCTATGAGAGAACCCCAAATACTGAACCTATTAGAAAATGAGCTCATGGAGCTAAATAGGCACCCTGTTCTTTGCTTTAAACCTTCCATATCCATGCTCTGCCCCTCAGCCACCGTCACAGGATGCAGAGGGGCCTGGCTCACGCCCTGACAGTACTCCTGTTCACCCAGGGCCTCTGCGGCATGAGGGCCCAGGGACGTGGGAGTTGCCTAAATGCGGTACCTGGTCCTTGTCCCAAGACACACATCACATACCAGACCAGAAGTAGATTCTGACAGCCCAAAGCACCTCCGCACAGCCACTGTCACTCGGAGGCATCTGTCGCCATGGAGTGACCAGTCCTTTGGAGGACTCACAACCCAAGTCTGAGAGCAGATGGACAGAGGTGTGTGAGCAATATCCCTGCCCACCCCAAAGCCTGAGGCCTAGAACCCACCCCCAGGCCCCTGCCCCCGGCTGGCATGGCTAGGCGGGCTCAGTAAGCCCGTGATGGAGGTGTCGGCTCTGCTTCAGGACCTGTCCTTGGAAGGGTGCATTAGAAAAGAAAAATGAAACACGGGAAAGGCCTTAGATCTCTGTGTTCCGCTGTGCGGTCCCAGTGACTCTCCCAAGAGCGAATCACCTCAGAGGAGCTTCGCGACCTGCGCCTCTGAGGCTCATGACCTGAGTGAAGGTCCTCTCACAACGCACGTCCTGAAGGCTTCCTTATTGTCCCCAAAGCCATTGACTTACTGATGGCTACAGACACCTGAGAACAACGGGAATGAGGAGAAGGTGAGAAAGACACACAGGAAAGGGATCGAACAGAGAGACGGATGGTCTCCTGTACTGTTGTCCACGCACATGTACACTAAATGCCTGTGTTATTGGTTCAGTGCCACAGAGAGGGCGAGAGTGGCTCATCGTCCTTGTATCGGGGACCAGCAACTACATGTCCCAGCTCCTTAAGTTCCCCCCTACAGATGGCACCTCCCCTCCTCTGTTCCTTCTTGGGAACACAACTTCCCCCTCAAACAACCACATGGGGAAACGTGGGCACCGCGAGAGGGAGGGTTGTTGCTGTCATAGCTGCTGCAGCCTCTGCTGCGGCTGTCACACAACAGCAACAGAATTAGAGACTGCAACGCACAGGCAAGAAAGCTCCGCCACAGATGGCCACAGGTGCCTGGTGGACACCTCAGATCCCCCCTCGCGCCCAGGCTCACACTTGTACACCACACACGCACACACGAGCGTGCACAGACATTCACGGGGGGCATATGTACCATCACTCTTGAAAGAGTCGTTTGGGAATGGTGTGGAGGACACCCTGGAGGACCCTGGAGCAGAGGTGGGGCACCGCTGTCCACTGAAGGTGTCTGTGAAGTGTCCAGAACAGACACCTGCCCAGGAGGTCGGACGGGGGAGGTCTCAGGGCAGAAAGCAGCTGCGGACAATGCCCAGGACAAGTGCCAGTGGTTCTCTTCCAATAAAGCTTCGCTCACAGAGCAGGAGGGGGTCCCCAGGTGGCTCAAAGGTGGTCTGCCAACCCCTGATCCAGAACCCACCATGGACTGAAAGATGCAGGGAGACAGGAGACGGGATGAAGTGCACTCTGCTCCACTGGAAGTCGGACTTCTCCTCCACAGCCTGTGCTCCTGTATTTTAACAAGTGTTTTTGTTTAACGTACGGCCTCTGACAAAATAGTGACGAGATGAAGTGAGAGCCTCTTTCTTGCCAAACAATTGGAAAGAGCCCGTCCCGCGTCTAACCCGTTTCCTAGCTCCCATCTCAGGGCGGGAGCCAGAGCAGCAGGAGTCACACCAACACGTCAGAGCAATGCAGTGGAGGGGACGGGTGGTGGCCCACTCATGTAGAGTGCCCGGGATCACACGCAATCAGCACATGATTTATTAAAGACTACAAGATAAATACTGATAAAGTCTTCAAACAGAGCAGCCCACGACATGAGACTAGGACGGGGCGTCAGGATGATGAATAGGCAAGGGGCCGGGCTTCAGGCACAGAGCACCTTTCCACCTGCCGGGAGGCTCCCAGAGGGAGCACTGTCCGTCAGCAAATGGCCTTTCACCATGGGTGACACAGGACCCTCTGACAGCAAAGGCTTCTCGCAACTCCCCTGGACTCTGGGATGAGCTTCACAAGTCCTGTCCAGACAAGAGCTTGTGGAGTCTCTTCCCGGAAGGCACCTTCAAGACAAAGCCCCTGCTTCTCCCCACGAGTCCTAGTGACCAGGCGCATCTTGGCGCAGCCTCTCGGGGAGGTTCTGCGTCTCACCAGCAGCCCCGCACGGCCCCTGCCCGCTCTCCCTGCCGCGGCCGGGCCTTTCCAGGGTCAGGGCCTGCACTTGACTCAATGTTCTGCTCAGCCGCTCGCTCCAACCTTGCCCTTTCTTGCAGCTCCAACGATCCCAGAAGTCTTCTGGGGACCTCAGCCATGCGGGGAGGTGACACTCCCATTAAACCTCCCTCTGTGATCGTCCCCTCCTTCCCGCCTCATGCTGGTGTGCACACACTCAGACATGCTGGTTCTGTGGCAGCTCCCTTGTGCCTGGCTCTGTGTTGGGTCCAGGGGATAAAAGATGAAGCTGGTGGCTTTGAGGTCGCACCTCTTGGGTGAGACAGACACAGACAAAGGCCTGGCCGCGAGGCACTCAGCTTGTCCCGGGGCAGGTGAGGAGCAGTAAGGCAAGCAGACATTTGCACAAGAACGCAGCTGCAGCAGCAGGCCTGGGGACCTCCCAGGGACAGCAGAGGTGCCTCGTTCCTAGGCTCAGGTGGGGACCGTGTTGGGTGAGGGAGGCCAGCGGAGAGGAACTGAGCCTGCACGTGTTTATTTTTACAGAAATACTTAGTAGCATTGTTGCTCTTGTAATTTAATCCTGAAGTGCCCAAGTGCTCCTGGAGCTAAACAGGCACCGTGGGGGCCGGGTGCAGTGGGGCCAGGACCCCCGGCAGTGAGGACGGAAGGAGGCCCTGCTCCCAGGGACAGAGAGGTGCAGCCACTGAGGACACCAAGAGAAGACAGCGATGGACCTTGGCGATGGGGGGAAGGGCCTAGGCAGGGTAACGCTGGGGCTGGGCCTCAAGGGAGCACCAGGCTTTCCTGAGAGACAGAGGGGACGCTAGGAGAGAGCAGCCTGGGGAGAAGGGGTCAGCGTGCTGGAGCACGGAGGGTCATCCCAACACCAGAAGGCACAGGGGGTGGGAGGGAGAGAGGAACACACACACACACACACACCTGCTTACACACACATATCCCTAGGGCGAGGGAAGAATTCCCACTGTAGGGTCAGCTAGGACTTGACAGTGGTATTTGGATGAGATGTGGTGACTGGCAGGCCCAACCTTATGGGTCTAGTCCAGGTGACTTCATGAAACACACCTTCATTGCTTTATTCTAAACTGTGCCTATTTCTATTATCTTGAGATCCAACTCAAGAGTGCCACTCAGACCTTTTGTTTCTTCCTCCTTCACCCCTTCTTCCTCAAGTCCCTTCTTTCTGGAGATCATCTGACAAGTCTAAGTCATGTAATAAAGTGCCCTTAACAGTATGCCAGCCATCATTCCCTGTGCCTCACGTACATTACCTCATTGACCTTTCACAACAACCTACATGTATATTTTGTTATCATTCCCATTTTAGTGATGAGGTGACTTGGGATCAGAATGTTTTAATAACCCACCAGAAAACAAAGGAAATAAATGAGGCTGGGACTCAACCCCACATGGGGACTCAACCCCACTCGGCTCCCTGCAGGGTAAATCACAAGAACACATGCACAAGGACACAGGGGGCCCATGCCACAGGGCAGAGAGTAAAGGTGGAGGCAGGGGCCCAGCCTGGGGTTCTGAGCAAATCGCCCAGAACTCCCTGCAGACCACAAGCAAAGGTGAGGTGCAGCAGCCCAAGTCATGGAGAGGGCGCGGCTGCCCGGCCGAAGGCCAGCTCCAGAGGCTGTCGGGGTGAGGCGCTCACCTCGTCCTTGCTCATTGCTAAAGCAGAGAATTTTCCCTGCAGGCTGTTTCTTTTCTCCACCAAATTGTGGGGAAGAAGTTTTGCCTTCATGTTACTTTTGTTGAGGTTTCATTTACCAAAAAGCCACTAACGGGGCTGTTAGATCAGGGAGAGAGAAATGAGTCCACCAAAGCTCCAGCACCCTTTGTTTGGCTTCTGAGCACCGCGGCACAGCTCTCCAAAACCCACCAAACCTGGGAACAGACAGTGCTTTGGCAGGCCACTTTCCTTGGGCCGACTCTGTGCTTTCTGTGCCTACAGGGCCACTGGGTTCCTACAGAGAAGCGAGAGCTGCCCCAGTGCCTCCCAATGGTGGGGACACCGTGACCTGACTGAGCCTCTGACTGGGCGGGAGCTATGGCTGGGGAGCAGGAAGCCTGGGCCCTGGAACCTGGAAGGGGTGTGGGACACGCTGAACAATGACAAGGGAAACACCGCCATCTGGTGGCTCCCGGAGAGATGAGCCACTGCTCCTGCCATTGTCCGGAATGGGCCCAAAGTTAACCCAGAAGAAATTTAGATCTTTGGGAAAACAAAGGTCAGCTGCTGTGCCTTCACCAACAGCAGGGGGGTGGCACCCAGCACCGTCCAGTCTGCCTGATCTGAGGTTAAAGGAGAGAAGAATGACAGTAAAGCGAAAGTCATCGTCCTACACATGTGGGTCCTCCTGGGAAGACACTCCTCAGTGGGCCTTAGGAGGGACCTGCTCTTGATCTAGCCGGAAGGTTCTCCTGGTGTCAAAAGTCATGTGGAGGGCAGGAAGCTGCAAATAAAATGCATGAGAGATCCGCCCGCCAGTCTCTTTGCAAACCCTCATGAATAATTAATTAAAGCAACAATAACAGATAGACAGTCAGGTAAAATTGACCCTCACGGCAACCCTCCATTACACAGACTACTCTCCACTATACAGATGAGCAAGCTGAGTCCCTCGGAGACGAAGTAGCCCACCCTGGCTGGTAACCCAAGGAGCAAGGCCCAGAGCCAGAAGTGCCCTCCAGCCTGTGGACCCCACTTACGCAGCTCACGGCCCCCGGTGCTGCTTCCCCAGGGGTCTCTCAGCTCTGCACACACAGGGCAACACAGAATCTTCACTCCGCCCCCGGGGTACTGAGCCCGAGTGTGTGTGGACACGAGGAGTGTCCATTTGGCAAGTTCCCCCTAGTCATGGGATGGCCATCTGTAGGTGCTATTGCTAAATTATGTACCCCCAAAGTCATTTGTTGAAGCCCTCACCCTTAATGTGCTCGCATCTGAGAGGGGATCTTTGAGAGCTAATTAGGCATACATGAGGTCATGGGGGTAGGGTCCCCACGATGGGATTGCTCCCTTATCCGAAGAGGTAGAGAGCAGTGCTCTTCCTCTCTCCACCCCATGATGATAGATCAGGAAGGCCATTTGCAGGCCAAGAGAAGGGCCAGAAACCAGCCACGCTGGACCTTGATCTTTGGCCTCCCAGCTTCCACATAAGAGCAGGGCTACTCCTACAGCCCTGTGTCAGCTGAGAGAGCAGAGGCAGCAGCCCAGCGTGCACATGGGGAAGTGGGGGGTCACAGCACAGCTTTGTCCTGGGCAGGGCCCACCACTGGAGAGCTCTGGGCATATGCAGCTCCTCAGATGGCTGGACTCGCCCGGCAGGACAGGAGGACAGGTAGCGATGATGGTGGTGTAGGAGATGACAAAGTAAACCCGGATGGACGGCAGGGCCCCTCCCCATCGCCCACCGGTGACACACAGAGCTCAGCCTCATGACGTGTGAGGTGCCAGAAGCACACGTGGACCAAGGAGAAATGAGAGGGTCAGCCCAGGTTGGAAGAGGGGTTTACCTATCGGGGTACGAGCAGCAAGGAGTGTCCAGGGGGCCCCTCCACAGTCCACATGACCAGTGTCAATGACAATATGTGGGCAGGGGAGGGTGCAGGTTGGAATGGGCGCCCTTGGGATCAGCAGCAGGGTGAAGCTGGTGCCACTCTAAGACCAAAACACCAAGGCGAGGAGGAGGGGTGGAGGAGGAGGGCAGAAGTGAGAGAAACAAGTGACCGATGTCAATAGGCGGGTCTCCATGGAGCTCCCAGCCGCCCCACTGTGCCCTAAGAGGGGAGCAGTGGCCTCTGGAGGGGTCCCTGAGGGAGTCTGCTCATCAACCCTGGTCACCCTGCAGTGGACTCTGGTGCTCACTGTCCTAGATCACCGGGCCCCTGGTCTTCCGTTAGCCGGGCCCACCACAGAGCCCAGGGCCTGAGAAGTTGAGCCACACAATATTCCTGTTTCAACAGGGAAAACCAGAAAGCAGGCGTCCCCTACCGCTGAGGTGACTGCAGCCTGCCCAGTCTCCTGATGGATTCCTTGCAGTTGTGCAGGTCTGTGAAGACAGGACCCGGCATCCTGTCAACCTCAGCCAGACAGCTCCTGGAGCTGGGGCTGTCCTGTGCAGCGTAGGACATCAGCGCCCCGGCCCTGTTGCAGTAGATGCCAGGGCACACCCTTCCGCCCCAGACGCCTCCAGACACTGCACACAGCCCCGGGGTTGAAGCCACTGCCCCTCCCCTTGGGGACCCCTGTTCTCGGCGATTACAATTTGACATGTTGAATTTTCCCATTAGCAAGGGGAGGCCAGGGCCAGGGCGAGGTGAGAGGGAGCGTAAATAAGGAGCCTGCCTTTGTATTTGAACTTTTACGTTTTCCTCATCATGGAGTTCTTCCACTAGTTCTGGCTTTTTAATATTGCACTAAAATCCTGTCTTCATCATGGAGTGTCCAGGGGGCCCCTCCAGTGCAGCGCCATCTGCCTGCTTGAGCCACGCCCTGGGCTACATGCCACCGGTCATTAACACCAAGAAGGGGAGACGGTCCTTTCCCTCCACTGTCATTCATTCAATGTCCTCCCCCAATGTCCGTGGTATATAACTGGCTCCCTGCAACGGCTGCCTTCTGTCTCAAAGTGTGGGCCACCAGGATTGCCACAGCACTTCCGAGGTCACAGGAAAGAGGCAAGAGCTGACACCAGGGAGAGAGCCAGTTAGAGGGAACGCCGAGAGCCGAGGGGCCCTGCCCGGGCCAAGCCACTGTCCACAGTGACAGCATCGTGCTTTGGATTAGGGAACTGGCTGTGGAAAGAGTTAGGAAGGTTCAAAGACAAAACCAACAGATGTTGACAGCAGATGGAACACGGGGGACGAGGATGGGAACGTCGTCAGGGGCAAGTCCCAGATTCCCAAAAGAGGAGGGGGCTTCAGGTCCCAACAGCAGGTGAGATGGCAGGCCTGGAGGAGAGCGGGTTGGGAGGAACATGCATCAGTGGTCTCAGACAAGACGGTGGGTGGGGGAGGCACCGGGGTGCAGCCGGCAGCACCCTCCAAAGGGAAAGCCAGGCTGGAGCTGCGGCGGCCGGAGTCACAGCCTGCAGGTGGCACCTGAAGCCTGGAGTGTGTGAACCTTCCCAGGAGGACCGAGAGCGTGAGAGTGGCTGGGTCCAAGCCCTCGGGGACTCTGGGGTGTCAAAGGCAAGGGGGATCTTCTCATGCTGAAATCAGCAGGGAGAGGTATGAGGAAAAGTGGGCTATGTGCATGACCTCGAAGATCTCCCCTTGGAATGATTATTAATCACAGAGGGGAAAGCATAAGTTCACAGTGGAGAAAGCTGGCCAGGGCCACCAAAACCAAAGGACCAGAATCAACCTCCTAGCAATGAGGCCCTTGAACATCAGGCGCCTTGGATAGAAGGCTCCGAGGAGGACCCAGGGTCTTGCCCACAGGCACGACCAGTAAGTACCCTTCAAAGCTGCCAAAGCCACAGAAGACCAAGAGAGATGGAAGAACTGTCCCAGACTGGAGGAGACTAAGGGGACAAGATGGCTGAAGGCAATGTGGACCCTGGGTTGGCTGCTAGACCAGAAGGACGTGACGGCCAGCTGGGAGGGCTGAGCAGCTCTGCTGGTGAGCTAGTAGTCCAGTCTTAATGCCGATTTCCTGGTTTTAAAAGTTATACTATGTTTATATGGGATGTTAAAATCCCAGGAAGGTGGATGAAGGGTATATGAGAATTTCTTGCAATAGTTTTACAATGTTTTTGCAAGTCAAGATAAAGAGTTTTAGAAATATAAAATGTAGGTAGAGGAGGAAGAACCAGCAAAAGAGACTGAGATAGTGGTCAAAGGGGCGGACAGGAATAGTGCTAGGGAAGCCAGCAGACATCAGGTCAAGAAAAACAACAGGCGCTCAATAAAGGTAAGTGATGCTGGAAGTCAAATAAGAATAAAAACGGGTCTATTATATCTCTCTAGGTTAACTTATCATCAAAGTTCACTATTAAAACAATAAAGCATGCAAATAATAAGTGAACAAGTTGGTGAATTTCTACAAAGTGAGCACCCATGAAGAGAAGCCCCCAATGTAAGATACAGAACTTCAATTCTGGGCTTCTGGGATTCCTCTGTGCTGCTCCATGGTGCTAGTTCCTTTTCAGTCCTGTATTATACTCCATTGCATGAATACACTGTGACTTCCTTACCCATTCTATTGTTGGTGGCACTTAGGTTGTTTCCACCAGGGAGATGGTTATTACAAAAGGTGAGGCTGTGGATATTCTTGTACATGTCTCTCAGAACATCTGTAGTTGCTTATCTCCAGGTAAACCTCTAGAAGTGGAATTGCAACAGGGTTTTGCACTATGGAAATGGAAATAGCAGGAGCTGGTTCAAGAGGTAGTTGGTGGATAATGGGAGGCGTCAACAGTGCGAGTGACGCTGCGATTCTCCCAGAGCAGCTCCAAGTGCCAGTTTGTCCTTTACCCCCAGCTCCTATTTATTCACAGAAGTGAGAAAAGACTAAAGGACTTTATTACAAGAGGGGGGGGAAATCACTTCCTAGAGCAAGGAAAAGATCTAGGAGTCAAAAATCCCTCGGTTCAAACAAAAACTGGGCCATGCTATTTGCTCTAGGACCCTGGGAGGCTCGCTCTATTTCTGTGGCTTTTGTCTTCCTCGGTTTAAAAATGTGAAATAATAGCTCCAGTTCCCATCATAATAATGCATTTGGAATCATGCCTTACTCATGGGAGAAATGTGATAAATCTTCCTAGAAAAACTTGATCCCGCTTCTCCCAACTTCCCATGAAAATACTTACAAAGAAAAGAAGAAAAATTTAAATTCTGCAAAAGTAAGTCGACCAAATGCTGGTGCCTCTGATAAATTCCTACTCCCT
Organism: Marmota marmota marmota; assembly: GCF_001458135.2. NCBI lineage: Eukaryota > Metazoa > Chordata > Mammalia > Rodentia > Sciuridae > Marmota > Marmota marmota. The sequence goes on along the minus strand of NW_026000222.1, from coordinate 6,682,177 downwards.
CTGAGGAACACAAGATGAAAATATATTTGATAGAGGAACCAAGCTACTGGAACCTGTTCAAAGCTTCTCTTGTGATTGTGGGTACAAAGTTCTCCTCTCACCTTGGATCTCCATTGTTCAAACATGTGAAATCTGTACCAAAAAGGTGAACAAAAACACCTTCCTATCGTGTGCATGCCCCCTATTGGGGGCATCGAGGAAGCCCTCCCCGGCCTGGCTCACCACTCCCCCATAACCACCTGGACACTGAGGCCAGAAGACCAACCTCAGGACAGAGATTTCATGTCCCTCTTTCCGTCCCAGCCGAGAAGGCTGAACTGGAGCTAGAGGATGACAGATGAGAACACACAGGGGGATCCAGCCCAGGACTTATGGTTTCCTACAGGAGAAGTCTGCATGACCATCAATTGTGTTACCTAAGTCTTAATTAGAGTTTACTTGGCTAGTGGCACACGGGGGTGGCTGTTCCTCATAATGCGGATAACAGCCTCTCTGCACTCCAGGTAATACCCATGACATCTTCAGCCAGACCCATCTTGGCAAATGTTTCAACAATAAATGTTCTGAAACAGAGAGGAGAACACTATTTATGAAGGGATGAGAGGTAAGGCAGGTCTCATACTTTGCCTCTGCAGTATGAAGTCTCGGGAAACAAGAAATACTTAGAGTTTTGTGGAGAAAAGGGGTTGTAACTCAATTATTTTATTGAGTAAACAAAAAGCAAGTCTCAGAAACAATATCATTCATGTATTCCCCTTCAAATCAACCGCTTGGAAATGCATTCCAGTCCTCAGAAGTAATATGTACGATTAGGTTAGACTATGGCCCGTTTTATAGAAAAAGAACTGTGTTGAGGGCTACAATGAGGACAGACGCTCCCTGAGCCCTGACAAGGAGTATTAGTTTTCCTATTAGTTTCCTTATTAGATTCCTGGTGGCTTGAAACCACCCATAATCTTAAAGTTCTGCAGGTCTGAAAGCGGAAATGGGTCTTCCTGGCTAAGATCAGAGCTTTGGCGGGGCTGCATTCCCTCTGCAGGCTCCGAGGGAGGACCGCAGTCTTGTCTTTTCAAGCGACTAAAAGTTTCCTGTGGTCCTTGACTCACGGCCTCTCCTGCCATTTTAAAGCCAGTGACACTGAGCCAAGACCTTCTCACCGTGAGCTCTGCCTGCTCCACCTCCAGTTCCTCCTTCCACGTCCACACCCCTGTTCTGCACCCGGCCTGGTCGGATAATCCAGGAGAGCCTCCCTGTCTCAAGGTCAGCCGGCCAGCCAATCAATTCCATCTGAGACCTTTACTCCCCTTGTCTACATGACCTAATTTACCCCCAAATCCTAGGGCTCAACAGAGGACGGTGTTTAAGGAAGCCTCGTCCTGTTTACCACGCCAGGTATCATAAGGCAGAAATATATTAATCCACCTTTTAAACAAGGAAACTGGGGCTTAAAGAAGACGCCTTAGAATCCTTCCCAGTTAATTTAAAACGGTTCTTGTGTGTAGAGACCTTTCCATACACATTGTTCCTACCTCCAATGCATTGTTGCTGAGGTAGACATTAACAGCTCAGTTACACAGATTAGGGCACAGAGTCCCTTGGGAGGTGGGTGGTTTGGCCCAGGTTATTCAGGTAGCAAATGGCACCATGAAGATCTAAACTCTTGAAGCAAAGGGTTTCCCAGTTCACAGCAGGGTCTTGCATAAATTGTGTTCTCATTGGAAATCTGGGTTTTGTTCCCTGAAGGAGAAATGAAGATTTTGAAAAAGTGATCATTTATTGCATCTTTCTAGAACATGGAGCTTAGTTCTGCCCACAATCCCCAGGACTTCACAATCACCACAAAATTTGTTTTCCCACCGATAGCACAGCTCAACACACAGCCCAGAGAACCAATAACATGTCCAGGGAGAAGAAACCACATCTTCAACTCCATTATCTCTAGAACAGTCTGGCGTTGCAGGAGAAGGGGAGTTGGGCCGGGGTCTTCAGGAGAGCGCGTTAGGTCAGCATCCTCGCAAAGAGCACGTCTTTTCAGAACTTGACACCACAGAAGCCACAGAACCCAAGCAGCCTACAAGAGCAAGGGGTTCTTAATGGATCCACAGATCACTCCCAGCTCCCCTAGCAAAGGACGCAAGATGGGTCTTCTTTAAAGATACAGGGAAACGCCGTTAGATTTGCCAGAGGTGAGGTTCTGCAAAGGCCAGTGGAGAAACACAGAATGGTTGTGGCCTGGTTCTTTCAGGAGGGAAAGAGGAAAACGGTGAATTTTAAAGTGACTATTGTATTTTTTGTTCTCCCAACACAACATGAAGGAGTCCTTTTCTTGTACAGAGAGAGATTTGCAACCAGACTGCCAGAGAAAGTTCATTTCCAAGTTCCAGTCGTCCATCTATTCCCTCACTCTGGATGCTCAGAGGTGGCCATGGAGTGAGGGACCATGAATACAGCCTGCACACAACATCACACAGGCTCTCCCTAGTCATCCCATGAGGTAGATTGGGATCAAAAATCTTGGTTTTAAATTCACTTCTGGGGAAAATCTCAAAGATGTCTTAGAATCAAGTAAATTATGGATCTATGGCCATTTGAACACCAGTTGTAAATATGCCTGATAGGTTTTTAAATACCACCACATTTGCCATTAATTCTCACATTCTCTTTTATCATCATCAACTTCGATGCAATTTGGGATGTATCAGTCAAGTATTGCCAAAATAACACTCTAGGACAAACCAGCCTAATGTTGCTCAGTGGCTTAAAACAGCATTTGTGTATTCTTATGTTAATAGACATGTAAGTCACACAACTCATCTGGACTAGACTAAAATCCAGGCCCTGGGCAGGGTAGGTCCAATATGGTTCTCTGTGTTTTATCCCAGGGAAGGGATCTACTGGTCAAGTCTCGTTCTCAGGCTCCAGTTGAAGGTCAGGAACTACCCCAGGCATCCATTTCTGGGAGGATCCCTAGATCACAAAAAGGCATGCCCAAGTACATATGCATATGTCACATATCCTAACAACCCCTTGATCAAAGCAAAACTCAAAGTTAAGGAGCAGAACCGTGCATTTTACCCACTAGACAGCCTTTAACAAGGTCAAGAATTTAACATTATTAGTATAGCGCTCTGAAGAATTGGGGTCAGTTATACAATACTATTCTGCATTAAGGTAGGATAGTGATGTCACTGTGGAAACAGGGAGAAAACCATCGATGAGTAATAATTAACACAATAACTGGCATTTAAATTTGTAGCTTCTCCTGTAAGAGTGAGGTCAGGGTTGGTCATGGAGTTGTTAAGACCTACATTTTTGAGAAATGGTCCAAAGGAGAGTGTAACCATAGGCAAATATATTTTCCAAACTCTATCCAGACAACAAAATAAGAGGTGTAAACGAGAAGGTTCTCTGGAGTGCCTGCTAACTTCCTTCCCAGCCTGTGCCAGGCATAAAGGAAGACCTGAGGCTGCCATCGTATTCTGAGTCACAGGTGCAGATGGCTGGTCCTCCCAGCCGTCAGCACTGTGCTGTGGAAAGAGGTGGGGCTTTGGAATCGGGCGTGCTGGGGTCACACTTAGACTGGACTTACGGCCACTGGGGAGTCCCTGCACCTCTCTGGGCCTCAGTTTTATCATCTCTAAATGAGGAAGATAGACAAGACAATTTCCATGAGGCTCTAGTTCTGAGAGCCTATGCTTCTCAGATGACCTGGGTGCACAGAAGGATCATGGTGCTCACGCGGGAGAGGCAGCCAGGGTTAGGAAGTGCGGCTTTGAGACGCCCAGGCAAGACCGAGCCGGCAGCCGCGCGCGGCTATGCTCTAGGGTGCGACAGGCTGCAAATGGTTCCCTTATCAACCTCTCGGAGGCCCAGGTTTTCTTCCAGTTCCATCTATGGATCTCTGGAACAAGACTAGCCCCTGGGAGAGCTTCCAAATCTCAAACCCTGTTTGCCGAGTCTCACAGGGCCCCAAAGGTCTGAATTTCTTTACAGAAAATTTCTCTCTTTTCACAAATGAGACCACAAGGACTGTTTCTCCAGAAGCCCGGGAGATAGGAAAAAATAATAATACATGCAATAAAAGGGGTTTTTTTAATACAGAAATGTATTTTGAGGCTACAATGTAAAGTCCCTTTAGTAGGAGCCACAATTTTCTTAAATAATCGTTCCCATAATTGGCTACTTGTGGGAACAACTAATTGTGCATGTAATCATTTGCCTGTACAACTCAGCATCAACCAGTAATTAAAGGCAGAGCCGTCCTTGCTAAATTTGGCTCCAGAAATAATAGTAATATTTCCAAGAGTCCCATGTCTCTGTGCCAAGGAACTCTAAGCCCCATTCAAATGAGTTTTGCTATTTTTAAAAACATCTTGAAAAAGGGAGACCTGCATCCTTGCCCAAAGCAAACACATGCTCAGGAAAGAACTCTCACAGAAAAATCTGCTGCACGCACTTGCCCCATCAGCACAAGCTGCCCGAGTCTGACGTGCTGGACCACACTCTTTGCTAAACCAGAGTGTCCTTCACCTTCTGAGTCCTTTCTGTACACCCTCTCAGAAGTAGATAGAAAATAAAAGCCACCCAACTTTGCAAAACACCAGCCTTGGTTCATTTCTTCCAGGCCAAAGATGGATTCCTTCTAAGCAGCCACTCCCACCTCCCCTGGCCTTCTCCGGCCACCTGGCCACCACATTTGGGCAGTCTTTGTCCCTCTGGTCCTCTTGGTTCTATGTTTATGCATCTTTGATCCAATATCCCACTCCCAAAAAGTAAGCACTGGTCTTAAATTGAAAAGCAGATCATGCTATCCCCTGAAGGGCAGACAATGTGCACCCCACCACCACCAAAGTCATGGCCATTTGTAATCCCACAACACCTGTGATGAGATCTTATTTGGAAATTAGGTTCCCTGCAGATATAATTAAGGATCTTAAGATTAAATCATCCTGGGTTTAGGATGGGCCATCAACACAATGACTGCCTCCTTATAAGAAAAAGGAGCAGCAGGTATGACCCTGACCTGTGAAGAGAAGGTCATGTGAGGACAGGCAGAGCCTAGGGGTGAGGGCGGCCAACCCTGCCAGCACTCCCCCACCGTACCTCCTGCCTCCACCACCTTCCAACCTCCAAGACTCCCCCTCTCTCACTGCAAACCAGTCCCCCTGGTTCCTAGAGAGATGGAAGTCTGAAGATGTTTTAAATTGAGGGAAAGGATCTAGGACCTTAGCATGTGCCAGTTTCTCCCCCACGCCTCCCATCCAAATCACCTTTCCTTTGCTTTTTCCCAATGGATGAGATAAAAGTGGATGCCTGGTTAGGAGACTACTGGAGCCACGACTTCGTATTTGAAATATCTAACTTCATCTTACAATGAACACTTGTCTATGAGGTTCTGCATGGAGTTTAAAAGGACACCATGTTTTGGAATAGGAACTGGCAAACTTTTACTATAAAAAGGATGAAATAATACATATTTATGGCTCATGAATGGCTCCAAGGTCTCCATGATACCTGTCCAACTCTGCCCTTAGAGTGTGACATGGTGTAGACAATACAGAAGCAAATGGCCATGCCTGTGTTCTAATAAAACTTTATTTACAAGAAGCAGGCAGGGGGCCAGACTTGACAAGTGGGCCAAAGATTGCCAACTGTCCTTTTAGAAGAAAAATCTTAAAACGCATAATGGCAGTCCATCTTATTTCTATTTCTCTCCAATTTAACCTAGCTATCAAATTGGTAAATTGGCAAATGGCTCTAGGATGAGAACACGGGTGTACGCTGATGGCTGTGGTGTGAGTTGAGAGCTCTTGGAAGAAAGTTTTGGAAGTGAAAACTTGCATGAAGCTTTTTCCTCCATTAAAAGTTAATATTTTAAATGATTTTCCCTTAAATAAATAGATCATCTTTTGAACAAGCTAATCCTTAATAAATGAGAATCTTTACACCAAACTGAATTGAGCATCTGTATTCCCACCGCTGTGTCCCCTCATCCTGGACCTCTTTAAAGATCCATTGATTACTGCCAAGCCTCCATTGGTGGGATTAATTAATTTATGAACTTGTCGTTACAATTCATTGATTAAAACGTCCCTTCTTAAGGATTTAATTATACCCAAAGATAAAAGATCTGCTAATTATTGTCCTTTATCTAATTGAAGTTTTGTATTACAAATAAAGTTCAAAGGTTTAAGACAGTTGCCCTTTCAAACCGTTGGGCAGAGATGAGAATTTAATGAGAGGCGAGACACCATCCTCTCTGATCTATTCTAATGGGAAGAAGACATCAGCTGGACAGGAGGGCCCGTCAGAGTGGGGAGACCTGGGAAATCTGTTACCTTCTCAGTCACTTAGTGGTTTTTAGCAAACGGCTCCAGTCACACACATTGTCAATATGGTTTGGGTCGCTGGCACAGGCAGAGCTTACCTGTTAAGTCTCGGCAGGAATTCCGCCAAACAAAATACACTGGGTATTTAAATTTTCTTTAAAATACTAATACATTCAAAAGTCTCCAAAGGAGAACTCTTTTTTTTTTCCCCTGACATGACTTCTAACATATTCTGAATAGGAAATCAAAATTGTTCAGTAAACAAACCACCAAGATAAGAGAAGCCTGTTGAAAGACACCCCAAAGTCAGATGTCCCGGGCTCAAGGACAGATGGAGGACAGTCAGAGGAGCTCAGTCCCCTGGAATTACCTCCACGGTGGAGCCTCCCCAGCAGAGGAGCCTCCCTGGCATCTGCTCTTGCCCACAGAGCAGTGAGCTTAGGTTCCAGGGGATCAGCACACTGGATGTGGTGGCTGGGCAGAGCCAGTCTATCCAAAGGAAGCGAGTTTTGGGAATTCATAACCTCCCTGGTCCCCTGAGCTCCCAAGTGCCCCCAGGTCCATGTGGGACAGCAAACCTCCTCCCATTCCCTACTGCGCTGGGGTAGCCTTTCCCAGAATCCTGCTCCCAAGAGGGAAGGGGAAGAGAAGATGCCAGTGGACCCACTGACCCTAACTCTACGACCACATTTTGCCACCAGTTGGCAGTACTCTTTTAGTCTGTGTTTTTGCTGCTCTTGCCAGAGTCCGGCTGCAGCAAAATAACCGGGGGGTGACGAGCAACTTGTGTACATTGATACAGCAGGAGTGGGAGCCGTTTATTGTAGGACAGGAGGGGTATATACACACTCCACACAGCTTATCTAATTAACATAAACTAGATACAGCAGCCAACCAATAAGGAATCTCCACACTTAATGGCTCGCTGGAGTTACTTCACAAACCACTCCCTCTGGCAAAATGCCAGGCGCCATCCTGACTTGTTTACAGACCCTAACAGCTCTGACTAAAAGAATCTGATCAGAACAAAAGTAAGCAGGAAGACTTTATTTGAGGACTCACAGGTTCCAAAGTCTTGGTCCATAGAAGGCTGGCTCCATTTCTCAGGGCTCAAGATGAGGCTGAACATCATGGCAGAGTGTATGGAAGAGGGAAGCAGCTCAGATGAGATCAGGAAGCAGAGAGAGACTCCGCTATCCAGATACAAATATTCACCCCATAGCCACACCCCAATTCCCACCTTCTTCAGCCACATCCTACCATTTCAATTAATCCCATCATGGATTAATTCAATGATTGAGTTAAGACTCTTACAATCCCATCATTTTTCCTCTGAACCTTCTTGCATTGTCTCACATGTGAGCTTTTGGGGGATACCTCATATCCAAACCATAACAAATACCAAAGGCAATATTTTAATCTTCATCTGTTGGAATTTGTGATAGCAGGAAAATATTCTTTTTAATTATTTATTTATTCTAATTTGTTATATATGATGGCAGAATGCAATTCATTCCATATTACACAAATAGAGCACAATTTTTCAAGTCACTGATTGTACACAAAGTATTTTCAGACCTTTCATGTCTTCATATACATACCTAGGGTAATGATGTCTAACTCATTCCACCATCATCCCTACTCCTTGCCCTCTCCACTCCCCTCCCTCCCCTTTGCCCTATCTAAAGTTCCTCCACTCCTCCCATGCTCCCCCCACATTACCATTATGAGTTAGCATCCTCATATCAAAGAAGACATTCGGCCTTTGGTTTTTGGGGATTGGCTTGCTACACTTAGCATCATATTCTCCAACTCCATTGATTTACCTTCAAATGCCATGATTTTATTCTCTTTTAGTGCTGAGTAATGTTCCATTGTGTATATATGCCAAAGTTTCCCTACTTATTCATCTGAAGGGCATCTGGGTTGGTTCCACAATTTAGCTATTGTGAAGTGTGCTGCTATAAGCATTGATATGGCTGTGTCCATATCAACACCCTATGGGGTGCGAGTTGACTTGGCACTTTGCTATAAGCAGAAATTCTGGCGCCCTTAAGGGAAACACTGCCACCAGGGAGGACTACTGGCCTCCAGTGGCAGGCTCAGCACACATTTGGGAGACTTTTCTCTTTGCCTTGTTTGTACTTCCCAGGAGAATCAATAACGTCATAAACATACTGATCCTCCTATTTGGATCCAAAATCCATACTTCAACTAACACTACTACCTCTAGGAGAAATCACCTTCTGTCAATATACATTAGTGAGAGGCCAAAGATTGCTATTCGGGGGAATCTGGTAAATGTGCCTGTAAGTCCTGAGTAACTTCCAGCTCCTGTAATCTTCGCTGGGTGGCCAAACCATGTGCCACACCCACCGACTCAGAAATACTCCGTTGGTCACTCCCCAGACTTCCCGTCTTTCTCTTTTCATGATTTTAGAATTTCCCAGCCTCTTCTCATCTGTAGAAAGGATTGAAGAGCAAGATGACCAAATGCTCAGGTTTACAAGTCACTATTTTATCCATCTATGGTGGGTCCATGAAGAACCACAGATGCTAAACATGTCTTTGTCTCCATTTAAAATGGTTTACGAATTAAAAATTACTTTAAATTTCTAGGTGTGATCACTGAGTTGTAGTTACACATTTACAAGATGCTTTTATCATAAAAATATACACATTAAAATAGTCATAGATGGGGGCTGGGGTTGTAGCTCAGTGGTAGAGCACTTGCCTCCCACATGTGAGGCATTGGGTTCGATCCTCAGCACCACATAAAAATAAATGAAGAAATATAGATATTTTATCCATCTTCAACTAAAAAAAATTTTAAATAGTCATAGATGAAATAACAAGATGTGTTAGATTTGTCCCAAAATAATCCATCATAAAAGAAGAGGTAGAAGATGTAGAAGAAGCAAGATTGCCCGTAAATTGGTAACCATTGAAGCTGAGTGCTGGGCACAGGAGGCTTTATTATACTATCTTATTTTGTATGTTTGAATTTTCCTATAATTAAAAGTTAAATTACTTAAAAAATCATACTAGAACTAATTTGTGATGCTTTGAATATAAATTAAGGGAATAAATTTATACTGACGTCTTTTGTAGTTAAGGATGTTCAAAAGTATATCTCAGAAAAGAATACTAGGTATGTATGACACAATGAGAAACAATGTTAACTCATTTGAACAAAATATTCCATGGTTTTATCTCAGTTCTTGATTGACAGAGAGATTCTGAAGTGTTCACATAGTACCTATCGCTTGTCGATATCATGTGTACAAAAAAAAACACCTACTGATAAGGTGGGAAAGCTCTGTGTGCTGAACTCAAGTGATTGGGGAAGAACAGCTGGTGTGGAGAAGAAGCTTCACCTCCAGAGGGAAGCAAAATTCCAACAATGTGAGGGACAGCTGGCATCAGGGTAATCCCCCAGCAGTGGACCCTCTGTGTTTCAGCTTGAGAAAATGAGATAGGAGAGGACAGTCCTAACTTCCTGTTGAGGTGCCCTAACAATCTAACTGTGCAGACGAAGAAACTGAGGTTCAGGACAGTGAAACGATTTCCCGAACCCATAAAGAGGAGGGGAATAGAGCAGGCCTTCAGCTCAAGTTGGGATGCTCCAAAGCCCACACCCTTCCTGCATGGTGGTTCTCTGAGCCATCAATTCCAGGACGAAGGGAGGAAATAAACTGTATTTCTAGGCCTTTCCAGGCTCAAGGACAGACATTGCTGTTCATGAAATCAGCTTAATTAAAGCAAAGCCTTCCTACCCTCAGAGTGGTGGTAGCTGTGGTGAATTACTGCACTTAGAACTCCTCCTGCAGCACATCTGGTTGAAAGTGTTCCACAGGACCAACGGTGGTCCTTTTGGACTAACGTGGTAACAAGTTAATTTCATGAAGAGATGACAGAATCTTGGCCCTCTGGTAAGGATAGGCAAGCATCCCATCAAGATTACATTCAATTCTGTTGCAGTGCTTAGAAACACTATTTAGAAGGAGAGGAGTTTTAAATTATCATAAAAGAAAGGGTAAATCAAGAAAGCAGAAAGAAACGGAGTTGTTGGAAAGCAAGGGAAATGAGGTACTCAGAGTGCTTATTGCTGGGCCATCACTGATCCAGTATGGAGAATTATATTATTTATAATTATATTATTTTCACATGCATTTTTTTTTCTTAGTAGAGCTGAGGAGGGAACCAGGGCCTTGGGTATGCTAGACAAGCACTCTACCACTGAGCTACAGCCCAGCTACACACACTACTTTTGATATATGTCTGTTATAAAATGACAAGGGCCCAACTGGACACAATTCCAGGACTCCTACACAATTACACAAAAACACCTTATTTTGTAGCCATTCTATGTAATTAAGAGCTTACAGTGAATGTGACTGATCTCTCTCAACTCCCGTGAGTATGCCTTCACAGGTTAAATCCAGATCCTTGCTAAAGGTCTTGTATCTGTGGCTTCTCCTCTATCTGCCCAGTTACAAAGGAACTAGGATTCCCCACTCAGGACTGCTTCGTGAGTCCTACTTAGAAGGCTACAGTCTTGTGGATGCTGTTCACAGTGATTTTGGCCATTCTCTGCCGTGTTTTCTAAGGGAGAAATCTGAGCCAATGACAATGGTGTGGTTGCCCTGGTATAAAGGGTAGGAGTTCGACAGAGATGGGGAGAAGATAAGTCCTTTGCTAAAAGTGTTCGTCTGACTAGTGGAACATTCCTTCACGCAACCTTCATGCAAGTAACTCCCAACATGGCAGCTACTTCCTTGTCTTTTCCAAATTACTTGTTAAATATTCTCTCCTTTTGTCCATAAAACTGCACTTATGCATAATCGAACCACAGATATGGATTTAAGGTTGAGGAAAGCCCTGCCTCTACACCCTTCCTTCACCAGCAGAAAACTTGCTCTTACCTCACTCTTTATGGGCCTTCTTGGTGACCTCTTGTCCCTTCCTTTGGACACACAAGTTACCAAGGGTGGGTAGGACCACCAACCTCCTTCAGCATGCTTGGTCCACTTTACAAGTAAGGACAAGGACTTGGGAAGTTCAACTTGACCACAGTTGCTTTCCTTTCAAGGCTGTCTCCATCGTCACCATGAATCACCAGGATCACCACTACAGTGACTTGGCCACTGCTACAAAGATCATTCAAATAAAAAGGGGACCGTGCAGAACTGTGACAGGGAACACTCCTCGTGCTGGTGTATCTTGAGTCTTACGAGACAAACGAGGCCTTTGATGCCATGAGTTCTAAGTTTCATTTATCTGTTCATTTTTAAAACATGGAGATAGTAAGAATATTCACCCAGAAGGTAAATGTCATGAGGGGAAGACACTTTGCCAATATTTTCCTGCATATCCCTAGAACTCAGGAGTACTTGGCACAGTAGGCCTTCAAAAATGTACTTGTTTAATAAATATTCATTGAGCACCGCTCTAGAGACTTTTTATAAATTAATGCCTTTAGTCCTTACAACTACCTTAAGAGGTAATTCCAGTGTACTAATTTATAGATGAAGAAACTGAGGCAGAAAGAATTTCAGTAATTTGCCTGAGGCCACTCAGTTTCTATGTCTTGGAGGTGGGATTGAAACTCAAAAAGTCTGGTTTCATAGTCGACACTTGCAACCAGATGGGAGCCTTATGTGACAGATGCACCAGTTACTAACAGCTGAGTAACAAAATGCCCCAATGTTTCAGTGCTTAAAACAACCATTTTATTTTGTTCCATTTTGTTTGACTAGGAATCAAAAAGGGATCAGCCAGGCAGCTTGTCTCTGATCTATGTGGTCTTAGGTAGGGTAACTGGGGCCACGGAATCTACTGCCAAGGTGACACCTTCATTCCCACATCTTCCACCCTGGAAGGAGTGACTGGAAAGTTGGCCACAGTGTCAGCCTGTCCACATGATGGCTTAAGGCTCCTGCAACAAGTGTTTTTAGAGACTGGAAACGGGAGCTGCCTTCGCCTGGTCTGGGAACAGGCATCATGTCACCTCCACTGTATTTTATTGGTTGAAGCAGCCGGTGCCTCCACTCAAGGGGACACCTTCTCTCCATGGGAAGTGGGTCAAAGAGTCTGTGGCCATTTTTAGCCCACCCAAATGGAAATCCCTTCCAGGCTGAAGAGAGTGCCCACCTGCTTAATTATACTGATACCTCGTAGTTCACTTGGAGATCTAGAAGGACACTCAGGAGTGCAGCACCAACGGAACCCCCCTTAGAAGACTGTGGCTGTGACAAGACTCACCAGTACAGAACTTAGAGGAGCACGACTTGATCTCAGCACAAGTCCTTCCCACAGCCCCAGGTACTCTGATGCGGGAGGGTCTCTGTCGTTTCAATACATGTTTTATGGTCCAGATGTTCTATCCTGGTTCTAGGAAGAAGTGCTTCTCATTATCATAAATTTATGTGCTCATACATTTCACTGAAAGACTTATTCTTGCTAGATGGTAATAAACAATTCAGTAATTTGGAGGAAAAAACGTTATAGAAATAATTGTGAAATGGTACTACAGAAACCTCCAGAAGAGGAGAGGCAGGGTGGCTCCGTAGAAAGAACAGCATTCAGTGTTGCTCCTAATTCATCCCACATCTTGAGAAGTTTGCTCAAACTCTGGGAACCTAAGTTTTACCAGAAGTAAAATAAAAGGACTTTGTGGTTAGAGTCCTCAACCTGCCTCAAACTTTTTATCTTCTTTCTAATCTTAACACCTGTCTCTTTAACCTAAACCCAAAGTATCTCAACTCTTCATGTGTGTTGATAGTGAAGAAGATTCTGGCAAGGAGAGCTGATGCCCACCAAATACTCTACGTGCTGCCCCATGTTCCCTAGAGTCTCCTGTGGCAATAGGGCCATGTGAGGAGTTCTGACCAGAAGACCATGAGCAGGAACAACTGTCACCTCCAAGCCAATAGTGAGAACTCGGGTCTACCTGAACTCAGAGCCCGAGTTTTTACCCTCTTCCTAGCATGGCTTCCTCCATCTCTAAACAATTTTGTTGGCGATTACAGCATTTGTGAACAAAATTCAAGATTCTGAAATTGGGTGTTCCAACCTCCACAAGTCCACATTGACAACAGGAGTAAGAGGAATTGAATTTATATTGATTAAAAAGAAATCACACCTGATTTTTTTCCTGCTGCAATCATGTTCACTGAGGTTGGGATTTGTCTTTTCTGTATGTTTGATTGCTTGATTGATTGCTATTAAGTAGTCTCAGGATCTATAGATCCCAAGTCAATGAGTCTGAATTGGAAGAAAGAGATGCAAAAGATTCAGATTCACTTCAGTTTGATCAAAGTTCACCATTCTTTTTTAAAAATATTTTGTTTAGTCATAAATGGGCACAATAACTTAATTTTGTTTATATATTTTTATGTGGTGCTGAGGATTGAAACCAGCGCCTCACATGTGTGAAGCAGCACTCTACCACTGAGCCCCAGGCCCAGCCCCAAGTTCACCAGTCTTTACAAACACATTTCCTCCAGACTCAAACCCCAAATTCACCTGATTAATTCAGAAGTGTGCCAAGTCTTGGTTGCCACTGAAATGCCCACGTTTGTTTTCCTAGGACTCATTCCTTGTAACAGTCAACTTGTTTGAAATTTAGAGCATTGAGTAAACACATGTGTCACACCCCAGAAGAATTCTAAGTTCTGACCATTCAGTCCTAAAAGAAGAAAACCCACAGCACCTGGCCCTCATAAACAACAACACTCAGACAAAAACAGGCAGAAAGTAGGGTTATCTGAACTTCTGCACATGAAATAGTCAACCTCACTTGCTGCATGTTCAGAATGCTGTAAAAGCGAGTGTTTACCTGCAGTAAAAATAGCCACAAGGAGAAGCAGCACAGACTCTCCTATGGAGAAATGGAATAAGTGCAGAAAAGGAGGGGCTCCCAAAGTGAAATGCCCAGATGGAATCCAAGGAGAGAGCTGCCAATCAACCATCCCTGCCAGGTCCAGAGTTTCCACTTGGCCTTCTTATTGCCTTATTCTTACATATGAAAGCATAGGAATCAGCCAGTGTTAGGGAAATGCCGACAGCATGCCAGAGGAAGATCAAGATAAACCACAGGAAATATGACAACAGAGAGAACAGAGATGGTACAACTTTGTGATGGTTTGGATATAAAGGGTCCCTCAAAAAGCTCATGTGTTAGGCAATGCAGCAGTGCTCAGAGGTGGAAAGATGGGTTATCAGTGCCATGACCTCATGAGTGGATCAATCTATTTGATGGATTAATAATTTGAACAGACAAATGTGTGGTAACTATAGGCAGGTGGGGCACGACTGGAGGAAGGAGGACACTGGGCAGCGGGTAGGGGAGAGTGGCCTTGAACTATGTCTGTCCCTGGTGTCTGTCTGTCTCTCTGTCTTTCTGTCTCTTTCTACTTCCCGGCTGCCAAGAGTTGAGCAGCTTCCCCCTCACGCTGTCCCGCCATTGTGTTCCACTTCACCTGGGCCCAGAGCAGTCGAGTCAGCCAACCAAGGACTGAACCTCTGAAATGTGAGCTCCAAGTAAACCTTTCCTCCTCTAGGTTGTTTTGTCAGGAATTTTGGTCACAGTGACAAAAAGCTAACCAATGCTCTCCCTAAATAATACTTAATAACCCTAAACATTATCTTTAAAGATGCTAGCCAAGTATTTCTATCCACAAAACAAGAATGGGAAGTTACACAAAAGGAGTCACTCCAGAGCGTAAAAAGACAGTAGAGAGAATCTCTTAGACCCTCCAACTAAAAGTAACAAGTTAGTAGGAAAGTGCCCGCCTGCATGTATCCTTCTAAATAAGGAGGCAGGGGCTGGGAGTGTGGCGATGGCAGAGCACTTGCCTCACACATACCAGGCACTGGGTTGGATCCTTCATAAAAATAAATAAATAAAACAAAGGTATTGTGTCCATCTGCAACTAAAAAAATTATTTAATAAATGAATGAATAAATAAACAAATAAGGAGGCAAAGATCCAGAAGGATAACTTGCCAGTGAACTGTTTGCCTCTGAGGAGGGAGTTAAATGGACTAAAGGTGATTCATTTTTATGTTATATATCTTCGTATTATTTTATAAGTATCCATTAATTTTTAATCAAAAACATAATCCTCACTTCAATCTGCTCACATCAAACAATTTGTAAGAGACTGCCCTACACGGCCCTCCCCACCCTGCATAGGACAGGGTGATCCTCTGAGAGGAGACACTCCCATTTCTGCTGATCAGTTGATTCTTTGAGGATTCCATGAGGCTGAATTAATGCTTCAGTTTAGCGTTTCCCAAAATGAAATTGTGCCCAGGCATTCACTGTGGTATTGGGATTCAATAAGAAACCTACATTTGGTCTTTGCCCAGTTCCCACACTGGGCTTCTACAGCCCTTGTGATTTCTCAAGCAGTAGGATTGCTAGGTGAACCTGGTTCCCATATCTGCCCTTTGACCTGGTTACTGACACAGAATGCTTAAATCCTTGGGAATTTTATGGGTAAAAGGGTCTCCTGGATGGGGGACAGTCACCAGAAAGACCGACCAGGAATAAGAAGATGGGAACTTTCAGTCTCACCCCTCATTCTCCTAGAATGGGGTGGGCTGGAGGGGGAGTTAATGATCAGTCGTGCCTGTGAGTTTAGATAGTTCAAATCTAAACTCGTGGAACGGAGAAACTACAACGAAAATACTAGACAGCCTCAGCAGCAGGAATGGACCCTCACATTTGGGAGGTACAAGCCAGCCAGGAAGCGCAAGCCAGGCGGACAGGCTGCTGGAGGAGGCCTCCTCCTGGTTTGCAGACAGGGACTTTCTGGCGGTGCCTTCACATGGCAGAGAGCTCTAGTCTCTGTCTTTCTTACAAGGACACTAATCCCATATCAGAGGCTCCACCCTCAAGACCTCATCTAAACCCAGTTACCTCCCAGAGGTTCTACCTAATGCTATCCCACTAGGGTTAGGCTTTCAATGTGAATTTGAAGAGGACACAAACATGCGACAGGGACCTGGAGCTCCAGAGGTATGTGGAGGCTGAGGGATGCTGACACAAGCACAAAATTTGGATTTTCCAGAAAAAAATAGTTCAGTGAAAGCATAATTGCAGTGTTCAGGGACAGTGCTGGTGTGAGCAGCCAAGGTGCTAGCGTGAGGCCGAATGGCTGACCACGGACCCTTCGAGATGAGCAGCCTCACCTGACATCCCAACAGAGAGAAGACGGTCTTCCCAAGCCAACGGATCCCAGCACACAAGCTCTTTAGATGCTGAGCTTTTGTTTACTCCTGAATAAATTCAATAAAGTGCAGTAACCATTATAATAAATGTAGATGTCACTAATTACAACACTAGATTTTAAGTGCAACACTAGTGTCTCAAGTGGCCTTTAAAACTGAGTAAAATCACAGCCAATACAAATTTAATTAAAACTATCTGTTTAATTTAGTTTGCTTTTACAATAAAAACTATACTAACCCATGAGCTGCACCCGGAATCTCCCATTACCGGAGCAGCCGGAGGCGTGTGGGCCGTCACTTTGGTGAATGGGCGACGCATTCATTTACCTTGTTATCCAGTGAAGTTTCGATTGTTCAAGATCTGATAAACGACCAATTCTTGTCTTTGAAAATGAGGTTCTTGAAGTGCTTCAGCTAATTCACCATGAGGTTAGAATAGGCTCCTGTCCAACTTCCGAAAGTCATCCCCAAGGAACTTGATCATGGTGCCTGTCCTCGGGAGGAACTCAGTGGCCTAGAAGTGCTGCCATGGTTTACGTGTGGTTTCAGTGTGTCCCCCCCAGGTGCACATGCTAGAGGCTGGGTCCCCAATGTGGGCAAACTTTAAGAGGTGTGGCCTGGTGGAGGGAACTAGGTCATGAGTGGATTACTGCTGGTCTCTTGGGGTAGGCTGGAATGGAGCAAGGCCCTCTGTGCGGGTGGCCCTTGTGCATGCAGCTAGTTCTTTTTGTTTTCCTGCTGTGCTATGATGCATCCAGAAGGACTGCACTGGGATGTCAGAACCACGCTGTTTGGACCCTCCGGCCACCAAAACTGTGAGCCTAATGAACCTTTTGACTTTAAAAGGCACCTATCTTCAGGTATCTTAAGACAAAATCTTTGGAAATAAATGAAAGAGCATCGGAGATCAAGCTTGGAAGACTTTTCTTTTCTTTTTTTTTTTTTTAAACAGTGCTTGGGATCAAACCCAGGGCCTCACTATACAGGCAAGTGTTATACCCCAACCCTGGGAAGTCTTAATCAGAACCTAATCCTGCTTCTGTGGAGCTGATGCCTTAAACAAATATCTTTCTTTCTCAGGGTCTCAGTTTCCTCAGTGTAGCACTGAGCAAATGAGAGCACATCAGGGCTTCCAAAACTTCTGCTTTCATGATCTTTGTCACATCTAGGTATCACTTGGTAGCACCTGTAATTCATACTTACTAAATGCATTTCCAAGTTTCCATCTGCTTCAGTCTCATCTTAAACACTAATACTGTTGAACACATGTGGTTTAATGTACCAGTTGTATTCTTCTCCAAGAAGACTGCAGTAAATACATAACAACTAAAATTACTTATAATGCTTGGCTCACATCATCCTGCATGCTCCCGGGGGACTATGCACCACATTTGTAGAGCATTAGTCTTCCTGGCCTCAAAGATCCCTTCCGACTCCAGGGATCTGCAAGCCTATGAAAAAGAATTTTATCACTTTACTCAGGTGAGCAAATGCACACACAAAAATGAACTGCCTGCAGGGCTTGTCTGCTTCAGAGCAGAGAAGGCAGTTTCTATTGAGAGGGAAGCGCTGATCATAAAGGAAATTCAGAGCATTCTATGTTTTAGCAGAAAAGAAAGGCATCCAGTAGTTTAGCAAATTCATGACAACTGTACAATTCAGTCAGATGTTGAGGACAGAAAAATGAACCTTGCAGGGAAGAATAACTAAAGCAAGAAGAGAAAATAGGCTTACAAAAGAGTATGAAATCCTTTAAGTAAACATTGGAGAGAAACCTATAACACTCTTGTATTTTGAGACTACTATTAACCAAAGTAAGGGTTACTTGAACACAAGCACTGAGCTCCGTGACAGTGGATCTGATAATAAGATGGCCAGTAAGTGACTAGTGGGTAGGTAGCATATACAACATGGATACACTGAACAACTGGATGACTCATGTACCACATGAGTGAGATGGCATGAGATTTAATACACACAAGAAGAGAGCACAATCTTAAATTTATGAATTGTTATTCCTGTAATTTTCCATTTAATATTTTCAGACCCAAGTAACAGAAACCTTGGAAAGTCAAACTGCAGACATGAGGGATCTACAGTACATCTTAGGGTAAGGCAATTATAATGAGAAAAGTGTCATGCCAGTTAAGTAGTAACTGGAGGGTACCCATAATCTGGTTGGGTCTACCTTGAGAAGAAGTCTAGAAAGGAATTGAAAGGGGCTTATGGGCCATTAAGGAAAGAATTTGATATTTTATATAAAAGGGCTGACTGAAAGATGAGTTTTACAGAGAATCAGAGAAGCTTTCTCCCATTGATATCCAGTTGGTGTTGTGATGACCAAGCAGCTACAGACTCACTTTGAGTCACTTGCTCTTCCACTGGGTTGGCTGCAGGAGCGGAAGCCTAGGCCCGGAAAGGTCATAGTGGCCTGTGTAAGTTGGTGGAGACCAGAGCAGCTGGCTGTAGAAATGTTCTTCCTGCCTTAACATCAGCAGATGGCAGAGCCAAGAAAGAGTCGGCAGTAACACGTGCAATGTGAGAGACCAACAGGAAAGACAAAAACCAGGCCATACAACCTCCTCAGCAATCCACCCCAACAGGTAGGACTTGGTCATAAACACCAGATTACTCAAATTTTACCTGATGCTCCAGCTCAAGGCTACCAAAGAAAGCCAAATATGCCCCCCGTCCAATGTCACAGGATGCCCTGCCTCTATGAGCCTGCCGTCACCCTCGATGCAGCTCTCCCACTTCCCTGCCTGCCTTTGAGTTTCTGCCAAAAGCAAGCAATGGCGGCTAAACCCTTGCTACATGAAGAGCTCTGAAAAGATGGGCTCAGTTCTCATTTGGGCAGCTTTGCTTATGTCCACCCACGAGTCGGCCCTTCATTCTGCTCCCATCTGGAATTGTCCCAGGTTTTGACCGGGGCTCATATCCATCTGAGCTGAGACGGAGGGCTGCCTTTGGTCTGTGCCCATCGGATCCACACATCATTCTCACGTGGCCCTTTTTTTCCAGGACAAACAATGTAACGCCTACACTTGTGCCTGGGCACATACACTACTGGGATGGGCTTGAATCCTTTATGCATTAAATTGAATTATTTATGTTCTCATCCAGGCTTGCTAAAGGCTTGCGCCAAAGTTTACCCCATGTTTGCTAAGCTAGCATTGGGGCGTTTGCTTCAACTTGCAGGACATTGGGGCAGAAACAAAGTGGGGGTAGGCCATTATCAAAAATATTTAATGAGGCTATGGCTACTGTTGTCTGCTGCTACCCAAAAACTGAATGACTGCTAGATTCAACATATACATCATCTGATAATTTTGAGGGTTTGGGTCAGGGGTCCATAGTGATGACCTGTGACCTCCCACCCCCCCACACACACACACCTATTTTTGTAAACAAAGTCCTGTGGGCATTCCACTGAATTTGTTCATTTACGTAGTCTCTGTAGGGGCTTTATCCTATAATGGCACAGTAGGTGTGACAAAGATGTGATGACCTGCAAAGACTAAAATGTCATAAAAGACACATGAAAAACAAGCATTACATCAGAGGATGGGCATTAAAGATGATATTTACATGCATAAAGAAGTCTTCACCAGCCTTGCTCTGCCCCATCCTAACAGGGCACTCTAAGGATAAGAGGCTCCTTCCAGGAGCAGTCAGAGTTAACGTGAGGCCTTCCATACATATGTGCAGATGCACATCATTACGAACCCACTCGAGATTGCAATGTTCCCAAACACGACCGCAGCGCAGTCAGCAGTCATAATGAGTAAGGCGCTCTCTGCTTGCTAGTAAGTGGCCCTGGCCTCTCTGTCCTCTTCCAAGTCAATCTCTTTATTGTTTTCACTCCTTTGGTAGAGATTGTTTTAATATGTCCAATTTCTGAGCAAATTCTCTCAGCTCATCTTCAAAATTCTGAAATTCCACTTAGTTCCCCACTGGGCCGTGTTTGTTTATAAGGTCACAGAAGGTTTGTTTAAGCTAAATCAAGCTGGGTAGCATTGCGGGGCCTGAAGTTTTCTATAGGCAATATCCGTAGCCTGACAAAGTGCGTTTTTAATCATTTGTAAGAGATTGACTCTGTGTCCGGGCTGACCCTGAGGACATTTCTTGCCTGGTTTTTATTTTTTTTCTGTCGAATGACATAATGGATGTGAAAGTTCTTTGTGAACCATAAAGACCTTTCTAATGTAGGGGATTATGACGATGATCTCACAGTTTGGGAACATCCTGTCTTTTCGAGTCTATTTTATTTCCCATTTTTCAGGCATCATCAGATTCCAAAGGAGACCAGACTTTTGTCCAAGATCTCCTTTTTCATCTACAGTAGAATAGAACCTAATTAATAATATAATCATTCATTCATTTACAAAATATTCATCAGACCCCGGGTGCGTGCCAAGCCTTGAGTGAGTGCTGGGGATAAAACTGGTTTTAAAATGCCATTCTTGACCTTAAGAGTTCTCCACTTACTCTTTCTCACTCTAGATGGGACACAGAGATAAACGCTTCACACACATCATCTCAGTTAGTCTTTATAACTACACATTTTACAAACAACATATAAACACAAAAAAGATGATGTCGATTATGGACATTTATCGAGAGTTGATTGTGTGTCACATAGTGACCTAATGCTTTCCAGGCATCACAGTTAACCCTCAACAGGCCCCTAAGAGCATTTCTTAATCCCTTTCTCCCAATCAACAACCTGCATTTTTTGACGACTTAACATTGATGAGGCGTGGCCCCGAGCGCTGTCCATTCATCATATCATCTAACTCTTTCAAGAACAGCTTGGAGGGGTCACCACTACTGCCCAAGTGCCCCAGCTCTGAGTGTCCATCCAACACGTGCTCCTGGCTGGAAGCGGTGGGCTGACATTCACTCGGTTCTCTGTAAAGCCTGTGACCCTCACCAGGCACCAGACTGCCTCTTGGGAACACATTTTATTTCCAGGATAACTGATTCTCAGAGGTAAAGCAAACCAGAAGATGCCCAGGCACACAGTTCAGCCACCTTGAAAGATGAGTTTGACAAATCTGAAAGGAGGTATTGTCTTTATTCACTTTATAGTCTTATTTTGATAGTTGGTGGCTTCCCGTTTTCAAATATAAACTGTAATTCATCTTAATGACCATGGGATCTGCACTGCTAATAAACTTGGTCTAACAGTTACTAATAAAGGAGTCATGGGCTTTAACCCTCGAAATGTCCTCAAGTCCTTGATGACACCAATGCTCTCCAGGTAATCCTTCAAACACTTTAGGTCTAGCCACATACCTTCCCAGGAAGCATTCAGTGGCCAGCTGGAAGACCCCTCTCACTGACACCCCCCACATACACACCAAAATGTTATTGAAAGATAAAGCTCCAATAAATTTCATTCATTTTTCCCTATACCGCAACATAGTATTCCTAAAATGCAACAAAGAGATAATGTTTTCTTCCACCATAATTATAATTCCATATTTGAAGCTTAATAAACTAGTTAAATTAACACTTAGTTGGGCTTCACATTAGATCTTCAAATACATACTTCAAATCAGAAAGGTCAATCAGAAAGTATTGGCATATTAACATGCTATAAATCCAATGAAAATAGAACTACTCCACATATCAGGGGCCAGTGTGCAGCCAGGAAGAAAAATATCACACCTTAGATTCCGGAGAATTCTAGAAGCTTCCACGCCCCAAATTAAGTCTCCCATCCTATCCAAGGTCTTGGTATGTATAGTCTGTTGGGATGGAAGCTGGCTCCTACACCACCCACCTGTTGAGTAACAGTGCACAAACCACTCTCCCAGTCTGTGCCCCATTCTATAATCTGTGAAATGAGGACTAAAATAGTGCCCATGTCACAGTTATTTGGAGCATCAAATTAGATAAATGCTAATTACACTATAACACTTACTGTGGTTTCCACTTATCAGGAATGGGAACTATGTGCTTGGTGTAGTACTCCCATTAAATCCTTAACGGTAACTCTGAGAGGTAGGGACTACTTTTCTCTTTGCGTTGCTCATAGGAAATGAAGGTAAGGAGGTACGTGATATCACAGTGTGACAGAGATGGGATTGATGCAGAGATGCCAACAGATAGAAGAGATGATGATGAAGGATTAAGAAATTCTCAGAGATTTTGACAAAGTAGGGGTTCAAATGCACTCTCTGAGATAGAAGTATGCTATTTAGGTAACAGCTCGCCCCACAAGACACACAGCACTGGACATTATCCCCCGGCAGAATAGGATTCTGTGAAGTTCAACTATCAGGACCACGACAAGAGTGTAAAATTTAAGGGGACATCAGAAAACTCAATGATCAAGATAAACATTTTAATGCAACATTTTTAAAGTAACAATAATGCAACATATCCATGATATGCATAAAATATAAAAAAAAATCTAAAGAAAGGTTCTGACTCTATAAGGCACAGCTAATATCAGCCCTGAAAATTAGTGGGTTTGGGTTTTTTGTATTAATTTTGCTGATATCAGCCAATCAACTGTTTGAAGATCTCCCTGTACCTCCTCTCTGCATCTCTAAGTCTCCTGTTTGACTCTTCATTTCTAGTCTTAGACTTGCCTGCCCATTGGGTGCAAGTAGCCAATGAGAAACAAGCCCAGCACATTTCACTGTTCGCTGAGAGTCTATAGGAAGCTAAGATCAGCTTCCCAGGCCTGGGGCCTCTGAGCAGCCCCAGAATTAAGTCTCTTCCAAATAAAGTTGCTAGAAATAATATAGAATGCCCAGTTGCATTTGGATTTTAGATGAACAACAAATAGTTGCTGATATGGGTGTGTCTGATGAAAATTGGGACATACTTATGCTAAAAGCAAATTTTGCTTCGTACCTGGAATTCAAACTTAACTGAATTGCCAAGTCTTTTTTTTAACTCAATCTGACAGGTACATCCTTATAAAGAAATTAGATAATGTATTCCAAATCAGCCAGAAAGGGAGATGACTTGGTAAGAACCCTGTTCTTTCATCTTTCTCTCTTCCAGCATATCATGCTTTTCTAAAGCTAGAGGTACACTGAATTTAACTGAGACTGTTTCATTCCCTTCTTGAGGATGAGTTCTTAAGCACAACTGGTTTGGCTTCATTGCTAAAAGACTTTTCTCCTTTGCCTTTGGACGTTTTTGTGTCCACAAAGTTGATTCTAAACAATTCATTGCTCAGCTGCTTTAGCACCCCTGCTCTGTGACGAGAGGCTTTCCCTGTTTGGTGGGTCCTCCCACTGCAGCTGTTGGCTTTCTCAGATCCCCTTGCAACTAGAGTAGCCTTGTGGCTTAAGCTCAGCCAATCAATTTCACTGGAATTTGAATCCAGAGCTAGAGTGACAGGTTAGGAAGAGTGGGTAATGACTGTTGATTGGCAGGTGGGCCCACACCCATGTTCAGTTTCCCTACAGCAGGTAGGGAGTATCTAATAGCCAGGTCCAGTGGAAACAGTGGGGAAAGCTATAGCCCCCGTGCTCAGAGGCAGAAGAAGCGGAGGCATCAAGGGACTGGTGTGGGGATGAGTCAGCTAGGATCCTGGCTGCTGCCAGCTTCTTCTGATCCTTCTCAGTTTCCTAGTCTTTGTGGAAGTGCTCCCCAGTACCCTTCTGATAATTTTATCTTTAGCTTTAATCTCAAGACGAACACTGTTATCTGCACTCAGGAGCCTAGAAAGACACAACTCCCTTGTCCTAAGTGACCAGGATAATGCTCAGCATGCGGGGATCACCCAGGAAGAGTGAAAGGCAGGCGTACATTCTGAGAAAGAGTGTGAGGGGCTGGGGCTGGGGCTCAGCGGTAGAGTGTTCACCTCCCACATGTGAGGCCCTGGGTTCGATCCTCAGCACCACATATAAATAAATTAAATAAAGGAATTGTGTCCAACTACAACCAAAAAATAAATATATATATATTTTTAAAAAGTGTGAGACCTTCACAGCCGGCTGGGCACCGGGTGGCTGTGTTGAGGCCATGCCAGCCAGTGCCTGCCACAGCAGGCCTCGTCCACAGCTCATCCTCACGGCCACAGGGGTTTGCTCTGGGACTTCTTTTTGCACTCTTCTGCTTGTTGTCCACCTGGTCACCAGAATGGCACAGGGTGATGCAGGGCAGCGGTTTCGTTTTGTTTTCTTTTGTTTTTACCTTTGGCCTCAGATTTAATATATTTTGTTTTATTAATATCTAATAAGCGAGTTCCTTTATTTTTTAAAATTTCATATTCACCCAAGATTCTCTCCTGAGTATTCTGAGAGAGGGTGCAAGAAATGCAGAATTCCTGCTAATGATAATGACATCCTGTAAACTACTCCTCAAAACACATATGCAGGTGCCTGTGTGCCTGTGTGCACACACGTGCACGCACACACACACACACACACACACCCCACAAACTTTTTTTGTAACATCTAGCAAAATTATTTTCTTTAAGCAATAATAATTCTATATGACTGGAATGGGCTGGGCTGGGCTGGGCTGGACTAGATTAAAACAACATAGAATAACAAGTCATAAGTTCAAATGGAATTGCACAGAACGTAAGAGAAAGACAAGGAATTAAACACAATTGCACAGAATTTCATAAAATGGAATGGAGGGAAGGGAAGTGGAAGAGAATAAATGCCTGATGTCTGATTTGTTTCCGTCTATTATTATGTCCTTATACTTGTAAAATTCACACAGGAAGGGTCTGTCTGAATATACCAGCTCCTGAGCACCTGAACAGCTAACACTGGACTTTGTGATCAAAATAGAGTCAGAGTCCTCCACCTTGAAGACACTCATCCTGAGTATCCAGGCACTCTCTCCCTGACCTGTGCCTTCCTGGTTGCTGGGTAACTCTGGCTCAGGCCTTTTGCTGACACTAGACATGAGACAAGTACAGTGATTTGAAGTGAAATCTCATACAGAGTTTGGAAGTTGGTTAATCTGGCTACAGCCTTCAGCTCTGAAGGACTCAGTTATTGTGGAGAAACTTGGCAAACTTATCTTGCTCTTAGTTATCTCGTATCTTCATACAGGACACATGCATTTCCAAATAACACTTTGCCAATAGCTTCCCCAGGGCAGCTGGGGAGCCGGGGTGGCTCCCAAGAGGGACTTTGTCCTGCATCACCACAACGTCCTTGGAGATCATGTCTTTAAATTGCAGGCTCTGAATCTGGGGATCAAGAAGAGAGATGCAGCCCAAGCAGGCTGATCTGTTTAAAGTGCTTGTGAGAGTGAGAAGGTCTCTAATGGATTAAGAGAATCAAAGTCCATGACAGGACCTCAGACATCTCACCAGCAGCCCTACCTGGAGTTCACCCTTCTCAAAACCCTCAGAAGATGATAATATCCAAATTTTTAAGAGAGATGCTAAGGATCAGTTACAACCAGGTCCAGAATTTGGGCTGAGAGAGTGATGGTGTGATTACTGCCACACACGTGTGTTCTGTGTGTTCTAAAGCAGGTCTGCATGGGTTGCTTTCTTTAATACTCTGTGAAGGAGGCAGAGCAGATCTGATTCTCCCCTTTGTTATAGGAGGTGTCTAACATCCGAGGGGTCCATGCCTTTCCCAGGTGTTTATAGCCCGTTAGTAGCATCCATTGGGTCCAGATGGATTGCTTGGGGACAATGGGGTACCTCTTGCTAATTGTTTTAAATATCCTGGAAAATTGACTTCCTTGTGGAAAAAAAAAAATTACAGTGGGTGCAACAACCACTTGATCACTTCAGAGCTCTCCCTCTTGCTACAAGAGCCTGAATTCTTCTTACCCTGGCTGCTCTGGGCACACTGCCTCCCCATTGTGCGCTTCTCCATAACATTAATGCATGGTGTTTGAGGTCCTGGAGCCAGGCTGTCTGGATTTAAATTCTGGCCCTGCCTCTCTTATTTGCATAACAGAGATGGCAGGACCTACCACACAGAGCTCCAAAGAGGTTCAAAGAGCTCATACTGTTAATGACTTGAAATAAGCCTGGATACAAATTAAATGTTCAATATTATTATGGTCCTGAAGTCCTGTAGGCTTTCAGCTTATCATAGAAGATTTTGAAAAACTGTTGTCAAAAGACATAAATAATGTGTGTGAAGCCAAATAAAAAAATTGGGATGGTAAGAAAATTCCTTGAAATGTCTACTCATCCTTCCGATGCTTGACTTCACCTTCCAACAAGCCAGCATATTTCACTCTCATGCATTCAAGCTTTGAAAGACAGAGCACAACAACCAAAAGCAAGGAGACGTTCAGAACCTTTCTAAGATGTTAAAATTTAGGACCCCTGCTACTCTTCAGTTGTTCATCCCTGCATTCCAATAGAGCTCATGATAATAGCCTGATTCCCACTAATACATGGCATTTGTTTGAGCCATGCTCTATGCTAAGCAATTTATAAGGATTCAGTCCTTATCATGACCTTATCAAGTGAGAAGTTTTGTCTCTTTTTTTAAAATGAGAAGACTGGAACTCCCAGAAGTCAAGAGTCCCATAGGTAGTATATGGCAAAGCAGAGCCCAAACCTCCATCTCTCTGTTGCCAAAAGCCCAGTGGGCAACACCATGCATGCTACATCATCACTTCTCAAGAATGAACTTGGTAGTTCAATTTTTTTTCACCAAATATATTAAGCAGATAAAACAGAAGCCTCTTGTGGATAAACCAGGGGTTGGGCTCCATGTTGGTTTTCTGTTTTCAATTTTGCCACTAGTAGAGCAGCTTAAACCAACACCCATTATTAATCCACAGTTCTATAAATCAGAATTCCGGGAAGACTTGATTAGATTCTCTGCTCTGTTCTCAAAGGTCAAAATCAAGGTGATGACCATGCTGGGCCTTTATCTGATGCTCTGGACAAGAATCCCCTTCTGAGCTAGCTCAGGTTATTAGTAGATTTCAATTCCTTGCAATTGGACTAAGGTCTTCATTTCCTTACTGGCTGTCAGTTGGGGGATACTCTCTGCTCCTGGAAGCCACACATTTCTTCTCAATGGCTTCCTCAATCTGCAAACCAGCAGTGGTATGTCTCGTGATTTGAATCTTTCTGACTTCCTCTTCTGCCACCAGCCAAAGAAGATGGTGCATTGAGCTGGGGATGTGGCTCAAGCAGTAATGCGCTCACCTGGCATTCACGGGGTGCTAGGTTCGATCCTCAGCACCACATAAAATAAAATAAAGATGTTGTGTCCACCGAAAACTGAAAAATAAATATTAAAAAATTCTCTCCCTCTCTCTCTCTCTCTCTCTCTCTTTCTCTCTCTCTTTCTCTCTTAAAAAAAAAAAAAGAAGAAGAAGATGGTGCATTTAAAATGCTCACCTGACTGGGTCAGGGCCATTTGTACAATCTCTGTCTCTTAAGGACAATTAATTGGGAACATAAATAACACCTGAACATTCCCTTCAGAGCGATAGCTAAATCACTGATTGGCTGGATAGTCAGGGGACTGAAATGTTGGAGGGCTATCTTGAGCTTTTTGTCTACCAAAGACCTAAACTCCGTTTACCCCCCTGCCCCTTAGTGTCCTTAGCAGTGCCCTAGAACCCTACAAGCACAGTTTAATAAGCCTGCTGTCTTCATCCTAGATCAGGGTTTCTCAACCTCAACACTAGAGACATTTGATGTTGGGTAATTCTTGGGGATGAGGACCACCCTGTGACTGTAGGACATTTGGCACCATCTCTGGCCTCTACCAATTAGATGCCATGAGCCACTCATTCAGCCAAAAATGCCTCCAGACATTGCCAAATATCTCAGGGGAGGCAATATCATCCCAGTTAAGAACCGCTGTTCTGGAGTACAAGGCAGAGCAGCAGACCAGTTTATTCCCAGAGAGTTAGTGAATTCATTTGAGAAAAAGACACAAATTTATAGAAATATAAATAAAGGATTGAACCAAAGACAAACTTACAGGAACTTGGCTGCCAAGCAAGTACTGTTTATAGACAATGTGTAAACTTCAGAAGATGAGAAAGTAGAGTGCACTTCCCATGGAACAGAGCAGGCAAGTCCCACAAGGGCAGAAATGCTTAGAACTGTCTTTTAAGATGAATAAGGCTGCCACTTCCAGGTGTGTCCTAGTGGTTGGTCAAGGATAGAGGTGACAAAGGTATTGTTGGCAGCATTATTAGAAATATTGATGTACATTAGTAGGGAAAGTGTAAAGCAATGGTGTATTAGTCAGGATTCTCCAAAGAGCAGAAAGAATAGGGAGTGTGTGTGTGGGTGGGTGGGTGGAGAGAGAGAGAAAGGTATAATGCATATAAGGAACTGGTTCATGCATTTATGGAGGTTGAAAAGTCCCGAGGTCTGCAGTCAGCAAGCTGGAGACCCAGGGGACGCAATGACATAGTTCTAGTCCAAATACCAGCAGGCTCGAGACCCAGAAAGAGCTAATACTTCCGTTCAAGTTGAAAGCAGAAAAAAAAAAAAACCTGATGCTCCAATTCAATGTACTCAGGCAGGAGGAAATTCCCTCGGTCTTTGTGTTCTCTTCCATCCTTCAGCTGCCTGGGTGAGGCCCACCCACACTAGTGGAGGCATCTGCTTTATTTGGCCTATTGATTTGAAGTTAAGGTCATCCAAAAATACCCTCCAGAAACATTCAGGATAATACTGACCCAACGTCCAACCCAGTGGCCCTACCAAGTTAACACTGCAATTAACCATCCCAAATGGGTCCATTCATGCAGGAGAATACATGCAGCCACTTAAAAAACTGCACAGACACATCTATCCTGATCTAGGAGGACATCCACAGTGTGACATCAGTTCTCATGTATACTATGGCCCCACGTGCATAAAAGAGAAAGTAAACAAACTCTGTAAGAGTACAGAGACACATGCATTTTTTTAAAATGTTTGTATAAACATAGAAAACTTTGCAGAAGGGTATAGAGCCCACTCCATGGCCTCCTGCACCACCACCCAGCCGCACCACCACCCAGCCACCCCTCAGGAGCAGAAGGAGTGTGTGATGAGTGAAGGCTTTGGTTTGCTTTTTATCATCGTCGATAAAATACACAAAGTGCTAAAATACACTGTGTGTGTGTGTGTGTGTGTGTGTGTGTGTGTGTATATATATATATATATATATATATATGAACAGTGCCAATCCACATGTATCACAACCCAGAAAAAAAATGCCTTTTCTATTTTACAGGAGATGCAACTGAGGCCTGGGAGGGTAAGATCTGTCCCAAGTTCACGTGACTAGAAACGCCACCGAGCCACAATTCAACACCAAGTTGGTCTGAAAAACAGTTCTGACCCTTATGTACTGTGTGCACAAAGAAATGCCGTCCCATTAAAAATGAATGAATGAATGAATATATTCATTCCTTATATATTTTTTCATTCTTTAATATGGAATACACACACACACACACACACACACATATATATATATACTTGCTACACCTATATTACCGCTACTTTTTTTGAAGAACAGATTTTAATCTGAAACAATAAAAATGGATAAGATCTAAGAAAGGAGAAAAGGGAAAGTAAGTAGAAAAAGTGTATATCTCGCGCTCTCTTTTTTCCACCAATTAATTTTTTGTTGTTTCAAAAGCAGAGCCTAAGACAAGGACTCGCACTGGTGCCTGTCTGTTTGGGAGATGATCCGGTCTGTTTGGGATCCAAGATAAGAAAATACATGGGGGTCACTGCTACAGACAGCAGGGTTGGACTCTGCCAGAATCCCTGAGGAAATAAAGAGCCCCCCAGAACTGCCCACCTGGAGTGGCAGAGGCAGGTGACCTTCTACAACTGGGTCCCCAGGATGCTACCTCCCTGGAGAGAAAGCTCAAAGCAGCTCTCTGTCTCTGGAGGAGAGTCTTACCTGCTGGGGCCAGAGGACACAAGGCAGGGTGCCTTCACCACTCAAAATTACTCAAGGGGCAAAGGGGATCTTTGGGTCATTTATGTCTTTCTAAGCAGTCATTTTTCCAAGAAAAAAATATAGCAAGTAGCACAGACTATTCATTTCAGCCAACCCTGACTGGTTCTCCATGGACATGTGCTTCCAAGCAGACTGGATAGGAGAGATGGGCGCCCCACGTAGAGAAGTCTGCAGGGAAGGAGACCCCCAAGGCTTTCCTTTCAGGCACTTGGGGTGAGGCACGCAGGCTCCACCACTCGGAAGTGATGCCCAGAGGAAGCCACAAACAGCAGGAACAAATTGCATCTGAACTTTCCACTACATTCCTCCTAACAGCTGCCTTGGGTAAGGATACTGGCAAGTGCTTTTAGAATTTTATTCATGTGCAGACAGGAGAGGAGGTGAGGAAACAATTCTGAGATGAAGAACTCCAAATTATGAGAATGCCAACTGTCAATAATCAAAATAATTCTTCTCTGCATAATCAACACCACATCGGCACAGCTGCTGACGAGGAGACAATAAACACCAAGTAAAAATAAGAATCTCTCTCTTTTTTTTTTTTTTTCCATGCTACCTTACAAGAAAAATCTGCACTGGAGCAAGGCTTTGTGAGATAGTTCTTGAAGCATGCAATCAACATTTTCTTGAAATTACAGCTGGCATCTTGCATCTAGCACACTTCTTTCTTTCCACATTATTATTTATGTGTACCTTGTAGAGATGGTTTAGCACAGCAATTGCTAGTGCCATTTCTTTGAAAAAAAGAGCATGTATTGCCCAACGGCACACCTTACATGGGAACATTGAGATTATATGTGTATGTATGTGTGTGTTGCACCCAGTCAGGCCAGTGCTAGAGTCTCAGGCAGGATTCTCAAACTAGTAGTCTGTTTCCTGCCATGGCATCAATCAGAGTTAGGGGAGATGGACAATCTGGGGCTTCAGATTTAAACCTCAGGGAATCCAGAGTAGCCAGTGTGTGAAGTATTGGCTGTGGAGTCAGATAGCCTGGATTTGAACTGCACCTTCCCATTTACTATTGTGACCTTGAGAACACACTTGAACTCTGGAAGCCTTCACGCACTCATCTGTAGAATGGGAGTAAGAATACTCCCACAGATGTGTACCAGAAACTAAGTAAAACAATTTGTGTGACAGGAGCACACAGTGTGTAGCTCAACAGTGTGCACTCCTTGTGGGCTATATCTGCAATGGAACTGAGAGATCGTCTCTCTCTCTCCTGGATTTCCTTCTGTACAATAATCACTCCCTTCGACTTAGAAGAATACCCACCTTCTCCCTACTTACTATATAGCTCTCTCAGTTGTGAATTGTGCAAAGAGCTAGTAATGTCTGGGTCCTCCCGGGCTATGGGTAGTGGTAAAAGAGGCTGAGTGTGCCCGAGGGAAATGAACACAGTCTCCCAGGTCAAAGTGGGAAGCTGCACCCGTGAGAGGACTCACCTCCTCTTTTGAACACGCCCCCTCCATGTTGAGTGGCCCCAGTGTTGTGTGGGGCGGGACTGAAACTTGGAGAAGATGAAGAATTACTCTGCTGGGGGAGAGGTTTTCCCTTGGGTTCCCTTGGCCTTGGAGCTCACAGTTCTCAAAGAGGCAAGTCAGGCAAGAGTGGAGAAAGGTATGGTCCATAAAGGAAACTGAAAACTCATTCTGGAAAAAGAACTTCACACATACAGGAACAGGCAACTCAGAGAGTGAAAAGAAAGGCCACACCAGGTTAAAATCAGGACTCTGTGGCTCAGCAGCCTGCCCCAGAGACATCACTGGGAACTGGGAAGAGGACTTAACCTTCCTAATACCTTGTGAGTCAAGGACAGAGAGTCCTCTGAATAGCCCTTCAGTATATGTAAGATCATGGCCTCTGAAGTGGAAGAGTCCCAATATGAATTCCAGCTGTCACTGACTCTGCAACTTTAGACCCATCACTTTATCTCCTTAAGCCTCAGTTTCACATCTGCAAATAAAGAGATAAACAGCACCTGCCCCATAGGATTTGAGGAAGAATTAAGGAGATAATTCAAATAAAGAAGCATTTTGGGGCTGGGGATGTGGCTCAAGCGGTAGCGCGCTCGCCTGGCATGCGTGCGGCCCGGGTTCGATCCTCAGCACCACATACAAACAAAGATGTTGTGTCCGCCAATAACTAAAAATATATATATATTAAAATTCTCTCTCTCCCTCTCTCCCTCTCTCTTAAAAAAAAAAGAAAGAAAGGAGGGTGGGCATACAGAGAAGGAGGCAGCTAACTTCCTGAGACAGTCAGGAAGGGTAGGGGAGGAAGCAGCATTTGAAGGGTTTTGTAGGATGCATAAGAATCTGTCATCTGGGAACACGAAGGGAGGATTCTAGGAGAACAGCCTGCAAGCACGTGTGTTAAGTGCACTTGAGGCATCACATGCCCCAGGATCTACTCATCCATACAAGGAGTCAAACACTTGAAAAGGAACATTCTGATTACAAATTGGCTCTTAGGAGGGATCAAATTCTGGAGGCCTTTGTGGGATGGGGGCTTAGGGGTGCTTAGGGAGCACCTGGAAGAGCACTGAGTTAGTAAAGATACATATTGGGTTCTTCAGCTTCAGCCTGTGTCTCAGGTGGAAAGACTCTGACTAATAAATAATAGAGCACACTTTGGGCATAGTTCACCCACCAGCCTCCCAGACACATCTCAAGTAGCATTCGAAGCAAGCAGTAAAAGCTCTGATTAATATACAACCCAGAGCTCTCGCATATACTCTCAAGGGTAAAAATACTGCTGAAAAGCCAGTTCTTTTAAAAGCTGAGCATCCAACACCACCTTGTGCATGATAGTAAGTGGCAGGCCGAGCCCGAGGTAGCCTGCCCTGCGCTTGCAAGGTTTATATGCCCACAAACGCGGAGTTCACAGGCCAAGAGACCAGACCCTCTTCCAGTGAGATAAGATTTCCTATGAGACTCCTGGTATTTCCCAATTCCTACTTGGTCAAAAATAGCAACCCCGACTCTCATGGGTGTTTTCCTTTTTCTTTCTTTCCTTTTTCTTCATAGTTCCCATTCAAGCAACACTGAAAATGTGCATCTGTTTTGCTCCTAAAATAACATGGCAGTTATGTATCCTAGGGTCAAAGGAGTTTAGGATTATTTTTTTTTGACAAACTTAAATCTTGCTGAATAAGAGGTCTAGATAAGGAACGAAAAATAAAAGGTGCAGTGAGAGAAAAGCAACACACCACCATCTCCATTGCACAAAGAATCTACATAAAAACAGAGACTCTTGGACATCTTCAGGAGGGTGCCGTTTTGGACATTCTATAGTGGAGTGTGAAAGCACCAGTTTTAGTGCAAGAGGATTTCCCCCCAGGAGGGTCCTCCCTACATGGGAGTGTGCTGCTTCCTGGTGGTGTGGACTTTTGCTATTGCCCTCAGCCCAATGCAGGATGGAGTAGAACTTGGCAGTTGGGACATCTGCCCTCAGGCACTTTGAAAGCCATCAAAGAGCAACCAACTGGGTGATCTGAGAATCAATCAGGTGTTATACAGGAATGTGGTTTGCAAAGGGCTTTGAATCAGTGTCCTTCTTTCTTCTGGGCTCTCTTGGAGAGGACTTGGCAGGCGCCCTGTCTATAGTCACATGGCTTCCCCACTTGTTTCTGGGCTTCTTGAGGGCAGAATCTCCAGGAGTTGCGTCTCTAGGAGTTACAAGAATGTAGGCACCTTACAAGCATATTTTGGGAAAGTGAATACATAAATGATAAACTACACTAAAGTGAGACTATTGCCTTGATAGGGGGAGAAGAAGACTCGTCAAGCATTAAGAGTATCTACTTGCCCACGTTGGCAGGTATCCAAAAGAGAGCCATTAATTAACCAATGCTAAAACAATAAAATCAGGAGAAACTCAACCCTTCAGCACATCCTGTCCCAAATAAAATCCACAACCTACCTACACAACCATTACTTTTTCAACTTCCCAGGCTAAAAAATGATCCCCATATTTCCAGCAATTGCTCTGAATTAACAAGCTAGGTACCTGGTCTTCAAACTAGTACAATCAACAGTGCTTAATTGTGAGTGCAAGGTGGATGCCAGCAACTGTCACTAGAAACATAGGAACAAAAATGTGAAACAATTATAAAAGAATCCAAAGGCCTGCCACAATAAACTTAGTCAATTATTATAGACATAAATGTGATGTTAGAGAATCATTTTCTACTTATAAACTGAATTCTATCCATTTGTCTAACTATATTTTGGGGTGTTTATCAGTGTATTCTATTTGTTGGCTCAGGTTATCAAAACAGAATGCTGTGGAGTAGGTGCTTAAATAACAGAAAATCATTTCCCCACAGTTCTGCAGGCTAGAAAGTGGAGGTCAAAGTTCCCTCCCTTCCCAACTTAGAGATGACCACCTGCTCACAGTGTCCTCGTACTGTGGAGGTCTCTTCCTACTGGATTAAGACCCCATACTTAAAAACTCATTTAACCTTAAGTACCTCCTAAAAGGCTCCACCTCCAAACATAGTGGGGGGACTTCAACATATGTATGGGAAGTCTGGGAGCACAATTCAGTCCACAATAAGAAAATTAAATGTAACACAGATGTTGCTAGTTCCTTCATTTGTGGATATGTGTTGAGGAACAACTGCATGCCAGAAGCAACCCTAGGTAAGGGAGGTAAGCAGCCCAAGACCAACAGAGCCTTTCCCCTGGTCTCCCGGCACTTTCCATCCAAGAGACAGACTTATAAGCACAAAGCCACACAGCTGATTTCAAAAGTGATAATAGTGAGAACTGACCCGTATCAGACAAACAGTACAAACAGTATGATGTGCAAAGCAGAATGCTCAGTGCCGGGCAGGCCACTACAACCAACAGGAATTTATGTTATGGTTGAGGAAAAGCAAGAGAGAGGCAGTCCTCATGGAAGAAATGCAATTGCATTTGCCCCCTCTGGTCTGCTATAATTAGAACTCCATCCGTTTGAATGATCTCTATTTAATAGGCAAATTACTTATTTCTTAATGACCACCATGGGTCCAAGACAATTATACAAGGATACTGCAGTATTGTTTGTAGAAGAAAAAGTAATAATCCAAGTGTCCATCAAAAGGGGACTGACTACATGCATACAGCACTTCCAGGCAGTATTCAAAACAGGAGGGAGGGCTATATATACTAATATAAAACTGTGCAAAACTATTATTGGGAAAATGAAGTCGAATGAGAGTTTAAGGAGAGTTTAAGGAGAGTCAGACGGATCCAGGTAGACTTGTGCATACACAAACTCTGGGTAAGAACACGCAATCGCAAGGCAGTGGTGGGCTTGAGAAGGTGGACAAAGCAGTAAAAAGACATTTTTCATTACAGGTACTGCTTTTGGAAATCTGCCAAATCTGGTTAGAGAAAAATGATCTCAATCAGCATGAACGAAGAAAAGCTGCACTCACCAACCAGGGACAGTGCCCCTCTTGTAATCTGCTCTCTATCCCAAGTGTGTTTGCTTAACAGGAGACTCTGTTTAGAAATAAGGGAAGTAGAATTTGATGGGTAGAGAGTGGGGTTTAGACACAGCATGAGGCTGGAAATTGGGGAGTGAACAATTCATATGAGCAGCCAAGGCACAGGGCCGTTGGTGACAGGTCCTGGAGAATAAACCTTTACCGGAAGCATGATTTTTGGTGGCCAATAGACACTCCACTGGATAAAACTGGCCTGCATGATGAGAACATCATTCCCTTTTCAGGTCTTGTTTGATTCCTCTGATAAAATGGAAGAACTCTCAGTCTGGTACATATATGTCTTACAAACTCTGAACACTTGGATGACTCTGTTTTTATTGAATTACATTTCTTTGGCACATACCCTCCTTAAGGCAAATGACTCTGGTTTCCCATTTAAGGTTGTGAAACAAATATTTATTCTAAAATAAATGCCTTTCATTTTAATTTTCAAAAATGAGCCATTTGAAAGGGAAAGCTTAAGCAACACAAGGTGCGGGAGATGGCAGACACTGCTGCCTGAGTGTCAGGAGCTCAGTGAGCAGGGCTGTGGGGCAGGGAAGCCACACAGTTGTAGAGTTGTCACCTCTGTGCATTTTCCATTCCCACACACCAAACAGGCAGCGGATGAAAACCAGGCAAGCTCCTCGGGTGGCTGCAGCTTCCTTCTCCTTGCCAACGAGTGGTATTTAACAAGAACATCATTGGTTTCCTACAGTTGACTCTTTGAACTACTGAGAAGCAAACATGCAGGCACAGCAGGAAGCCCTTATGGAAAGCAGTCTCACCCCAGAGGGCACACTAACTCCTCCCGTTAGCCCAGGGAGGAGAAGGTCACCTGGAATCTCATTTTTCCCCTCCTCTCTCTCCACCTCCAGGGCTCTCTCTCTAGGTGATCCCAATTAGAGCACTTGGTCACTAATGCCACAAACCTCTGCCAGTCCCACAAGCATACACCATGTAGTAAATAACTGCATTCTAGGGTCTGTCTAGAGAAGTAAAAGCTTTTTTTTTTCTTTTTTCATTCTTTGGGACTCAGACCGGCCACATGAACCCTCCCACTGTTGGATTTAGGTTCCTTGCCTGTCACTAGCCTGTAACAGCTAAACTTGTTTTAGGAAGGAAATTGCCAGCAATGCCCTTCTCTAGCCACACACTCGGCTGTCTCCTCCTACCGGTGAGCACTCTGAGGGGACAGGAGAAGCCTGGCCCTTGTGTTAAAACCTAGGCCGGCCATCTACCAGCAGAGTAACCCGGAGGGCCGCCCTGGCTCTCGCTGGGCCTGAAGTGAAGTGAGATAGACACTGGGGGGTCTTGTTTCACAATGGATGAGGACACCCACAGATGGTGTTCAGCCAGAGTACCCTCATCCTGCAGGGACAAAAGTGCAATTTTGTCTGTTTCTTTCTCTCACGGTCAGCACAAGTTGCTTCAGCTCACATTTCGTATGTTCGACTAATTAAAAGAAGCATGCCTTGCCCTGCAATTGATTTTCAAACTCATTTATTACTCATTTCTCCGTGGTTTAATTTAATTAAATTGAGCAGCATATCAAATATTGATTTTAATAAAATCTTGATTAAGATTCGAGCAATTATCAAGCATGATTTTTCATACCATGCCTGAATTTCAATGGAACGGGCCTCAAAAACCAATTTGCTTTTAAAATAAAGAAGTGATTAAATATATATATATATATATATGGTGTGTATATAGATATACCTCAGGCCATTTTCAGAAATAAAGAAAAAATGACTTCCCAATCTTTTTCTTAACAGAGATAAGTGGTAAGGTCCGACCAGGGCTTTAATAGACTTAATCTAGTTAGTTACTCCATCTACAATAAATAAATAGTTAATAGGAAAAATCAGAAAAGAATCAATTCCTTTGACAAACATTAATTTGGCACCTACTGTGTAAAATGCACTATTCTTCCCAACACAAGTAGAGATATGGAAGACCTAATCATAGAATCAGGTATTATGTGGGCAGAAAACTTCAGTGGCACAGGAAAAGTCTAACTTTGCTGAATACTAACCAGAGAAGTACATGTATTCCAACCCTTGAAATTACTCTATTTCGTAATTTACGAATATAGACTCATTCTTAGGAGACTAATGCAAATGTGATGTATAAATTATCAATAGTATCATATTGGCAATTAACCATAAGTATGAGACATTTAATAAGTTAAATATTTGCTTTGATAGTTAAGTGTTAAAAAATTTCCAGCCAATAGCTTTCACAGCAGCACCACCTAGGGGCTTCTGAGGAGTAATGCAGGCTCATGTGGCCCACTTGCCCTCTTCCTGCCTAGGGGGAAGAAATACAGCATGTACTTCAGTATCCGGTGTCCTTTAAAGGATTTGACTTCCATGTCAATCATTTGGCATCTTCTTAAATATTGAAATCTTTGTAGAATAACAAAGTGAAACTTAATAAACTCAAAGTCACAATGTATTTGGGCAAAGGATCTCAATTCTTCTCCTGGAGAAGTTAAGGAACCCAGGTTTGTCCCCAGGTCCTGTAATACTATAACTGGCCCCTACCCCCCCGCACCCCTCCCCCCACACACACACCTTACTTTGCTCTGATCAGACAGGTAAGCACCTAATGAGACTGGACTTTTGTGACACTTCAAATCATGTTCCACGCGGTTCACTCCAGAAGATCCACTTACTAATTCCCTTCCGTGGGGCAAGGCAAAATCAATGTTCTGGGAATGGGGTTGAAGGAAAGTGACAAGACACTTTCTGGTTTTTTTGTTTTGTTTTGCTTTTTTGCTTTTTTATAGTTTTCACTCTTCTATTGTTTCTTGCAACTTTTCTCAAGCTGGAAACTTCATTGGAAACACATTGAAAGGATTAAAATTTAGACAATAGAATATGTCGCTCTTTGTAGGAACCAGTGTTCTCCCTGTATTATCTGGATTCAGAACCTCAGCCAAACTTGCTGGCTGCAAATTCACAAGAGAATGAAAGGCAAAGGCTGTGGACTCTGCCATAGATTGGAGCCAATGAGACACAAGAAGGGGTTCGTCTTATTTCCACAGGAGGGCGCTGTGTGCCTCAGTGAAAGCAGAAGGTCACATTTTGCAAGTCAAGGAGTTAAATGCAGAAATCTATGTTAACCTACACTTTCTTGTTTCCACATATGAAGTCAGGGTTCCTACCTGGACAAGCTACGTGAAGGGAAGGAGAGGCTCTAAATCCCAAGTGATGCACCTGGGCCTAATTTACCAAAGTATTATTCTAGGCTATGCCTACAGAAGTCTTCCCCATTCTGTACATTAGGGCAATGGCTAGTTATACCAATTGCACTGACTTTAGTTCTGTGAAACATCACCATCTTCTTGCACAAGCTTTCCCATATGTCTACCCCTACATGCACCTAACTGGGGTCTGATTCTCCTTCAGGGTTCAGTTTAGATATCACTAACTCCAGGAACCCTCCTGGGACCCCTGCATGTGGGGTTGGGATGACTTCCTAATGTGCTCCACTTGCGACCCTGCTTTCCGCTGAGGAAACTTGATGTGAGGTTTCGGAATTACTTGCTTATTAACGGTATCCCCCACGAGGCTGCAGGCACTGTGAAAGCAGGGGATATTCCTGTCTTATTCACAGTTGAGTTCTGCCTCAAATTCTCCAGCAACACTGAGGCAATGATTGTCCTGCATAAGCAGGGCTTATCTTGGGAGGGACTCTGATGTTGCGTCACAGCCTCCATTTCCGTGCCTTCCATACCTGTGCCTCAGGACCCACCACGTCTCCCACTCACACCTTGTTCTCCTTATCCCCAAATTGGTCCAAAAAAGTAGTCAGCTGTTCTTTGATAAGCAAGGCTCCTGGCAATTCTGCTTGGCCCTCTCACCTCTGCTCATCATAGGACCCACAGACAGCTCGACCTGATTCCTGAGTCCCCTGCAAGGGAGGCAAGCGACACGTTTACAGAGGGATCTTTGTGGAATGTCTGGTGTGCTCTGCTGAAACAATGTCCTCCCCAGGAGGGAGATGAGACCCTGCCTTTGCCCAGCAGGCAGCAATGCCCTCTTCTCTCCCCTCTGCAGTTGGCCCAATAGCACAGAAGGAAGAAGAGAGCCTGACTTTGTTTGTGGCTTGGCCACTGACTGTGCCCATCAAAGGACCATGACATTTTGGAACTAGACTAGCACTGGACCATCTAGATAATTTGAAAGATACACAATCAGTGCTGCAATAAGAAGTCACGAAAATATAGTGTGACGTGAGACCTGCCACTCTGGATCCTTGTTCTGCCATGTGACTTCCCTGCCTCAGAGACATCATCTGCAAAATGGAACTAGGCCTGGCCAGCTCCAGACAGCCTCCTAAGAGACGAAGCACATGGAAGCACTTAGAGAACCATGCTCAGCTAACAAAACATAAGAGATTATTAAGTGTTAAGAGAACTCTGCCCCCCTCCATCTGACATTCAATATCTTAGTTTGTAATGGCCTGGGGAGAATATTTCACTGCCTTCAACTTGACAAAAGTTTCTTTTCACTAGGAAATAAAATTCACAGCACAATCAGCAAAGCACCTACTACATGATGGTTGGTGGAGGCTGCAGGGGCAATAGTGTATGTAGTTGTTCTATTCTGTTTGTTCTCATGCTTTGTGTGGATGGGACCTATATGCAGCATAGGTCAAGCAAACATGTCTCTTTCAGTGCCCTTAGAAAAGGCTCATACTCCTTTTATTCATTCATTTAAAAAAAAACATTGTTTTGAACTACTGGAAACTGGGAAAACACAGGACGACAATTTCTAAAGCCAACAAAATACACCAAGCCATAGTTTCAAGAGGCGCATAAAACTTGAAGCAAGACAAATTCAAAGAAATCCTTATGTAATGAAATGTCCGTGTGAGTGACCCACTGTATCTGACTTCTCACCAGCATTTGATGGTGTCACTATCTTTTTATTTCAGCCATCCCGATAGGTATACAGTGATATCTCATTGTGGTTTTAATTTTCATTGCCCTAATGGCCAATGATGTTGAATGTCATTTTTATGTGATTATTTGTCATCTGTACTTCCTTTATCCAGAAGAACATGGTCCCAATGCATGAGAACCAGCCCCAAGGTGCCATCACACCTAAGGAAAATCTAAGATTGCTCACGGTGCAATTCAGTGCAGACTTACTTGTAAAAGCATGGTCCTGGGTGGCAACAAGTCCAGTTGAGCCCCCTGATTCTCACTTTATTCTTTTTCAAAATTGTTTTAGATATTCTAGTTCCTTTACATTTCCATATAAATACTAGAGTACTCTTCTCTACATTTATAAAAGATCTTGCTATGATTTTGACAAGAGTTGTGTTAGACAATTTGGAAAGAACTGACATCGCTCCAGTTATTCAGATCTTTTTCATTTTTTATCAGCAATTTACAGCTTTAGCATATAAGCTTTATACTTATTTTGTTAGATTTGCAACTAAGAACTAAATTTTTGCATATTTTTACTGGTGCGTCATAGTTGTACATAATGGTGGGATTTGTTGTCACATAGTTGTACATGCATTTAATACAGGAATGTAATTTGACTTATATTACTCCCCAGTAATTCTCCTTTCCATCCCTCTTCCTCCCCTAGTCTCTCTTCTCTACTATATTGATCTCCCTTCAATCTTCATGAGCTTCCCCACCACACACACCTTTCTGTTCCTTTTTCCTCTTTAGCTTCCACATATGAGAGAAAACATACAACCCTTGACCCTCTGAGTTTGGTTATTTAATTTAACAATGTTTTCAAGTTCCATCCATTTACCTGAAAATGACATAATTTCATTCTTCTTTATGGCTGAATAAAACCACATTTTCTTTATCCATTCATTCATTGATGGACACCTAGGCTGGTTTCACAGTTTTGTTATTGTGAATTGTTCTGCTATAAATAGGGGCATGCATATATTGCTATAGTATGCAGAGTTTGATTCTTTAGAATTAATACCAAGTAGTGGTATAGCTGGGTCATATGGTGATTCCATTCCTAAGACTGTTTTAGTAACTGTAAATTGTTTTATAATTTTTAAACTAGGTATCTCTGGGTTCATGACTAGTATATAAAAAGACAATCGGCTGTTGTATGTTTGCCATATGCGTGACTTTGTGGAGCTCATGTATAGCTCTAGGAGTTTTTTTGTAGCTTCCTCAGCATTTTCTACATAGTCACTTATATGCTGTCCAGACGGGGACAGCTTGAGTTCTTCCTTCCCAGTGTGCCCGCCTTTGTCTGCTTTCCACTGGCTGAAAGTCACAGCACCTAAGGCAGCTGAGAGAAAATGTCCTTTTCTTTCCTGCATTTTAGACAGAAAGTGCTCAGTCTTTCAACATCAAGCACATTAGCTTCAGCTTTTTTGTAGGTGTTCTTTATAAAGTGTGTAGAAATTCCCTTTTATTCCTATTGGCTAAGAATTTTTAAAATCATGACTGTTGAATTTTTTCAAACGCTTTTTATGCATTAATTGAAATGATCATCATATGATTTTATTTTCTTCTTTACACTGTTAATATATATATTTACCCCAGCTACATTGCTATTGATATTTTTTGAATGGTGAACCAGCTTTGTATCCCTGGAATAAACCCCAGTTGGTAATGCTGTGGAATTCTCTATAAAGTGTTAGTTTTCACCTAATATTTTGTTAAGGACTTTGCACATACATACATGGAGGATATTGTCCATAGTCTGTTTTCTCTCACTCAGAGAGTGTGTGTGTGTGTGTGTGTGTGTGTGTGTGCGCGCGCGCGCGCATGAGCTTGTCTGGTTTGGGCACCACGGTAATGTTAATAGTATAAAACCACAAAATGAATTCATAAGTCTCCCTCTTTCTTCTATTTTCCGAAAGATATTGTATAGAAATGGTGTTAATTATAGTTCAAATGTGGAATTCTCTAGTGAATCTTAATATTTCTTTTGGAAAATTATTAAATTCTGCATTCAATTTATTTTCTCTTCTTTTTCTAAGTTCCTGAAATAAGAATTCAGATTATTAAGACTTTTTTCTCTTCTAATATAAGCATTTAGTGCTGTAAATTTCCCTCCCGTAATGGTTTTTGCTGAGTTCTATAAATTTGGTATATTGTATTTTCTATTTTTTTTTCAATTAATCATGTTGTTTTTTCTTGTGCCCTCCTCATTGATCCATGGATTATCCAGAAATGTGTAGGCCAGTTTACAGAAATGTGTAGGTCAATGTACAGATTTTCCTTTTATCTTTCTGGTACTGATTTCTAGCTCGAATCCACTGTGGTTAAAAAAATATACTCTATGATTTTCATTATTTAATTTGCTGAGGTTTTTGTTGTTGTTGTTGTTGAACAGCTCAGGATGTGGTCGATCTTGATGT
The DNA here is from genome assembly GCF_001458135.2 of Marmota marmota marmota. Taxonomy (NCBI): domain Eukaryota; kingdom Metazoa; phylum Chordata; class Mammalia; order Rodentia; family Sciuridae; genus Marmota; species Marmota marmota. Next base: position 6,638,865 of record NW_026000222.1, on the reverse strand, counting down.
ATATTCTGCTGATGTTGGGCGGGTGCTCTATAAATGTCAGTCAGATCCTGTTGGTTGAAGATGTAATATTTTTATCACTGATGACTTTGTTTTCTCTATCAATTGTTTGGTGAGGGTACTGAAGTCTTCAACTCTCACTGAATATATGTTTATTTCTCCCCTCAACGGTATCACTTTTTGCTTAACATACTTTGCAGCTGTTGTTTTGTGCCCACATTTTAATTCTAGGTCTGCTGCGTCTCCTTGGTGTGTGGCCATTTCATTTCTGAATCTGGTAGCTGCCTTTGCTCTAAAGTCGGTCGGTACCTGATGCTCACACAGCCAACCTCGCCTTCTTTGGATTAATGTTCACATGGCACATTTTTCCATCCTTGTATTTTCTACTTGCTCATATTATGATATTTGAGGAGAATTTCCTCTAGACGGCAGTGTAGCTGGGCATCTGTCAATGCGTTCTGGTGGTCATCTTGTTGGTGTATTTAGACTACTTGTAGTTAGTGCAACCATTGGTGTTTAGTGCAACTATTGGGTGGAGAGGTGACAGCCTGGACCTTCCACATGGTCTCCACTGAAACATCTGGGGGCAGAAGGCAAGGAGCTAACACCCAGCAGGGAGAAAATTCCAGCTCTGACTCAGCCTTCTCCAGCAATGCTCCAGAGAAGGACTGGGGGTGGGGGTTACAGCAACCCATAGGTGGAAGTCTGTACCCTCCACTTGACCTTTCCTAATCTTTTTCTGCTACACTTACCTGCAGTAGAGTGATCGTTCTTTCCAAGAGTTCCTGTCTTGCTAGGCTGGTCTTTTCCTGGTCTCTTCCTGGGTAAAGATATGTGGAAAGGGGTTGGGGGTTTTTCAAATTGTCTGTGCCTGCTGGCATTTCTGGGTTGCCAGCTTCTTGAGCTCCAAGTCTGGGATATGTGAGGAAAAGAGAAGAATAACCAAAACAACAGGTAACTTAAAACCACGTCATCTCTCGGCTCCCAGGATTCCTACCCAATCTGCCCGATTCTGTCCATCTTTCAGAGACATCTTCTATGCATTATGTTATGTTCAGTTGTGTTCATTATGTTATGTTCAGGATTTTCAGTTATACTTACAGGAAGTAATAGAGAAAAATACCTCTACTCCATCTTTCCAGAAATGGAAATAATTGATAGTTTTTTGGATATGCTCTTTATAAGTGTATAAAAATTCCCTTTTGTTCCTTGATTGATGAGAATTTTTCTACATTAACATTTAACTATGTTAATCATAATCAGCATACAATTTTATTTTCTTCTTGACCTTATTAATATGTATTACAAAGGTACTTTAAAATTCTAATAATCTGTTAACTGGTATGCTTTATTTATATGCACTACGATTACGGATATATCAGAATTTAATTCTACAATTATATTATTTGGGTTTAGATTGTTTTGTTTTCTGTTCCACTCTTTGTTGTTTACCTTTTGGGTCGTTTGAACAATTTTTAATATTGTATTTGTCTATTGTGATTTCGGCATATCTTTTTACATTTTGTACTGTTGGCTCTAGGGATCATATACCTCACTTTTCACCATCTACTTACAATGAATACTCCTTCACTTCAACTGAAATGTAGAAAGCTTACCATCAGGCCGGCCCCGGGGGGCCTCTCCTGTTTACGCTAGAGTCATTTTACACATTATATTTACCAACTTTTGAAACCCCAAACGATGTTCTAATCTTTGTTTTGAACCATAAAACATAATTTAAAGAATTCAGAAGGGAAGGAACAGTGTGTCAGTCACAGAAGCTTTTACTATGAAAGGCTGGATCAAAACTATTTTAGGTTTTGCAGGTGACACAGTGTCCATCACAACCACTCAACTCTGCCACTGCACAGCCAAAGAGCCAAAGGCAAAGCATAAACAAGGGCATAACTGACTTCAATAAAACTGCATTTATCAAAAACGGGCAGTGAGCTGAACTAGGGATCTGAGCTGCAGGTCGCCTGGTCTGTTGTATTTACCCAAATCTTTGGCATTTCTTTTCTTCTTCCTCCATTCATGAAGCTTTACATTTCCCTCTCATAACAATTTGCTCCCATCTAAGAGAGTCCCTGAAATAACTTTTTTAGTCTACGTCTGCTAACAACGCATTTCCCTAATTTTTCTTTAGTGGCCTTGACGTTTACTGGAGGACATTGTGTCGCTAGCGTCCTGAGCTGCAGGTTTCTTCTCAGATTCGTAAACACAGTTCCCCTCCGAAGTCTACGGGGAAGAATCCACAGCCCTAAGAATCATCCCTCCATAAATATTGCTTCATTTTTTATGACTCTTCCAAATTTTTCTTTAACTTCTGATTTTAGCCTTTGGTTATTGTCATGAGCCGTCCATGGGTTGCATGTGGGTCACCACACATTGAAGCTCTAGTGGATAGAAACATTTGGTGTCTGGGAATGACCAGTGGACATTTTCTCTGGTCAACTGCCCAGGGACAGTGTGAATGTCTGTCTATCCCACTCTGCCGTGGCCCACACAGCACCTGAGATGGGTGTGGCCTGCCAAGATGTCAATCAGCCTGCTGACTGCAAGACATCATGAAGCAAGACTCTGCCCTTGAACCCTTATCTCTGCCTTTGATGGACCCTTTAAATAAGCCAACAAGCCATCTTTTCTCTGTCTTATTCCAGCACCCATGTGGACTAGATCTATCAGGGGCTTTGCTTTTGTAAATATGTTTCTGACTATTTGTGTTTTGTTCTTAACTATTTGAGACTTCAAGTTTTAAGGTGGCTTATACCCTCCTCCGCAGAAAGAACCCTCCAATGAGACACGGCCGTCGCCCCCATTAGGTTATGACATGTTTGAATATGAATTTATTTCGGTGTTCCTCTTTGGGACTCACTGAGCTTCTTGAATCTGTAGGTTTGTATTTTTTGAAATTAAAAATATCCCACTATCATTCAAGTATTTCTTCTGCATTGTACTGTTTCTCTTCTCCTTTGAGACACTGGGAACATTCTTAAATTGGGGGGATTATCTTAAGGCACCAATCTCTCTCTTTTTTTTTTTTTTTAAATCAGGCTTCTCTCTTTCTCCGATTGGATAATTTCTTTCAAACTAACTCTAATTTCACTTAGTCCTCCCTCTGCCATCTCCAGCTTTGTGACACCGTGACCAAAACCCCTGAAAAGAACAACTTGGAGGAGGAAGGATTTATTTTGGTTCTTAGTTACAAAGCGGTCAGCGGAGTCCAGTGCTCTGGGCCTGAGGTGGGGTGGCACATCATGGAGGAAGGCGTGGCAGGGGGTGGGGGGGAGAGCAGAGAGAAGGTCAAACCCTCCAGGTCATGCCCCCCCACTAGGTCCCACCTCCTAGCAGTACTTTATGTCATGGCCCTCATGATCCAATCTTTGCCTAAAAGCCCACCTCTGAACACAGGAGCCTTTGAGGAACATTCTATATCCAGACCATAATCCACTGACTTCAGTGAAGTCAGTGTGATTTTATCTACTAATTTTAAGATTTTCATTTTTGTATCTGCTTCTTTACAGCTTGCATTTTCTAGCTCTCTAGCTTTTCATTTGTTCTTGAATTGTCCTCACTTCCTCACAATTTAGAGAATAGTGGCTTTGAAGTTTCTGTTAGATAATCCCAACTGTGTCATCTCAGTGTTAAGTGTCTGTCGATTCTCTTCTCACATGGGTTGAGATTTTCCTGGACTTCTACATGCCAAGTGATTTCAGGTTGTATCCTTCACATTTTGAATACTGTGTAATAAGATGCTGAGTCTTACTTAAATATTGATGGTTTTGTTTGAGCAGGTAATCAATCCAGTTTGGTTCTGGCACAAATGTCCAACCAGCTTTCTGTGGCTTATGGTTTCAATGTAGTTTCAATTTGCAAATATCTTGAAGGATTATTTGGACCTTTTCTAAGCACCAGTTTCGAATATAAGCAGTGGTCTATACTGGAGTTAATTCTGTCTTTGGTATATTGTTTAGGATCAGAAACACATATGCTCAGTTCAGGGGTAAATCCAGGAGTCCAAAAGCAAGCTTTATGGAGTTGCCTGCTTAATTCCCTCTCTGCGATCTCCATGATACTATCAAATTCTCTGAGGTCCCCTTTCTTTAGTTCACTTACCAGAATGCTGAATGCTAAGGCTGTGAAACCAACTCAGCTATGCCATTTCTGTGACCATATCTGTGTCTAAGGTCAAATGGTAGGAGCACAGAGCAGGAAAGAATACAGTTCTCCCTACACTCTTGGAAGCCAATCCCCTCTGCCCAGAGAGAAAGATTTGCCTCTATTGTGGTGCCTATGCTCTCACCACCACAGGCCGGACTGTGATATAAGGCACCACAAAACAGAGTAAAGAAAGACACAAAGAAAACGGAGCACTGGTCCCACTCTCCCTGAGCACTGGGAGTTCCCTTCCCCCTGATGCAGAGCTCTCTCTGCCTAGGCACAGGGCTCACTTCTGAGGCTGTGGGCTGTTCTGAATAAAGGCGAGGAGATACAGGAGGGGGAAAAATGGGAAATTCATCACTGACTCAGTGGAACTTTGAAATCATACTTTCTGAATGACAATATTTTCCAGAATATTCAAACAGCTTCTCCATAAATGATATACAGAATTTACAGCTGCATTTAGTTTGGGAAGGATGAGGCAAATATACTTACTCCATTTTACCCAGAACCAGAATCTAGGATCCATTTTTTATCAATAGAGTGAAACAGAGTTCAATTGACTTCCAGATAGCAGTTCAAAGATGGATTTCTGAAATAAACTCAATTTCACTATGCCATATTACTTTTTATATAGCACTTTACATTTGCATATAAAGTAGTCTTCGTCAATTTTTATTTTGGATTTTTTGTATTTATGTTCCTAAATTTTTTTCCTTTCTTGTAATATTCCTATCAAATTAATCAAAATTATTCTGGCCCCATTAAACGAGATGATGTATTCCTTCTCATTCTATTATACGTATAATTTATTTAAAACTGTGATTATTTGAAAATATTTGTATAAAAACACCTAGAGATTAAAATTAGAATAATTGAGTGTAGTCATTTTGCCATGAAGAGAATATATAACAATATAAATAAAATACAGAATGAACAAGTGTATTTAGCATATTTGCCAGATATAAAGTCTATATCTGATTTGATCTATATACCACAAATAGAAAATAAAGTTTTAAAACAAATATGAAATACATTTAAATAAATATAATGAAAGATGTGCAATTTATTCATGCAAAAACTATACTTTATTGAAAGAAATGAAAGAAAAACTTTATAGATGGAGAGATATACAATGTTCATTGATTATTATAAATATTTCAATTCTTGCTAGTTGGTCTATATGCTAAGTGTCAATCAAAATACCAGCTATATTTTTGTGAAAACTAGCAATCTTATTCAAAAGCTAAATGGAAACGTAAAGAAAAGCCATGCAATCAAGAACAACAAGAAGACCTGTACTGCCAAATACCAAGACTCTGTAATACTACTTCAAATTAGGGCAAGGGTTATTTGTCCACAAACCCATAGACTATAATAGAAACTCCTAAAAGAGAAACACGCCTATAGGAACACTGTGTGCATAATAGAGTTGACACTTCAGAACTGTGGGAGAAATAAGGTTTTTCAGCACTCAGTTGTCTGAATTCACTTTGTTTTGCTATAAAAGAATACCAGAGATTGGGCAGTTTATAAAGAAACTATCTTTTATAGGTCTAGAGAGTGGGAGATCCAATATTAAGGTGCTAGGATCTGGCAAGGGCCTTTAGCTGTATCATTTCATGGTGAAATGTGGAAGGGCAAGAGAGCACACCCATGTGGGAGAGAAAAGCAAGAAATGGCTTACCTGGCTTTTACAATAAATCTGCTCTCACGATACTGAGTGCATTCCCACAACACCACCAATCCCTGCATGTGACAGAACTCTCATGACCTAATCCCCTCTGAAAGGGCCTACTTCCCAACACTGCTGCATGTATTTCTAATATGTGAACTTTGGGGAACACATTCAAATCATAGCAATGGAACTGTATCAATCTGATAGTCACGAGAAAATAAATGATGTGTCTTCATCACCTTGGGGTAAGGAAAGGATTCCTAAACCAGACACCAAAGTTCTAACCTCATAAAATAATACTGATTACTAGAGTATATAAGAATTAAGAAATTCTGTTCTTTAAGTGACCAGAGAATAAAATGCAATCCACAGAGAACAGCTATATGTGCAATATAGATATAAATGTAGATAAAGATATATGTGTTTGTATATTCACAGATATATGGATATAACCAGTAAAGAGCTTATATTCAGGGTGCATGAACACTCAAACACTCAAAAGCAATCAAAATATAGCCAATTAGTATGTGAAAAATATTCTCAATTTCATCAATAATCAGGATACAAATTAAAGCCACAAGATATGACTATACATACACCAAAACAGTTAAAATCAAAAACCATGACAATATTAACTATGGATATGGGTGTAGACCAAAAGTAACTGTCTTGTGCTACTACTGGTAGGTACATTGGTTTAGGGGCACAACCACTTTGGAAAAGCATGGCCTTCCCAGAGAATGGATCTTACATTGTGACCCAGCAATTTCACTCCTACTTCTAGACCCAAAGTGATTCCCATGTGCACTAAATAACATGTGAATGAATGCTGTGGCACTGCTAGAAACAACCAAAATATGTGTCAATAATAAAAGTATAAATAAGGGGTGGATAAGGGGGTGGTAGTTCCTTACAACTGAGTGCAGTGCAGAAACAACCGTGAAGACACTCCAACTACCTACGACACAGGCACCTGCCACAAACAGGAGGTCGAACAGAGTGCGCTCAAAACAAGATTGCCTGCTGGGTAATTCCATGGATGTAATTTCAAAGGAGGCAAACTAAATTACACTGCTGGATGTCAGGGCAGGAGCAATAGCTGGGAGTGGCCCCATGAAAGCTTCTGGAATAGGGACAGTGTTTTCCTTCTTTGGACCTGGTCAGGGGCTACTCAGGAGTTCATGTTGAGGTTCCTCACCCACTCTACATGTTTTATGTGCTTTACTTCTTTAGTTATACTTGCCAAAGTAATTTTTAACTAAATAGATCAGAGATCTTTAAAACAGCTTGCAGACCTTGGAGATCCTGGAGAAAAGAGGGGGCATATAAAGTGCAGTAGGATTTACTGCCTCTGCAGCCTTTCCCTCTTCCTACTTTGGACATTATTTATAGACAAGGGAATATTTAGTTTGCCCCCAACCTGAGGAGCTGAGCACATCAACTGAGTGCAATGCACTGAGAAGGAAACTGCCCGAGAAGGGAGCTTAAAGTTTAAAAAGGGGAGTTACAAAAATAAATAAATAAATAAAATCAGATTTGAAGAAAAGTTCTAACTGAATAATGGGTGATCTAAGGGGGAAAAGGGAAGAATGTTCTTTGGTGAGAAAGTCCAAAATATGAATTCTGAGGACTTTCCCTAGGGAGGACATGAAGGAAGAAGGAGGCTGAGGAGAAGAGTTAAGAAGGAAAAAATCAGGGAGGTAAAGGATGGTGAGATGGAGTTATGAGGAGGAAGAAGAAGCGAGTGGAGGAAAGAAGGAAAAACTGACCAGAGGAAAGAAAAAACAAAAGAAACACAGTCAGATGATCCATCTTGTGCATCTGGTAGGAGTCGGGCATCTCACCCACACTGCATCATTCAAGCCTCACATCAACCCTCTCAGGGAGCTGTCATCTATCTTATTTTACAAATGAGGATGCTCTGAGGGTTTCTTTTGTTCAAGGAAGCATGCCTAGAAACACCTAGCTGCATGCAACTCCAAACCCTGGGCCTAGGAAACCACTGGCCTCCAACAGGGAGGATTCCTTCAGTAGGAAGTAAATACTGATGTTACACTTGGGTCCTGAAAAGGATTAGCCCCATTTCCTCAGAAGCAGGAAATGGATGATCTTCTGAAACCCTAAATCTCTACTTCTATAATTCTGACATTGGGCCATTTATGTGGAATACTCAATGATATAACTGACATTGTGTAGTTCTGCCTTAGTATTAAGGGGCAGTTTAGATCAATCTGGTGTCTCTTTCCTGGGGAAAACAACAGAGTATTAGAAGTTCTGTTTAAGTTAGCAAATTACTCCCTAACTTATGAGAGAAATGGGCACAAGATGTAATATGGACCAATTTTAGTACTCGCCAACTGGCAGGAATATCAAAGATAGGCTGGTACAGAAAATTCCAAGGAAAAACTCAAAGCCATGACGTTACCTGGATTTCTTTGGGCTAACCAGAGAGTAGTAGCAAATTATAAAAATTCAAGAGAGAATGCATCCCCAACCAGAAGAAAATCATCTCATTTGAACAAAATTATATGTAAGGAATGTTTTGCATATACCACAACTTTGGAGGTTATGTCAGAGTACTTACAAAAAGTATTACTACTATTTTCCCTGAAGTTCCAAGTTATTTAGCACTTGAGTCAAAAGACAGGGTGAGGGATAGAAGGAGAGATGTGTACAGGGAGAACCCACACATACTGAGAATAGGGTACGGAGCGTGTCAGGTACTGCAGAGGTGCTTGATACAACACAGCTCTGGATATCCATTATAGTCTCCCCAATAAAAGGCATAAAAATTAAAGCAAGCTACCTCCTAGGAATAATTAGAAGTGAAAATCGATACGGAGAAAATGGTTCATATTCTCCTCATTGATTTCCTGTGCAGAATGTCAAACTTAACTGTTGGTTGGAAGTCAGTTTAGCTAAATCTTATTTCTTTTTCAGTAGTGGGGTTCTCCTGGGGGCCTTTCATGCGGGAGTCTTTCTTTACTCTAATCTCAGCTGTGAGCTACTGAATGCGGTTGACACCCTGACTCCAGAAACCAGGGAATTAATACTCCACACATTGCAGTCAGTGCCTTTATTAAAGCTGACTGAACTAACAGATAGGATGCACTGCCACCGACTCGTATAGTAAACGCAAGTGGCTGTGTTGATTCAAGAGGGAACCTCCTGGATCAGAAACACCCAAAGAGCCCAAGAATCAGTCTTTATACAATTCAGTCGGTATTAAAGACCTATATTTTTATCACTGAAAAATGGTAGACACAATCTATCATTAAGAGGTAAATCTATACATCCACACACCTGACTCAAACTCCTCCCCTACAACTCAAACTGTCCTTTCCAAATTATCTGTTAGAGTCCCGGTGTTGAGTGCCAAGTGAGATTAGCTTTCGATTGTGAATTAGCTTGTTGAGATATATAAAATTGCTTGAAGAGAAAAAAGAGGAGAGAATTAGTGACAAGAATCTCCCTGGGGCCAAAGAAGAACTAGAGTTTCTCAGTGCTTCTGTATCTAAACATCAAAGAAAAACAGGGTTAAAATGGTCACCTAGTCCACCAAATTCCATGCCACTGCAGAGCACCCCTACACCAAGAGCCCGTTCAGATTCTAGCTGACATTCCTAGCAAAAAGCATGCCTGTTCAAAACTGAATCAGCACCATAAGTCATCCTGGCATGGTCCCAATGGAGATGGAGATGCATTCCGACTTCCAACCTGTATTTAGTAATCAATGCGTGTCCTCTTCAAACCCCAAGAATTCACAATCTGACTGCAGCCGTGCATTTCACATAATAATTTCTCTCTTCCCCACTGGCTACAAGGATATTAGCAATGTCCTTCAAAAGGTCAAGTGACTTCTGACCATTCCTAATTGATCTTCAAGCTATTTCCTCGTCAAACACCCAGTGGAATCCTCTTCTGCAGCGGCAACACGCAGAGCCTCCAGCACTACCCCTGGCGTTTTGTGCTAACTCAGAACCTGGGGGTGTGGCAAAAAAAGGAGGGTCCTAACCGACGAGAGAAACCCTGGTGGTGGCAGCTCACTTGAGCAGTGTGGGGCAACAGCCGGGGGTGGGGACCTATAAATTAACACACGCGCGACCTTCGCGTCGCGGGCGCTGTCGCCGAGCATCTAACGCAGCCCAAAGCCCAGCTCATCGGCCCCGGCACGCGCTGCACGTGGCGACGGCCGCGGTCTCCCGGCGAGGAAGTCCCGGGCGGAGGACAGGCGGGCGCGCGGGCGGCCAACTCGTCCCTGCGAGGACGCGCGGCACTTACGTTAACGCGCGCCTTAGGGGAGCGGGAGCGCACGCACGCCTGCGGGAGCCCGGCCGCAGCCCGCCACCCGACTGCGCGGGCGAAACGCAGGTGAGCGCCCGCCGCCCGCCGCCCGCCTACGGCGGCCCGGAGGCCTCGCGCCCGCAGTCGGGGCGGAAGAGCCTCCGGCTGCTGCCCGGCCGCGCACGCGCAGGCGCGGCTCTGGGCTTCCGGGAG